>NC_077231.1:17621854-17931119 GCF_027887165.1 Monodelphis domestica | reverse complement strand
AAAGTCACCGCCAGTACGGTGATCTCCAGCTTGGCCAGCTCCTCGTTCCTACTGTCCCGGCCCGAGATGTCCAGGCTCCCGTTGGAGGCCGCCGTGGGGCTGCTGGCCGAAGGCTCCCATGGACTGGAGTTACTGGTGGCAGCTGTCCAGGCGGGCAGAGCCCCACCAGGGAAACGCGTGCTGCCCATTGGGGCCCCGCCTCGCCTTCTGTGGACCACTGGCCGACGCCTCCCTTTCCTCTGCTGTCTCTTGCTCCCTCACTACACTTTGTCTCCCTTTCTCTCCTTCAGTGGCCCCTCCTTCTGTCCGTCCTTGTGTCTCTTTTTCACTCTTCCCCTCTGTCTCTCTTCCTCCGGGGCGCAGTGTTTGTCTGTCGGCTGCTTTCCCTCAGTCCTTCTAGGCTCTTTCTCTCCTTTCCCTTTTCCCCGAGTGCCCACGAAGAAAGGCTTGGAGATGAGGAGTCTGTAAGAGCCCTGAGCGGGTCCCAATTATTTATGCTGGGTTTGTTTTCCCCGGAAAGGCGCTCACATCTCAGTGGCTGCCGAGCGCCTAGTGCCAAACCCCCTTTTTTTCCACGTCCGCGATTTGTTCTTTTTGCCTCAGAGCTGCAAGGGTGGAGCCGGTGCTCCCGCTAGTCCCTCAGCGGAACCTCTGAAGACAGCAGAGACTGTTCGGTATTCTGGCTCCTCTCTTCAAAGGACAGGACATCTCAGTACCCTTTCGCCCCTTTGTGCTCACTCTGGCCACCAATCGCCCACCACTCCTTATTTTGACTCACCAGGCTTTGGGAATAAAAATATCCATTTCCAGTTACACCAGAGGGTATTTACGCAGGTCCTTTCTATCCTTGGACGGGTGCGTACACACTCCGCATCGGAACACATAGATGTACACTGCAATAAATCCTTTCTTCTCCAACCTCTTCATCCCTCCATCGTTCTACTCCTCCACCATAGCAATTCCTAAAACATTAGTCGTCCTCTTTCCACCAAACGGACAGATCTTGGTGTCCTCAATGGGTCCTTTCCACATGTGCTCAAATTTATACACAGTACAATTTCCCAAACGTGATCCTCCCTACCCTTAGTGTGGGGACGAATTGAACCCTTCTTGCCCCCCTACCCCAGTGCGGCTGCCCTATAGGGGAGAAATGAAGGAAAGAGGAATTTCCTTGCTTCAACTTTTACCCGCCCACACAAAATTTCTCTGTTCAGGGCAGGGACCAGACTTTAATCTCCTTCCTACCTGAGAGGAAAATCGGGAGCCTAGTCTGAACTTTGCAACCAGAAGCCCAGCGTGGGGATAGCTCAGGAATGGTAGGTTAAATAGCATCCTGTAGGGGCTGAAGCCTTAGCTCCTCACATCCCGAGGACTTCCCATTTAGCTGAAGAGCAGCCAAAATAAGCTGTTAAATCAAGTGACTTTCAAGGCCGGGGGCGGGCACAGGGCGAAGGCAGGACTGGCTTCAGGACTTGCACAAGCCAGTACCTGCTTGTAAAAAACAGGCAGATTCTAGAGCCTGGGAAAGTTTGGAATAGAGAAAGGCAAGAAGAGGCAGAAGGAAGTCGAAGAGGAGAGAAAGGAGGTTTATGCGCTCTGCGTTAGGGGGGGAAATCTGACTACAATCCTCTTCTAGAAAAGCAGATTTATGTATGGGGTTCTCTCTCTCCCCTTAAACTCTGCTCAATCTTTCGAGCGATTATTGAGAAATCTGCCCTCCACTTCCCTGCGCGACCAGGGGAGTTTTTCTTAGAATCCTTTTGTGAAAATTCTGAGTGCACACACACACATGCAATTTCTTTATTTTTCATGTGATCCTGTTCCTCCAGAAAATTCTACCTTCTACAAGAAAGCCACACATTTTCTGAAAACGTGGAATTAAAAAGAGGTCCAGATTTGTGATCAGAGCTCCTGAGTTCAAATCCACCCTCTCTACCCTTTGCCCTTTGTTTTACTTTAATGTTTGTGTACTTCATCTTCCTCATCTGTAAAATGGTGGTGGAGGACTAAATGACCCTCAGAGTTCCTTCCCACTTTAGAAGCATCATACATCCCGGAAATGATGTTAAAGAGACTCATTTCTAGGGGTAAGGCAGGTGAGGCAGGGTATTTGCATGTTTGCTCAGACTTTATCATCTTGTAGTTGAAAGACTATACTGATTCTTCCAGCTGGAAGATCCTGAGTGAATTACTTGACCTCTTAAAGCCTCACCTTTCTTATCTGTAAAATGGGCAACATAATAGCTGCTTTGATTACTCTTCATCCCATGGTTGTCCTCATTCAAAAGAAAACGTATTCTCTGATGTAGAAAGCACACTTGAAAGTTCAGAAGAGGGATCTGGTTTTTATTTCCAATTCAGACCAAGTAACCTTCTTGAGTCTAAATCCTTCACCTATAAAACCAATTAATATATAGATTTGGAGCTGGAAAAAACCCTAGACCCTGTCTGTTAGCCCAATCCCAGAATATGACAGATAAGGAAAACAAGACTGAGGGCTTAAGGGTCCTAGTCCTTAAATAGCAAAGCTGGATTTTGAATCCTGCTCCCCTGCCTCCCTCGACACTCTCCATATTCTTTTCATTGTACCAGACAGTCTGAAAGAAGCGCGCTTGAAGGTAAGTCAACATTAGGGTCACATAGCACCTTAGCTAGTAGAAATGGTGTGAGTGCTTAACATTGCTAGAATTGGATTCTTCCATATGGACAGGGCTGATTAATTTAATTCTGATGCATCACATTGTACCATTTTACAATGTTACTTGTAAAGCCTAATTATATACAATAATATGTCTTTAATATATAATAATTGTTATTTGGTGTTTAGTTATGTCCAACTCTTCATGACACCATTTGGGTTTGTTGTTGTTATTTTTTGGTTAAAGATAATGGAATGGCTTGCCATTCCCTTCTCCAACTCATTTTATAGATGAGGAGACTGAGGCAAAAAAAGAGTTAAATGACTTGCCCAGGGTCACATAACTAATAAGTGTCTGAGGCCAGGAAGAATCTTCCTGATTCTAAGCCCAGTGCTCTATCCACTCTGCAATCTAACCACCCACATAATAATTACCTCCTTAATAGAATGATCATAGTGCTAGTTCATAAAATGCATTAGCTTTATGCTGTTCATTAGCATATAGTGGCTCTTACTGCTCTTTTAAAATATTTTCTCCTGAAAATTGCTGGTCTCTTCTATCAACATTTCCTATTTATGGCACATGCACAATTTCCTGCCTGTATAGATGTGATGCATTTCCTCTCATCTCCACGTAAAGTACAACTATTGGGTTAAGAAATTTTGTTTCAAAAAGCTGTCTTTTAAAGTTGTAAATGGGGGGCAGCTGGGTGGCTCAGTGATTTGAGAGCCAGGCCTAGAGATGAGAGGTCCTGGGTTCAAATCTGACCTCAGACACTTTCTAGCTGTCCCCCTTGCCAGTCTTCTGCCTTGGAACCAATATATGGTATTGATTCTAAGATGGAAGTTGAGGGCTAAAAAAAAAAAGTTGTTAATGTATTCCTAGGGAGAGAGTAATTCATTATTGCCTTGGACACATAGCTTGTATCATTTAGGAAAGAAGTGCATTCCCTCCTCACCTCCTTAAAATCCTTAGTTCTTTTCAATGCTTAATTAAAATGACATGCACACCTACTTGAGGGATTCCTCTGTTCTCCAGTTGTCAGTACCCCATCCAATTGATCTTATGTTTATTTTGTAAATAGTTTCTATACATTTTATGTGTACATGTTGCATATTCTATAGAATATAAGGTTTGTTGAGAGCAGGACTATTTTTGTCTTTGTATCTTCAGTGCTTAGTGTAGTATTGATTATATAGCAAATATTTAATAAATAGCTATTGATTTGTCAAATTAAGTGATGTGTGTGTGTTTGCATTCCTTTAAAGTAATGGGAAAAGGACTGAATTTGGAACCAAAAGTCCAAGGTTTCTGTCCTTAATCTTGGACTAGTTACTAGCTGTGGGACCTATGCAAATCATCAATATTCTTTGATTTCATTTTCCCCATCTGTAAAATGGGAATAATAGAACTTGCACGAGGTAATCCCACAGAGTTGTTTTGGGGATCAGAACAATTGTAAATAGAAAAGTACCTGAGAAAAATTAGGGAGAAGATAAATTCTTACCAACTTGTCACTGTAGACAACATTTTATAGTGAAAGGAACACTGAGAATTGGAATCATAAGGCTCAGGTTTGAGTCCCATCTCAGTATGACCATGGGAAATTGACCTTGTTTCTCTGGACCTAATTCTTCATCTTTTAAATGAGGAGGTTGAGACTTCCAGTTAAGATGAAAACATGAAAAGTCCTAGAGATTCCAGCCCTTCCCCAAATGCTCTAGCAAGGTTCTAAAAATTCACCAGAGGGGTATCTGGGTAGCACAGTCGATAGAGAGTCAGACCTTAAGATGGGGGGTCCTAGGTTCAAATCTGGCCTCAGACACTTCCTAATTCTGTGACCCTGGGCAAGTCACTTAACCCCCATTGCCTAGCCCTCACCACTCTTCTGCCTTGGAACCCATACATAGTATTGATTCTAAGGCGGAAGGTAAAAAAAAAAAAGGTAAAAATTTATCAGAGGGAACATTGATAATGAAAAACACAGGAAAAAAAAACCTTAATGCTTCTCTTTTTGTTATTGTTGTTATTGAGTCATTTCAGTCTTGCCAGATTCTTTGTAATCCTAACCTCAAAGGTTTTCTTGGCAAAGATACTAGAGTGGTTTGCTCCTTTCAATCTCCAGTTCATTTTACTGATGGGGAAACTGAGGCAAACAGGATTGAGCAAATTACCCAGGGTTGCACAGCTAGGAAGTGTCTAAGGCTAGATTTGAATTCACAATGATAAGTCTTCCTGACTTCCTGGTGTTCTATCCACTGTGCAACTAGCTGCCCCATAAGTTCCTTTATGCATTTACAAACAGTAGAAAAAGACTGCTGAAGGACTGGGGACTCTCTAAGTAACAAATCACAGGAGACAGAAGCCTTAGTGGTCATGCAGGTTACTCTGGAGCCATTCAAAGTAACCATAGAGTATTGGGGAACCCACCTACCAACACACACAGCAACTACATGAATGCCACTAAAACATAGTCTTTATAGAAATGCAGTCTTAAATAATTAAATAAATTAAAACAAAAAATTAATTGCTCATAGGCCACGTTATATGACAAATAATTAGTACCTATATTAATTAACCAGCTCCATGCTGAACCAATCAGATGACAAAAGGATTACTTCTTAGAACTAGATAAAAGACTAGAAAAATTCATCTGGAGGAACAAAATGCATTTATTGAGTGCCTACACTGTGCTGAGTGTGAAAGGTGCAAAAAAGGGCCAAAAAAAAAAAGCCCACACAACCACAACTCATCGTTCCTGCCCTCAAGGAGCTTACATTTTAATCAGAGAGACAACATAGAAACAACAACGTATATTCAAAGTATATACAAAACATATATGTATATATTATAAATGTCAGGAAATTTCAGAGGGAAGGCATTGAAGGTGGAGGGAAATAAAAGGGAGACCTTTGGAAGAAAGCAGAATTTGAGCTGAGTTTTGAAGAAAGTCAGAGAAGCTAGGTAGAAGAGGTGAGGAAGGAAAGCATTCCAGCATTATGGGTAACCAGTAAAAGGGCATTAAATCAGCAAGATAGTCGAGGGTTATGTGTGAGGAATAGCAAGCAAGTAAGTAACACTGGATTATAAAGGATGGAATAGAGAGGCAAGAAAAACAAAAAAGAAAAGATGAGAAGAGGCCAGGCTGACAGGCTTTGCAAGACAAAGGTTTTTGTATTTGATCCTGGAGGCAACAGGGATTCATTTGGGCTTATTGGTGAGGTGAGGGGAGGGCAGGGAGAAGGGGTAACATAATCAGACCTGTGTATTAAGATCTTTTATTTATTTATTTATATTTTCCCTCAATTACATAGATACAATTTTTAATAATACATTTTTCCTGATATTTTGTAATCCATATTCTCTCTCTCCCTCCTTCCCTTCCCCACTCTGAGATAGCAGATAATAGGATATAGGTCATACATGTGCTATCATGAATTACATAGTTCCATGTTCTCCATGTTGTGAAAGAACCCACACACGCACACGCACACGCACACACACACATATACCGCTTGTACCATGAGGGACATACAGTGAAAAATGATAGGTTTCAATCTACATTCCAACTCCACCCATTCCTTCTATGGCAATGGATAGTCTTTTTTGTCATGAGCCCTTTGGACTTATCTTGGATCCATGCATTGCTGATAGTCATTCTCAGTCAATCATTACACATTATTGCTGTTACTGTGTAAAACATTCTCCTGGTTCTCTTGCCTCACTTCATATAAGCCTTTCTAGGTTTGGTGTGGTTTTTTGCTTGTTTTGTTTTGTTTTGATGATTGTCCTGTTTCTCATTTCTAATGGCACCATAGTATATTCCATTACACTCACATATGACAACTTGTTTAGCAATTCCCCAATTGATGGACCTCCCTTCGGTTTCTAATTTTTTGCTACCACAAAAAGAACTATAATGTTTTTATAGGAAAGTAAGATCACTTTGGCATTTGAGTAGAGAGTGGAAAGAGATTTGATTCAAGGAAATCAGTCAGAAGGCTATTTCAGTAGTCAAGGCATTCCATCAGAGTAATAACTAGTTTAATGGAGAGAAAGGGCTCTCTCTCTCTCTCTCTCTCTCTCTCTCTCTCTCTCTCTCTCTCTCTCTCTCTCTCTCTCTCTCTCTCTCTCTCTCTCTCTCTCTCTCTCTCCCCCTCTCTCTCTCTCTCCTCTCATATCTATCTCTCTATCCATCCACCTAACTCTCTCTCTCTCTCTCCTTCCGTCCATCTGTCTGTCTGTCTGTCTGTCTGTAAATAGTGTGAAGGTGGAAGCTGCCAGACTTTGCAACAAGTGAAAAAAATCTCAAGAGAAATAATGAAAAAACTGAGAAGGCAGGGAGCCAGCAGTACCAGATCTCAAGCAACATTACAAAGCAGTAATCATCAAAATAATTTGGTACTGGTTGAAAAATGGAAAAATTGACCAATGAAACACATTAAGTACAAAAGATGTAGAAGCAACCAAATACAAAAGCACCATGCTTAATAAATCCAAAGACACCAACTACTAGGGCGAGGACTTTCTGTTTGACAAAAACTGCTGGGAAAATTGGAAATGAGTTAGATAAATAAGACAACATCTCATGCCATTTTCCATAATAAGCTGCAAAAGGATACGTGACCTAGATATATAAGGTTATCTCATAAACAAATTTAAAAATTACAGCTAGGGAAAGAGTTCTTAGATCAAACAGGGGATAAAGAAGACCGTAGAAGATAACATAATTTCAATGGTGTAAATTTAAAATCTTTTGCACAAACAAGATCAGTACATTAGAATTAGAAGGAAACATTTAACATGGGGAAATAAGTCTTTGTAGCATATTTCGCTGATAAAGGCCTGATATTCAAAATATCAGGGAAGTCATGAGACCAAGAGCCATCCGTCAATAAATACATGGTCAAGGGACAGGAACAGGCAATTCCCCAAGGAAGAAATGCAAGCTATCAAACCCATTTTGAAAAAAAAAGCTTCAAATCACTAAAAAGACCCCAAATCTAAGTGCAAACAACTCTGAGATTCTACCTCAGATCCCTCATCAGATCCCCAAAGATGACAGAGGAAATAACAAGTTTTGGAGGGGTCATGGGAAGATGGGCACCCTGGGGCAATGTAGGTACAATAAATCTGGAAAAACAGTTTAGAACTATATCCCTCAAACCACTAAACTTCACCTACCTTTTGACCCAGAAATACCACCACGACTTCTACTGCAAAAAAGATCAGTGACGGAGCAAAAGGAACCATATGTACAAAAATATTTATAGCGGCCCTTTTTTTTAATATAGTAAAACAACTGGAAACAAAGCAGCTTAGTGTTGCAGAGTAGATGAACAAATTATGAAGATGATGAAATATGACTGTATTTGAAGAAATTACTCAATGACAGATTCAGAGAAACTGGGGACATTTGAACTGATATAAAGTGAATAGGACCAAGAGAACAACTTATGCATTGACTACAGAATTATAAAAGACAACAACTTTGGGGCAGGTAATGGACAAAATGCCAAGTCTGGAGTCAGGAGGTCTGCTTTCAAATTTGGCTTTAGATATTTCCTATCCGTGTCATCCTGGGCAAGTCACTTTACCCTGATTACATAGCCCTGGCGGCTCTTTTGTCTTAGAATTAATACTAAGATAGAAATAAGGATTAAAGAAAAAAAGAAAGACAATTCTGAAAGAATTGAGAATTCAGGTCAAGGCAATGAATAGCCACAAGTAGAGTCACAACTCTAGAAAAAGACTGATGAAACATTTCCTCCACCTCTTGGGGGTAAATTGATAAGGTATAGGTAGAGAATGAGACAGTTATTTTCTGATCTGACCAATATAATACAATTTGTTTGGATTGACTGTTTCAAGAAAAACTTTTATTCAAGCATTGGAGAGAGGACTGGGGCAAATCATTTTGGGGGAGTGGGGAATGGTGGAAAACTGATAGTGATGTAAAAAAAAAAGAGAAGATGAAAGGAAGAAATGACATTTAAAAAAAGTGACATTTAAAAACACATAGAAAGGGGGCAGCTACATGGCTCAGTGGCTAGAAAGGGTCAATGTGGCCTCAGATTCTTCCTCTCTGTGTGACCCTGGGCAAGTCACTTAATTCCAATTGCCAAGCCCTTTCCACTCTTTTCCCTTAAATCTGGTTTGTATATTTATTCTAAGACAGATTGTAAGAGTTATTTAAAAACACATAAACACACACATATATAGAAGGGAGAGAAGGAAGTTTTGAAGGGAAAACCAGAAGCAGAGCAGTGTTGGCACTATCTGGTTAAATGTGATGCATGCTAAAAAAAAAAAAATATATATATATATATATATATATATAAGCTATCATGGCTGATTTGTAAAAGTTAATTTAGTCTCTAGTAATAAAAGTATTATATTTTATGAGGTTTATTAAGGACTATTAGAAATCAAGGATACAAAATAATAAGCCACGTGCCTAGGACTCATTAGCCCATTCACTACATGTTGCAATCGCCAGAGTAGAGGAAGAGAGAGCCTGAAGGAGATGTTACAGCCAGTTTAAATACAAATTGTGATCTCACCCAGGTGGGGACTCAGGTGAGATCATAGGGAATTCTGAGAAGTACCAAGGACTTCTTGGGATTTAAGTCTGGGGTTCAAATTCCCTTTTACAGATTCAACCCTTTTTATATGCAATCCTCTTTTCCTGCCCCTTTTGTTTATAGAAATGTTCAATGTTTGTTAGTGACTCCTGAGATCATAGTAAAAATACTTATTATCTAATTTTAAACATAAATAAATAAAATAAGAGAGTTGATTAAGTGATCTCTAAGGTCTTTTCCAGATTTAATTTATGTGATTATAGCATTTAATATTTCTCTAATAACTGTTAGTTTTTCTCTTTTTTTCTAAATAAAGATTTTCTATTTAAAAATCATGTTGTTTCTTCATCAGTTATCATTCTTCTTGAATATTCAAGTAGTCAGTAAATTAAATAAAAGGAAAGGAAAATATTCTAAGAATTCAAAACACAACAGAGAATAGAGAAGGAATTTTTAATCTAGGGTCCGTGAATTTTAAAAACATTCTAATATAATTGGTTACATTCTAACATAATTGGTTTCTTTTGTAATTCTATGTATATTATTATATATATTTTAAAACATTATTCTGAGGCAGCTGGGTGGCCCAGTAGATAGTCAGATTTGGAGTTGGGAAGTCTTAGGTTCAAATGTAACCTTAGATACTTCCTAGCTATGTGACCCTGGGAAAGTCACTTAACCCCAACTGCCTGGCCCTTACCAATCAATCTTCTATCTTGTGACTGATTGATCTAAGAGAGAAAGTAAGGGCTTAAAAAAAATTAATCTCATAAATGTCCACAGGCTTCACTAGACCACCCAAGATAGTCTGTGTTACCAGAGAAGTTAATAAACTCTGTTATTAAAAAAAAAAGTGCAGGACAGCCAGCAAATAAATATTAAGGGAATATTGTTTTGACCTCAAGATACACTTTGAAAGAAGAAATAGCTTTGATTTCCCACAATGTAAAGGATGGTATTACTCTTTTGATCATAGAGATTGTTATGAAAGCCTGATTTATATTCTGATCTCCTCATATATTCATCAAGGCTGCTTTCCATATGTGTATAGATCATTTTAATAAAGACTTGTCTAGAAATGAGAAAGCAGGTATAAAGTTTGGGAGTTATTAATACTTTCTTCTGTTGAAAAAAGCATTCAAGTTTTTATTCTTTGAATCAATCTATATCTATTTCTAAGTGCCTATAGAATTTCTTAACAATAACAGGTAATTCGAAAAACATTTTAAAAATTTAAATAATCTATGACAGCTGTGAGAAAATTGTCACCACCAACCATAGATTGTAACTGCTAATCTTTCCGTGGTTAGGTGGATCAGTGGATAGAACAATGAAACTGTACTCAGGTCAAATTTGGCCTCAGACACTTAAATAGCTGTGTGACTCTATATACATTTTTTTTTATCTTTGTCTACCTCAGTTTCCTCATCTGTAAAATGAGGATAATAGTGCCACTTACCTTACAGGATTGTTGTAAGGATCCAATGATATAATGTGTGCAAAACTTTGCAGACTGAAAAAATGCTCTATCAATTCTATTTCTTATTATTCTCCTCTTTTAGATATCTTGAGGATAAACTCCAAATAGCCCTAAAAATGTGTTCATTCCAGCATGGGCTCTCTCTGTGAATTCTTGATCTGTTTCACTTTTCTCTTTTAAAGTTAGTAGTAGTCTCTTGGTAACCGAGAATGACGATTGTCTTTGTGTGTTTTCATCTATGGTGTATAGATGAGTGTGCACAAAGACACTTGTGCGTGAAGGAGATTTAAGTGGAAAAGTCGATGCCCAGAGACAGTCCCACTCTCTCAGCGTTGGAAGCCTGGGTCCATTGGCACGAAAAGTCGTTACACCTGGAGACTTCCTCAGCTGTATTGGATGGCCGTGTTGTCCTTTGTGCTCCAACACGCCCTAAGCACTCCACAGTGCTTTGCTGCGTAACCCTCTCATCCATTGAACTTTCTTATTGGTTTCTTCCATCCATTCAGCCGAAGCAGTCTTCACATGCTGGGTGAGCCAGGGGTCTATGACCCGATGGTTACTCTCACAAGGTTTTGCTGGCCTGTTGAAGCTGTTGCCCTATACCTGTAAAATCAATGTTCTTAGATTGTATAAAGATTGATACTTCCTCCTCTCTCCCACTTTTTGGAGACACTTTTTTGGGGGGGAAAAGGGGGTCTCCCTAACTTTCTAACAAGAAGTACAATGATGACTCCTAGGTCCAGTTCCATTGCTGAATGGCAATGGCTGAACTAAACATTTTGTCCTTTTTTTGATGTGTGCTGCTGGTTCATTACTCCTCAGAGAGTCTGGTGGAATCCTGCTACCTGGGTTCACCATTTTGAAGTCAGTTTTTTTTAAAGCATTTAGTTTATTTGGTCATTTTCCAACGTTATTCATTAGAAACAAAGATCACCTTTTTTTTTCCTCCCCCCTCTCCCCACACCTCCCATTGGCGATGCACAATGGCTCAGGGTATCACATGCTTCCTCAACCCTAGCCCATTTCCATGCTATTGGTTTCCATAGTAGGGTGTTCATTCAGAGTCTCTCCTCCATCATATCCCCTCCACCCCTGTAGTCAAGCTGTTGTCTTTCCTCCTGTTTTTACTCCCAACATTTGTCCTCTGCTTGTGGGTAGTGTTTTTTTCACCTAGGTCCCTGCAGGTTGTTCAGGGACATTGCATTGAGACTAATGGAGAAGTCTATTACTTTCGATTGTACCACAGTGTATCAGTCTCTGTGTACAATGTTTTCCTGGTTCTGCTCCTTTCACTCTGCATCACTTCCTGAAGGTCATTCCAGTCTCCATTGAATTCCTCCACTTTATTGTTCCTTTTAGCACAATAGTATTCCATCACCAACAGATACCACAATTTGTTCAGCCATTCCCCAATTGGAGGGCATCCCCTCTTTTTCCAATTTTTGGCCACCACAAAGAGAGCAGCTATGAATATTCTTGTACACGTCTTATTCCCCATTATCTCTTTGGGGTACAAACCCAGCAGTGCTATGGTTGGATCAAAGGGTAGACTTTCATTTATTGCCCTTTGGGCATAGTTCCAAATTACCCTCCAGAATGGTTGGATCATTTCACAACTCCACCAGCAATGAATTAATGTCCCGACTTTGCCACATCCCCTCCAACATTCATTACTTTCCAATGCTGTCATATTAGCCAGTCTGCTGTGTGTGAGGTGATACCTCAGAGTTGTTTTGATTTGCATCTCTCTGATTATAAAAGATTTAGAACACTTTTTCATATACTTATTAATGGTATTGATTTCTTTGGCTGGAAACTGCCTGTTGATGTCCCTTGCCCATTTATCAATTGGAGAATGGCTTGATTTTTTGTACAATTGCTTTAGCTCTTTATAAATTTGAGTAATTAGACCTTTGTCAGAGGTATTTGTTATGAAGATTGTTTCTCAATTTGTTGCTTTCCTTCTAATTTTGGTTACATTGGTTTTGTTTGTACAAAACCTTTTTAATTTGATGTAATCAAAATTATTTATTTTACATTTTGTGACTCTTTCTATGTCTTGATTGGTTTTAAAGTCTTTCCCTTCCCAAAAATATACTATTCGGTGTTCACCTAATTTACTTATAGTTTCCTTCTTTATATTCAGGTCATTCACCCATTCTGAATTTATCTTGGTGTAGGGTATGAGGTGTTGATCCAGACCTAGTCTCTCCCACACTGTCTTCCAGTTCTCCTAGCAATTTTTTTCAAATAGTGTATTTTTGTCCCCAAAGCTGAGGTCTTTGGGTTTGTCATAGACTGTCTTGCTGAGGTCATTTACCCCAAGTCTATTCCACTGATCCTCCTTTCTGTCTCTTAGCCAGTACCAAATTGTTTTGATGACCACTGCTTTATAGTAGAGTTTGAGATCTGGGACTGCAAGGACATCTTCCTTTGTATTTTTTTTCATTATTTCCCTGGATACCCTTGATCCTTTGTCCTTCCAAATGAACTTTATTTTTTTTCTAATTCAGTTAAAAATTTTTGGAAGTTCAATGGGTATGGCACTAAATAGATAGGTAAGTTTGGGTAGGATGTTCATTTTTATTATATTGACTTGTCCTACCCATGAGCAGTTAATGTTTTTCTAATTGCTCAAGTCTAGTTTTAATTGTGTGCAGAGTGTTTTGTAGTTGTTGTCTCAGGAGATAGATTCCTAAGTATTTTATTTTATCTAAGGTGATTTTGAATGGGATTTCTCTTTCTAATTTATGCTGCAGAGATGTGTTGGAAATATATAGGAATGCTGATTACTTATGTGGGTTTATTTTGTATCCTGCAACTTTGCTAAAGTTGTTGATTATTTCAATTAGCTTTTTTCTTGATTCTCTAGGATTCTTTAAGGAGACCAACATATCCATAAAGAGTGATAACGTGGTCTCCTCCTTGCCTATTTTAATGCCTTCAATTTCTTTTTCTTCTTTAATTGCTACTGCTAGTGTTTTCTAGTACAATGTTAAATAATAGAGGTGATAATGGGCATCCTTGTTTCCCTCCTGATCTTATTGGGAATGCATCTAGTTTATCCCCATTGCAGATGGTGTTTGATGATGGTTTTAGATATATACTGTTTATTATTTTTAGGAAAGACACTTCTATTCCTATACTTTCTAGTGTTTTTAACAGGAATGGGTGTTGTATTTTATCAAAGGCTTTTTCTGCATCTATTGAAATAATCATGTGATTTTTGTTGGTTTGCTTGTTGATATGGTTAATTATGTGGATGGTTTTCCTAATATTGAACCAGCTCTGCATTCCTGGTATGAAGCCTACTTGATCATAGTGAATAACACTCCTGATCACTTGCTGGAGTCTTTTTGCTAGTATCCTATTTAGGATTTTTGCATCTATATTCTTTAGGGAGATTGGTCTATAGTTTTCTTTCTCCGTTTTTGACCTGCCTGGCTTTGGAATCAGCACCATGTTTGTGTCATAAAAGGAATTTGGTAGAACTCCCTCTTATTATGTCAAATAGTTTGTATAGTATTGGGATTAGCTGTTCTTTGAATGTTTGATAGAATTCACTTGTGAATTCATCAGGCCCTGGGGATTGTAAAGATTAAAATTTAGGGGAGACTGAGGCAGGTAGAAATTAGTTTCTCTATGCATTATATTTTTTAGAGGTTTATTAAAAGTTAAGGATTAAAGAAAATACAGGATAAGAAAAATGTGCCTAGGCCAGAGAGACCTAGACAAGATAATCTCACATCATGGAAGAGACGTGTCTGCTCCAAAAAGGAAGTCCAAAAGAGGGAGCAAAAGCCTTTGCAATCAGGTTAAATCCCTTCTCAATCTCGGCCAAGGTGAGATTATAAGGCATTCTGGGGAAATGGAGCAAAGGCTTGTGGGGATTGAAGTCCTGGATTCCAATCCATTTTTACAGGATTTTTTCTTAGGGAGTTTGTTGATGGCCTGTTGGATTTCTTTTTCTGATATAGGATTATTTAAGAATTGTATTTCTTCTTCTGTTAGTCTAGGTAATTTATATTTTTGAAAATATTCATCCATATCGCCTATATTGGTATATTTATTGCCGTATAATTGGGCAAAGTAGTTTTTAATGATTGCCTTAATTTCCTCTTCATTGGAGGTGAGTTCCCCCTTTTCAGCTTCAATGCTGTTAATTTGATTTTCTTCTTTCCTTTTTTTAATTAGATTGACAAGTACTTTGTCTATTTTGTTTGTTTTCTCAAAGTGCCAGCTTCTAGTCTTATTTATTAGTTCAATAGTTCTATCACGTTTGATTTTATTAATTTCTCCCTTAGTTTTGGGATCTCTAATTTGGTTTTCTTCTGGGGGTTTTTAATTTGTTCACTTTCAAGTTTTTTTATTTACATTTCCAATTCATTGATCTCTGCCCTCCCTAATTTGTTAATATATGCACTCAGGGATAGGAATTTTCCTCTGAGTACTGCTTTGGCTGCATCCCATAGGGTTTGAAAGGATGTCTCACCATTGTCATTTTCCTTGATGAAATTATTGTTTCTATGATTTGTTCTCTAACCGATTTTGGAGTATCATATTATTTAATATCCAATTAATTTTTGATCTGGCTCTCCATGTACCCTTACTGATCATTATTTTTATTGCCTTATGATCTGAAAAGGCTGCATTTATTATTTCTGCTTTTCTGCATTTGTATGCCATGTTTCTGTGACCTAGTGTATGGTCAATCTTTGTGAATGTGCCATGTGCTGCTGAAAAGAAGTTATATTCCTTTTTGTCCCTATTTATTTTTCTCCATATGTCTATTAACTCTAATATTCAAAGATTTCATTCACTTCTCTTACCTCCTTCTTATTTATTTTTTGATTTTATTTATCTAAATTTGATAGTGGTTGGTTCAGGTCTCCCACTAATATGCTTTTACTGTCTATTTCCTCCTTCAATTCTCCTAGTTCCTCCATTAGAAATTTGGGTGCTCTACCATTTGGTGCAAACATGTTGATTAGTGATATTTCCTTATTGTCTATAGTCTCTTTTAACAAAATATATTTACCTTCCCTATCCCTTTTGATCAGGTCTATTTTTGCTTTGGCTTTGTCAGATATCATGATTGCAACTCCTGCCTTCTTTCTATCAGTTGAGGCCCCAAAGGTATTACTCCATCTTTTAATTCTGACCTTGTGAGTGTCTACCCGCCTCATGTGTGTTTCTTGAAGACTCAATGGTAGGGTTTGGGATTCTAATCCATTCTGCTATTCGTATACATTTTATGGGTGAGTTCATCCCATTCATGTTCAAAGTTATGATTGTCACTTGTAGATTCCCTGGCATTTTAATATCCTCCCCTAATTCTGACCTTTCTCCTTTAGCTATAACCTTTTAAGCCAGTGATTTACTTAAAATCAGTCCACCTAGTCCCCTCCCTTGATATGTTTCCCTTTCTAGCCCCTCCCTTTTTGTTCCCTCCCCCTCCCCCATCTCCTTCACTCCACTTTTGTGTTCCCCCTCAATTCCCCCCCTTGGTTTCCCCTTTTCCCTTACCCTGTTGGATAAGATAGAATTCAAGATCCCAATGGATCTAGATGCTCTTCCCTCTCAGAGTTGATTTCACTGAGGGTAAGGTTTAAGTAAAAACTCTCTTCCTCTCCTTCTTATAGGAGAATTCTTCCCCTCCCTTTTCCACATGTATCTTTGTGTGAGAAAGATAATTCTATTTAGTTTTTTTTCTATTTCTTGGAGAATATCTTAGTACTGTCAATGATTCCCCCCTCCCTTTTTCTTTCTATCCCCCCCTTTCTCCACATCATCTTGATGCCCTGAACTTTCCCTATGTGTGATTCTTCTTACTGCTCTAATGATGCATACAATTTTTGAGAGTTACACATTACCTTTTCCCACATATTAATATATACATAATTTGATATAAATGCAGTTCTTCTAGAAGAGAGTTTAAATAAAAGAAAAAGATAACATTTTTCTCCTTTTCCCTTTCCTTCATATTTACCTTTTCAGTTTCTCTTGCTCTTTGTGTTTGGATGTCAACCTTTCCACAGAGCTCTGGTCTTTTCTTCACAAATACTTGGAAATCTTGTATTTTGTTGAATGCCCATACTTTCCCCTGGAAATATATAGTCAGTTCTGATGGATAGCTGATTCTTGGTTGAAGGCCCAGCTCTCTTGCTTTTCTGAATATCATATTCCATGCCTTACAGTCGTTCAGAGTGGAAATTGCTAGGGCCTGTGTGACCCTGATTCTTGTTCCTTTATATCTAAATTGTCTTTTTCTGGCTTCTTGTAAGATTTTTTCTTTTTCTTGGAAGCTTTGGAATTTGGCAATTACATTCCTGGGAGTTGTCTTTTGTGGATTTAGTGTAGAGGGTGTTCTGTGAACTCTTTCAATGCATATTTTGTCCCCTTGTTCTAGAATCTCTAGGCAGTTTTCTTTGATGATATCATGCATTATGCTATCAAGATTTCTGTTCATTTCTGGCTTTTCTGGTAGACTAATGATTCTCAGATTGTCTCTCCTTCCTCTGTTTTCCAGGTCTGTCACCTTGTCAGTGAGATATTTTATGTTATCTTCTAATTCTTTAGTCTTTTGACTTTGCTTTATTAATTCTTGCTCTTTTGCAAGATCATTGTCTTTCAGTTGCCTGATTGTGACCTTTAAAGACTGGTTTTCCTTTTCAGT
This sequence comes from Monodelphis domestica, assembly GCF_027887165.1. NCBI lineage: Eukaryota > Metazoa > Chordata > Mammalia > Didelphimorphia > Didelphidae > Monodelphis > Monodelphis domestica. The sequence goes on along the minus strand of NC_077231.1, from coordinate 17,913,740 downwards.
TTGGTCTGATTTGTTTTTTGAGGCTTCGAGCTGTTTCTGCATTTGCATATTTTGGTCCCTCTGATTGCTGAGTTCCTTTTGCATTATTTCCCATTTTTTCCTGCCAGAAGGCTTCCAACTTTTTGATAATTTCAAATTTAAATTCTTCAAGAGCTTGTGGAGAATTTCCATTTCTTTTGGAAGGTTTTGGAGCATTTGTTTGTGTTTCCTCTTCTATTCCCTCTATATTTTGTATTTTTGCTCCATAAAATGTGTGCAAAGTCACCCCCTTCTTCTTGCTTTTCTTGGTGTTTGGAGGCTGTTGCTCCTCTGCACTGTTTGCCATCTCTATGGTTTTTCCTCCCCTTTCCAGTCAGAAATCTGAATGAGGAGGGCTGGCTCCCAGTGTATGGGTCTAATGCTCAAAGCTTGAGCCCCATGCAAATTTTCTGTTCTCCACAGCTGTGTTGTCTTCCTAGGGAACCCCAGGGTCTGCCCTCACCTGTCTGCTGGCGTTTTGGGTGTTACTGCTCTCAGTTCTCTCCAGCTGCTTCTCTGCTGCCTTACTTCCATGCTCTGAGCCTGGCATAGCACTGTCCGAAAGGTACCCAGTGCCTTTGCGGGCCCTGAGGTTCCTGTCCTTTCAGGAGGCCCTGCACTCTAGGAGGGGAGGGGTCATGACCTTCCTGAGCTCTGAGGACTCCTGATGGGATTATGTTCAACTGGGTTGGTCTGGATGTGCCCCGAGGCAAAAGCCTCCTGTAAGACTCCAATGGCAGGACCCAGCCCGGGGCTGCAGGGGCCCCGTCTCTCTCTGGCTGCTTCCCTGGCATCTGTGTTGGATGCCACGAGCCTGGCCCAGGTTGCTTTCAAGGTACACCCTTCAGAACAGCACCTTTGCCAGCCCTGAGGTTCCTGCTGTTGCTGGGGGCTCAGCGCTCTGGGTTGGGGGGGAGGGGTCCTGGGACCTTCCTTCTGCCTTCCCCTTAGACCCGAGTTTTCTAGGATTCTGGCTTTTGGGGGTCGTACCTTTTGATTTGAGTCCAGAAGGAGCGTTCCCCACCTCTGTCCTATTGTTAAGTTTGAATTTCAGTCCCCTAGGAGCATTCAATTTGTGATCGGTAAGAAAGGGTTTTCAGAGGTCTGAACTTTTGCTGCTTTTAAGCCACCATCTTGACTGGAAGTCTTGAAGTCAGTTTTAATATGGATATCTGATCAACTTTAGTCTTATGGAAATTCAGAGATTCCTAGTTGAAGTGAATTAGCAGCCTCAACGTCCCAAGAAGCAGAAACTAGAGCTATGAGTCACCATATCTAGTTAAAACTAGGATCCTTTGCACCCCTGCATCTTTTTTTTTTTGATACTCTGATACCCTGAATGCAAAAACAAAAATAACTGAGAACTGCTTGGTAGTTTTCTTTATTTCATTTTTCTAAAGCAATGAGATAGCAACTTCATCCTTCTGTCTCTTTATTATGGTTCCAAAATAAAAAGAATGAAAAGAACTATAAATTATGAAAATATCTTTAATGATATATCACGGTCAAATAATTCATCTACCCTAATGTGTTTGCTACTGATTTAGCTAGGCTCTGAACAACAGAAATGCAGAATCATACAACTTAAAAGTTGAGAAGAGAGCTCAGAAGCTATCTCATTTAATCCAAATCTGATGAAAGATTCCCAACTCAACATGTCTAACAAATCCAGACCCTGTGTGATGATGAATAAGGGAGAAATACTCCTTATATGTCAAGGTAATGGTTTCCATTTAGGAATGCTCTAATTGGCATATAAATGGGTACATTTATGGGTTAAATAAAGAAGGGGAAGCTAGTTTAGAAAGTAGGTCCTTAGGGGAGGAAGAACCTGCAGAAGGTGAGTTTTGGACTGAGTCATGAATGAAACTAGGGAACCTTGCAAGTTAGCTATCCTGGAATCAGAATTTTTGAGTTTTCAGGAACCTTGGAAGCTTTGTCATCCAAACCACCTTTGCACAAGAATCTTTTTTCTTTTTTAAACCCTTACCTTCCACGTTACAATCAATACTATGTATTGGTTCCAAGACAGAAGAGCAGTAAGGGATAAGCAATGGGGGTTAAGTGACTTGCCCATGGTCACACAGCTAGGAAGTATCAGGTCAGATTTGAACCCAGGACTTTACATCTCTAGGTCTGGCTCTCAATACACTGAGCCACCCAACTGCCCCCCCCCCCAAGAATCAATTTTGCAACATAGCAGATCAGAGATGTTACTTATTTAAAGACTTTCAATGAAAGAAATTCCTGAGGTTGTTCCTTCCACTTAGTAATGACTCCAAAGAAAAAGACCAAGTAAGAGATAGAGCATTGCAAAATGTAAAATGGATGACTTTGATTATATCAAATTTAAAAAGCTTTGTACAAAAAAAAAAATCCGATACAACCAAAACTAGAAGGAAAGCAACAAACTGGGAGAACATTTTTATAGCAAAACTCTTTGACAAAGATTTAATTCCCCAAGTATATAAGGAACTAAGTCAAATCTACAAAAAATCAAGCCATTCCCCTAGTCAACAAATGGTCAAGTGAAATGAATAGGCAATTTTTAGTCAAAGAAATCAAAACCATTAATAAGCACATCAAAAGGTGTTCTAAATCTCTGATAATCAGAAAGACAAAAATCAAAACGCCTCTGAGATATCACCTCACACCTAGCAGATTGGCTAACATGACAGTGAAGGAAAGTAATGAATGTTGGAGGGGATGTGCCAAAGTAGGGACACTAATTCATTGCTGGTGGAGTTGTGAATTGATCCAACCATTCTGGAGGGCAATTTGGAACTATGCCCAAAGGGCGATAAAAGATTGTCTGCATTTGATCCAGCCATAGCACTGCTGGGTTTGTACCCCAAAGAGATAATAAAGAAAAAGACTTGTACAAGAATATTCATAGCTGTGCTCTTTGTGGTGGCAAAAAATTGGAAAAAGAGAGGATGCCCCCCGATTGGGGAATGGCTGAACAAATTGTGGTATCTGTTGGTGATGGAATACTATTGTGCCCAAAGGAATGATGAACTGGAGGAATTCCACGTGAACTGGAAAGACCTCCAGGAATTGATGCAGAGTGAAAGAAGCAGAACCAAGAGAACATTATACACAGAGACTAATGCATGATGACTTTTCTACCAACAGCAATGCAATGATGCAGGACAATCCTGAGAAAGAACACTATCTACATCCAGAGAAAGAACTGTGGAACCAGAAATGCATTAGAAAAATATATGCTCAATCATGTAGTGCAATAGGAATGTGATTAGGATTTTGATGTTAAAGGATTGCTCTACTGCAAATATGAACAACATGGAAATATGTTTTGAACAATGATACATGTATAACCCAGTGGAACGGCTGGTCTGCTTTGGGAGGGGGAAGGAGAGAGCAGGGGAGGGAGAATTATGAATCATGTAACCAAGGAAAAGTATTCTAAATAAAAATTAAAAAAAAAAAGAAAAACCTGGAAAGACATGAACTGAAGCAGAGTGAAATAAGCACAACCAAGAGAACACTACGCATAATGACAGGAATACTATACAATGAACAACTGTGGATAATTTAGCTATTCTGAAAAATACAATGATCCAAAAGTATTCCCAAGAATTTAGGATAAAAAAATGCCATTTTCTTCCAGAGAAAAAGAACTGATAGATTCTTAATCCAGACCAAAGAAAACTTTTTTTCACTTGCTTTATTAAAATTTTTATTTGTTTCCTTCCTTAAAAGGATTAATATGAGAAAACGTTTTATGTGATTGTACATGTAAAATCAACATGAGATTGCTTACAGGGGAATGGGGGGGTAGAGATTAGGAAGGTGTGGAGTAGGAGAGAGAGAATTCAAGAATTAATATTCTTTTTTAAATGTTGGAAACGGTTTTTACATGTAATGAGGAAAAGTAAAATAAAATATGGAATTTTTTAAAAAAGAAAAAAGAATTAACAAAGTATTGATTCGAAAGCAGAAAAGGAGAAAGGGGTAGGCAATTGTGGTTAAGAGACATGTCCAGGCAGATAGTTAGGAAATGTCTGAGGCCAAATTTGAACCCAGCTCCATGCTTGATCATCCACAGTGCTACCAACCTGCCTGCCAATTTTACACCATCTTTGTTGCTCTCCTCTGAATATTTCCTCCAGTTCATCAATGCTCCTCTTAAAATGTCTGAAATTGAATATGGTACTACATATTTGATCTGACCAGGGCAAGGCACAGAGAAATTCCCCCAATTCTCTTAAAATGTGACCCAAGATTGCGTTATTTTTCTTTTTGGTCTCTAAAATAAGTTACTCATATGAGTTTTCAGTCTACTAAAAGCCTCAGATCTTTTATTGTTGTCTACATACACCTTCCCCATCTTGTATCTATGAAACCAAAAAAAAAAACATATAAGGACTTTAAACACATCCCTTTTAAATTTCAATAGTCTAGCATTTCAAGATTGTCTTTGTTCCCGACTCTCATCCAATATATTAGCTAACCCTTACAGATGTATGTCATCTGCAATTTGAGCAGACACAATCTGTTGCTGGCACTTCATTGGAAGCCTTTCCAGCATGGGAGAACCTGCCTGAACTTTCCCTTGACCAGCATAGCCTTTGAGGACACAGCCAGGAAAACAACTAAGATAATGACCTGACCAAAGTCCAGTTGATCCAGAGATTCCAGACAAACACACAGATTTGGGAATTCTCTTCTCTTCTCTGTATTTTGTTATCTGGTGACACTGCCCTCCTTCCTGTTCTTTGCATGTCACACTCCATCTTCTCACTGGGAGCATTTTCAGTGGTCATCTCCCATGCTTGGCACTGACCCTTCTCATGGTTCCCTCTTGGTTCCCTAAATTCCTTTAAGTTTTAGCTAACGTCCCACCTTCTCCAAAAAGCCTTTCTTAATCTTCTTTATTCTTAGTGCCTTCCCTCTGAGATTATCTCTAGTCTATCATCTCAATCAATCTAACTTTTATATCTATGTAAAAACATATTATGATATAGGATAGGATAATAATTAACAATGTAATATAAATACAATAACAAAACAAAACAATGTAATATAGCATAATATATACTATAAATAATGTAAAATAGCATAACATAATATAATGTGAGAGGATATGATATAATAATTTAATGTGATATATAATTAACATACCATGTTATGATGTCATAATGAAGAAATTGAGAGGATTAGCAACAAAAAGTGATCGACTATAGGATTTGAGTGAACCACACTGCCTATTTTGTCTCGACTCATCTTTCACTTGCCACAGTAATATACTTAACATAAAATAATGTTTCACATAATATAATATGATACAATACAATATGTCTTATAAATATATGTGTATATATGTACATATTGTGTTTTCATTGGTTATTTGCTCATCTCCTCCATTAGAGTTTGATCTCCTTGAGAGAAGGGGCTTTTTTTGCTTTAATTTGTATCCTCAGTGTTTAATGAAATGCTTGGCACACAGTAGGTCCTTAATACATGATTATTAACTGACTGAATTTTTGCTCTGGAAAAAATGTGAATGAGCTCTTTATTTGGAAGCACAAGTAGATCTCAGATCAAACTGAGAGAGTACCCAATTTCTCTCAAGGAAAAGTCTTCAAAGTTTCTTGAGTATGCAAGCTAGACATCAGGACTTGTTGAATATCTGGCTTTCACTACATGGCTGCAGCTTTCATAGCCTTTCTTTCACTCCTCCCTCTTTCCTTCTCTCTAACACCAATTTTTCACTTGTGTGTTCTCCAAAGCATCTAGGTTGTCCCTAGAAAATTGGTTGCTTATCTCCCTTTAATGGTCCTTGCTATGATTGTCTAAGGAAAAAAGAAAACTGAAGTTGTCTATACTATTTTCAAAAAGACATCTAAAATTTATATAGCACTTTAAGGTCTGCAAAATGTGTTATCTTGTGATCACGATCACATTTCATCCTCAAACAACTTTGTGAAATAGGTAGAATTTATTATTATCCACAGTTTATAAGTGAGGTAACTGATACTCAAAGAAATGAAACAGTTTGCCTAAGGCTATGTAATCCTATCCAAGGCTAATAACTAATCAAGGTTTTTGTAGCCCTTTGAGAATGTCTGTGGAATTGTTAGGACCCTTACATACCTGGAAAATGTAGGATTTGTAAATTCACATGGGTAAGCTAAATGTATACCTGCTGGCCACAGATGTCTCAGGGATCTGGTCTACCTGGTAAAGAGGTGAGCCAAAGATTGGGCTTATTCCCCTGCAAGCTGGATAAGGGAGGGGCTGGTAAGCCTCAGAATCACTCTCAGGCTAGGTGCTCTCTTTTTGGTCTCTGAGAGTGATATCAAAATAGAAATACATCTATCTACCCCCCCCTCAAGTACCTTTAGGTTAGGTGTATAGTATTTAGAGGTTCAGAAGTCCTTTCTCTAATTGCTTTTAATGGGCAGGAATACCCTTACTCAGTACACCATTGCAAGTTTAGCTCCTTCCCATTAAATGCTGGTTACACAAAAGACCATCAAAGATAGTGAGAAGCAAGTAAATCCATTTATACAAGTAAAACAACAACAAAAAATCAAGGAAAGTGGTGGGTTTTTTTTTTGTTTGTTTGTTTTTAAGTTTTATTTTCATTGTTATGTGAAATACACTTCGATATTGGTCATTGTTGTAAAAGCACACTCATACATAACCAGAGCACCAAAATAAAACCAAACCATAAATACACTGATGGGAAAGATGACTCCAACAGCTCTTTCTCTGGAGGTGGAGAGCATTTTCTGTCTTAAGTCTTTCAGGATTATTCCAGATCATTGTATTGCTGAGAGTAGCCAAGTTTCCACAGATAATCATTATACGATATTTCTGTTACTGTGTATGATGTTTTCCAAGTTCTGCTTATTTCACTCTGTATCAGTTTCTGTAGATCTTTCCAGTTTTTTTCTGAAATCATCATACTTATATCTTATAGTACAATAGTATTCCATCACTGTCATTTCCACAATTTGTTCAGCCATTCCCCAATTGACATACCCTCAACTTCCAATTCATTTCAACTATAAAAAAGTTGCTATAAACATTTTTGTACAACTGGGTCCTTTCTTCTTCTTTTTATTATCTCTTTGGGATACAGACCCAATAGTGGTATTGCCAGATCAAAGGATATGCTCAATTTTATAGCCCTTAGAACATAGTTCAAAATTGAATCAGGGAAGTTATACAGAGTAGAATATACAAACATAGGCACAAATGTGGATGCATTCTTTAGTTGGGAGCATAAGTCATGCTTAAATCGGCCCAAGAGACAGAGACCAATTTTACCCAAGGAAAATCTCCAAAGTCTCTGAGTAGACAAGCTAGACATTAGAGACTTGTAGAATAGCTGGCTACTACCACATCTGCAGCTTCCATAGTCTTTCTTTCTCTCTTCCCTTCTCCCTCTTCTTCTCTGACACCAATTCTGTTCCTTACACAGGTTATCAGGATTGCCTCAGCATTCTTTCTACAAATCAGGCATCATGTCTCCTTCTGTATGCAAAGCAATATGCAAAACAAGCAATAATGCTTTTGCTGGAAGCCTGACTACATATAACTTTCATAAAGCAAAAGTGAATATAATCTGGGGGTGAAGGGAAGGGAAAGGATTAGAAGAGTAGAATGGCTAAAGGAAGGTGACAGAAGGAAACTGGATTCAAAACCTAGCCCTTCTACTTTCTAGCTGTGTGACCTTCTCCAAAACACTTAAATCTCTAGATCTTGGTTTCCTTCATCTGTAAAATGAGAGGGATGATCTCTAAGATCCTTTTTAATTCCAAATATTACAAGCCTACTAAAGAACAAATCTGTTTTATACTCTTATTTTTATTGGAAATATTTTAATAATGTTTTCATATAATATAATGTTTTCATTGAAAATATTTGTATAATCTCAATTAATTTATCTTTGAATAGAGAAGAACAAACACCTGGAAGGTCATTTCCTTTCAGGGTATAACCTCAGGACGTGCATGTGTGGTAATCACTAAGGAAAACTGACTTCCCCTCTTTATCTGAGGAAATAGAATACATGTGCAATGTATAGGACTTAAAATTGAATCTACTATAGAATACCGAGGTATAAAATAATCTGATCGATACTCATCATTTTGGTTTTTCAATACTTTCAATAATAAATCTGGCATTCATAATTCCCATCCTCTATGAAATATACAGTAAAGGTGAAGAATTCATTCTCATTGAGCTTGTTAAAGAGTAACATCCCAGGAAGACAGCTAGTTGACTCAGTGGATTGACAGTCAGATTGAGTCATGATGGTGGGTCCTGGGTTCAAATCTGACCTCTTCTTAGCTGTGTGACCCTGGGCAAGTCACTTAACTCTCATTGCCTAGCCCTTATTAGTTCTCTGCCTTGGAGCCAATACACAGTATTTATTCTAAGATTAAAGGTAAAGGTTGTTTTTTTTTAAAGAGTAACATCTCACACCTTCCAGAGCTGATGTTTTGTGCTATACATATGCTCATTATCTCAACACATTAAATTGCTCTCAGTGATAAGACCTTACACAGAATCTGTAAAAGCAAACAGCTTTAAGAAGCCTAATCCTACCAAGATTTACCTTGACACAGTGGAATGATTACTTGCTATGCTAAGCTGCAGAAGGCATCAAAGGAAAACAAATAGCCCAGAGCTATTTTTTTTGGCATTATTTCTTACACAAAGTGGAAAAAAAAAGGAAATTTTAAGTTACAGTCTTTAATGACAAGATGGAGTTGTATTATGTTGCTCTGGCAAAATAGAAAATAGTAAGAAAACCATAGAAACCCATGGGGTGTTGGGGAAACCACTAAAGGGGTATCTGTTGGGGTTTCTTGACTTTTACTGTACCTGAGTTCTTTCACTCTATAAGAATGGCGAAGCTCCTCCATAGGATGGTAACATAAATTACAAACTCATATAGATCCATATGAGAAGGAGAGATAGAAGAAGACTGAATGGTAGTCATAAAGGAAGGAAAATTCCTTGACTACAGTGGTCTCCAGTATGTGAGTCCCCCATATCTTTTTATTGTTTTATATTTATTCTATAATAATATATTACATTTCATATTACATGACAATTATAATATATTTTGCTGTTTAATATATATTATTTTAAACAGAACCCCAATTTTATTTAATTGATTTGATTAGTTGACTTGATTTATTGTTGGAATAAATGTAAGAATATGAGGGCACTAATAAAGTGTGAAGAGTTCCCTGAGCAGGAGCAAAAAAAGAACAGTCAGTGACTTGTGAAAAGCATGCAAAATTATACCAGAATGGGAGAAACGCTTGGTTCTATGCCTTTAATGTCCAGGGTAGGACCTCCTGACAGCAAATTACATACATTCTTTCCATTATATTTTAACACAGGCTAACCACTGAAGCATGCTGGGTTGCCCAGCGTGAGGTTCTGGCTCATGCATCAAGACATTGGAGTATTGTTTCTGTCTATGGAGTAGTCCAGTACTGAAAGAATACATTATTTGGTATAACAAATTAATTAGCCCTTAGTGGTTGCTTGATGGTCTGCCATCGTAAGACACAACTACACTGTGGCAAGTAAAGATCTCTGTCGCTGGACAGGTAAGGGAGGGTGGAAGAATGGGCTGTCATCTCTCCTTCTCCCTCTTGCTACTTATACTTAGAGAATGTAGTCACCTAATGAAACTTGCTCCTCTTTGCTTTGTATTTCCTTTCCTGCAGAGGTGATCAAACAAGACTTGCAAGAGACTTTGTGAGTTCTGGAGGTCTGAGTCCAATGAGTGAAGCTAATTGGTGAACAAGGAAGCTTCTACCCTAGAGCAATCGACCACTGATAAAAGGAGAAGTCCAAGCTTTTCACCTGGCTTGTCAGAAAACATGGATGTTTAATGACACAGTGTGAAGTCAAGGAATAATGCAACATGTCTAACCAGCAGTTCTTCAAACTGCTTTATGTTTAGATTTTAAATAACAACTTCCCAGTGGGATTCAAGCATAAACAAGTGCTACTACTGCTTATTTAGCTTAATATTTACTATCAGTCAACACTTGTGAGGGTCCTTCGTATTTTGCAATTTCTTTTTTGTTTAATAAATGAACATCCTAGTGTAAACACCAACATGGAAATGGGTTCTGATCTAGGACACAAGTAATACCCAATGAAATTGCCCGTTGGTTGCAGGAAGAGTGGGTGGAGGGGAGGGAGGGAAATAATGTGATTATTGTAACTAAGGAATAATGTTCTAAACTGACTAAATAAATTAATTCAAATGGAAAAAAATAAAATAAAATCAATATTAAAAAAGAAAGAAATAATAGTCCCATTCTTGATTTATATTATACGTTGAGTGCCTTTCTGTCATCCTTTTTAGGGAAACAATAAGAGTGAGTCTAAATCTATGTTAAATAACTTGTTCCTAGGATAAATTAAACCTTTACTCAAAGAGGTGGGGTTTAACAAGTTCCAGAATGTGAGAAAAGTGAGTGTAATGGCTCTCATTAAAGTACAGGTTCCCCCAGTACTGGCTCTAGTTCAACTGTATTTCTGGGTTCAGATTTCAGAGATCCCTTAGGGAAATGGAGCAGTTCCAGTAACCCTAACCCCTGGGGACTTGTCAGTAGTTCTTTATTATTAGAGCACATAAAATTATTTTATTTGAAAAACATTAAAACTAATAGAATATGATTATAAACATAACATTTTTATGAGATTTGCAAAACCTCTTGACTTTCCAAAGGCTATTTATCCATTTTTGCCTTTCTTGATCTCTTTTTACTATCTATCTTGTCTGTAATAGAATACAAAGAATAATACTTTATACTGTGAACTTAGAATTTTGTACCCCAGGACTCCATTTCCCAGAATCCTGCTTTTGTCCTTACATTATGTCCTTACGTTTTGGAGATAAAGTTTCTGTAACTCCACCCTCTTGGGCTCTCATCTCGCTAATGTGGACTGGAAAACTTCTCTTTATTCAGGCTTTTACTCTTGTTTTTTTTTTTAATTTCCTCTACTTCAAATAATTATTAATAAACTTATAAAATATAATCCTTGGAGGTATTGGATTGTAATTTTAATCTTACAATGCTCATATGAACATCATGACAATCTTGTGAAGTTGGCAGGGAAATTTGTTGTCTAATATTATATATAGTCAGAAAAGTGACAGAGTTCAAACCATAAAATGGTCCTTTGGGGTTTCTACCTTGTCTCCTTAAATAGAGGTTTTGAGAGGACCTTTCTACCCTCTATTCTGAGGGATCCCATGAGTAATGATGAGGTATGAGTCGACTGGAGTGATCTTGCAAGATTTTGTGCCGAAAATGAATAATATGGAAATAGGGATTGAGTGATAACAATTTTACAACCTAGTGTAATTGCTTGTCATCTCTGGGGGCTGGAGGGGAGAAGGGAGGGAAAGAAAATGAATCATAGAAACATGGAAAAATGTTTAAAAATTTAAATAAATAAAAACAACAACAAAAAAGGATTTTCTGCTGAAGTGATTTATATTTCACCAAGACTGAAGTGATCTTGCAGGATGATGAGGTTCCAAAGGATTGCAGTCAAGTGGAAATAAGCAGGCTGGCTGACATGCACAAAGGTTCTGGGTAGTTGGGTAGTCGGTATTGGGTATTTTTTTTTAATTGAAAAATTTTATTTAGTTAATTAATTTAGAATATTTTCCCATGGTTACATGATTCATCTTCTTCCTCCCCCTCTTTTCTCTCTACCCCCCCCCCATCTCATAGCCAATGCACAATTCCACTGAGTTTAAATGTATCATTGATCAAGACCTATTTCCATATTATCATTTGCACTAGGGTGATTGTTTAGAGTCTACATCCCTAATCATATCCCCATCAACCCATGTGATCAAGGAGTTGTTTTTCTTCTGTGTTTCTACTCCCATGGTTCTTTCTCTGAATGTGGATAGTGTTCTTTCTCATAAGTCTGTTGGGTACTTCTTTTACTGTGGTAGGATTCAGAATGTGTCAACCTCTACAAGGTAACTCTAACCTGTCTCTGACCCTAACCCTAACTCTACAGAGGTGTTTTCTTAAAAAGAAATAGGATCTTTTGGTACTATGTTAAAGTCAAACATGAGTTATTCTTGTCTCCCTTGGCAGCACTGCTTATAGGCCAAATTGTTTCACTTTGAAAATTCCGTTTCTTTTTCATATCTGAAACTATTAATATTTGATTAAAAAAGGTAAATGCCAGAGTGGTTCACCACTCCAACTGAGGGTATTTTCAAATTATTTTGCTTGTGACCTTTTCCCCCTGGAGAAACAGAAACAAATACAGACAGGATCAAAACATTGCCCATAGACACTGTTTGGGGTTTTCAGCAGAATGGTTTAGTATTTTCAAGCCTTTTGGCAGGAGGACAATTTTAATTGTTTGCTTAAAAAATCATGAAGAAAAATTGGAGTAGAGAATAATTACAGGGAGGGGACTTTCCTGCCTGTGACTGAACTTTTCTTCATCCAGTGGATATAATATTTTGACTCTTTTTATAGTGGCAAAAACAGGTCAATCAAATGGAAAACTATATATAGAGCTGCTATTCCTCTCAAATTCACCTAGAGTTAAAGAGTTTGCATGGGTGAAACATGTAATAATGCATTTTCCTAATATTCAAACAGAAAACTCATCATTGCAATCTCTGATACTCAAGATAATTCATAAGGATAGCAACTCAGGTAACTGACTATCATTCTCTTGCAAGGGGACTTTTTGGAAGTAGGAAAATGACAGAGGAATGAAATATTTCCTGAATAGTTCTCAAATTCTTCCCGTCTTTCTAAGGATGATTATTTGTTAGGTTCTAGACCGATTTAAAAAATTCTAGGATGATTTTTAAAGAACTATTTTGTGAAATTTTTTTTTACAAGAAATGTACTAATGTTGAATATTTATTCATTTATTAAACACTTCTTTGAATTCAGCACTAGGGGGAGATGAAAAGCCAAGTCAGCAAACATTTATAAAGCATTTACAATGTGCTACTCAGCCATATAAATACTACTATATGCAGAAAAATAGTCCCTGCCCTCGAGGAGCTTATATTCTAAAGTAGGAAAATAGCATACAAGAGGAAGCTAAAAAATGTGGAGTGGTGATGAAAATGGTGATGAAAGAGAAGAATGCGAAACATTGTAAAGTAAGTCCAGAAATATAATGTGCAGCCTAGAGAGGAATGAATACATGGCTGGCCCGGGCAACCTTCTTAGAGCTCTTCCAGTCAGAGAGAGAAGCTTCAGGGGCAGAAGGTACTTCCAACATAAGAAGGTCAGGAATGGATGCATTTCTACAGTGAAGGGGGTGTCTGTGGCAGAGTAGTGCAGCTTAGTATGGAATGAAAGAAAATCCAGACATTTTATAGATGTGTAAAATGAGAGTGTAAAAAGAGAAAGAGCACAAGAGAGAGATGGCTTTTAGGTCAGGAAAATCTAGGTTCAAGTTTCTCTGATACAAATGGGCTGTATAACCCTGGACAAATTCCCTTAACTGATGTCTGTCTCAATTTCTTCATCTGTAAAATGGAGCATTGCTGTCAGGTTAAAATAAGATGATATTTGTAAAGCATTTTGCAAACCATAAATCACTACATAAATACTAATTTAATTAATGTTATACAATTACTGGATTATGTCCTTTATTTTAGCTTCTATGGGCCAGTCATTGAAGAGTTCCTCTACTGGTAAAATGGATAAATTAATTTATTTTAAAACATGTTAGATTTAAAATGGTTGATGTCTTAAACTGTAGTGAGTTAAAATGGTGGAAGACATAAATTGTGATAGATATAAGAGAGGGTGAGTAAATTTGACTGCAGAAAATATGTTTCACTACAGTGTCTTGGTTTTTAAATCAAATATAAGGTGGTCACCAGGGAAATATTCCCAATTATTCAAATACCCAAGTCAACTGGGTTTTATAGAGATTTTTAATTAATAATATAATGAGGAATTAGAGAAAGAGAGAAAGAGTAGGAAAGGAATAATTATGAAGGGCCTCAAGCCAATATGGCCTAGACCTGAGTCTTAAGAGAGAGAATCAGTCAGTCAGTCTTTTAACACTCACCACAATGTCTGCCTAAACAAGGATTCTAGTGACACCAGGCCAGCTCCATCTCAGCTGACTTCACCAGAGAGCCTTCCAGCCAGAGACTGTTCCAAAAGGCCTCCCTCCAGAGCCTCCAGAGGGACAGAGTCCCCTTAGAGGAGCTCCAGCGAGACCTCCTTAGAGATTGTCCTCCAAGAGCTTCCCTTCTCCAGAGCCTCTCTCAAGAGATTCTTCCTAAGTGGTCCTCATCAGAGATCCTCCAAAAGGAATTCTCCAAAAAGCTATCTCCTCAAGAGATTCTGCTTTTTCTTATATAGGGGCTTTTCTCCCATGTCACCTCCCCTAAGTCCCTACATCTACCAATCACTGTAGACGCTTTCCAAAGGACTGCCCATCTAAATTCCTGCTAAGTCGACCAATCTCCTCAGTAAGTCTGAATCAGAAAAAATGCTGCTGTGTCGACCAAATCTCCTCAGTAAGTCTGAACAAGAGAAAACACAGCCGAGTCAACTAATCTCATCAAGAGAAAACTTGCCTGACCCTTTTAGGTACCTAGCATCTCAGAGTATCAATTCTAAAAACAGGCCTGGCTCAAATAACTCCTTGCCTTATTATAAGCATGGGTCCAAGTACTTTCATTGTTTAGCAAGGAGTTTTTTCCCCCTAAAGCAGTCTTAAGTAAGGTTGGAGTAGAGGTCCTCCCATTTCTGATCCTGGCAAGTTCTCACATCAAAATGGGGAATGTTTCTCAGTAGGGAATTTGTTCCAATTAAGAATTCCCTGATGGGGAAATTTTTAACATTCACAAGTCTGAGAGATTTCAAGATTTACAATACCCATACATTAGAACTCAAGGCATATTTTTGCTTTCACCTGGAATGGCGCCAAATATTCCTGGAGTCATTTACCCCAGGGTTATGTAGAAAGTCCGACCTTATTTGCACAAAATTTGGGACAAGATACAGATAATATAAAATTTAAAAACAGCAAATTAATAAAATACTTAGATGACCTACTCTTGCCTTCCGCAGCTGCAGAAGCATGTCAGGAAGATAGTAAACACCTTTTTTTTGGAATTGCACAAAAGAGGTCATAAGATCTCAAAGGATAAAGTTCAGTGGTGTCTCCCCAAAGTAGAATATTTGGGGTTCATTCTGACAGCTGGTGCCCATTCTATTTCTCCCAAGCAAATTGAGAAAATTCAAAAACTGAGTGCTCCTACCGCTAAAAAACAGTTAAGAGCAATTCTGGGAGCAACAGGGTTTTGCAGACAATGGATTCCTTGCTATGGGGAAATTACTAAACCTCTTATAGCATTAACAAGGGATTCCATCCTTGAACCCCTCAAATTAGAGCCTGAACACCTGTCAGCTCTATCAGAGCTAAAAAAGGCTATCCTATCTGCCCCTGCTCTAGGCATCCCAGATTACAACAAGCCATTTACTTTGTATGTACATGAGTGAAGAGGAGTAGCCTCAGGCCTTTTAACTCAGACTCTGGGGCCTTCTCAGCATCCAGTTGCTTATTATTCAGCCCAGCTGGACCCAATAGCTTCAGGAGCACCACCATGCCTTAGAGGCGTGGCTGCTACTGCTTTACAAGTGGCAAAAACCATTGATCTAGTATTGGGATGCCCACTAACAATTATGTGTCCACATGAGGTACAAGCATTGTTGCTAAGACAGAGAACACAGGCATTTTCTGATCAGCGAATTACAAGGTATGAAATAACCTTGCTAAATAATGAAAATATTACTCTAAAATGCTGTACCGCCATTAATCCTGCCACCTTGCTTCCAGACTTACCAACTTCAGGAGAACCATTACCCAGTTGTGAAACACTAGTGTCCATGGCAGAAAAGCCTCGAGATGATCTCCTGGACACTCCCTTAAAGAACTCAGGCCTGATCTTATTTACTGATGGTTCTTCTTTCATGAGGGATGGCATACGCTACAGTGGAGCTGCTGTAGTCACAGAAGTTGCCACTGAGTGGTCAGCTTCATTGACCTCTAAAATTAGCGCTCAAGGGGCAGAACTTATAGCTCTGAAACATGCCTGTATAATTTCCAAGGATAAAAGGGCAACAATTTACATGGATTCTAGATATGCTTTTGGCATGTGTCACTCAGTCGGGATGCTATGGCTCCAGAGAGGATTTTTAACCTCAGCTGGAAAATCCATAGCTAATGCTGAAATTATTAATGAAGTACTTTCTGCTCTTCAGCTGCCTGAAGCCCTAGCTGTAGTTCATTGCTCAGCCCATACAGGTGGCACCGACCCTGTCTCTAGGGGAAATGACCGAGCAGATGCTGCTGCAAAGCTAGCAGCCATAGAAGGGCCTGAATTACTTCTAACATTAACAACCACTGATGACTTAAATTTATCACTTTCCTATAATGAGAAGGAAGTGGAAAAATGGAAACAGAAATTCAAAGCAGAACAGATCAATGGAGTCTGGGTGTCATCTGACGGAAAACCCCTGCTCCCTAGGAGTTTCTATCACCAAATTTGCCAGTCTGTTCATAATAATGGCCACTTTGGTACCCAGGGCATCGTGGACTCTGTTAAGAGAGCATGGATAGCCCCTGGTATAACTACCATAGCCTCTAAAGTGTGTTCAGCCTGCCCTACCTGCCAGGCATATAACCAACATGCCTTTCGTGGCAAAGCCTTTGGTGGACGTCCTCTGGCTTACACACCTTTTGAGTACCTGCAGATAGATTTCATAACGATGCCAAAGGCTGGACAATATAAATTTTGTTTGGTCATAGTAGACCAACTGACCAGATGACCGGAAGCATTTCCTACAGCCCGAGCCACAGCAGCTTTTGTTGCTAAGGTGCTTTTAAAAGAAATTATTCCTCGCTTTGGCCTGCCAGCACGTATTGATTCTGATAGGGGGAGTCATTTTACTTATTCTGTTCTAAACCAGATATATTCTTGCTTGGGGATAACTCCAAAATTCCATGTTCCATATCACCCCCAGAGCTCAGGCCAAGTGGAGAGGATGAACAAAGAACTTAAAACTATGATTGGAAAATTATGCACTGAGACCCATTTAAAATGGCCTGAAATTCTCCCTCTGGCCCTATTTTATCTTAGAAACAGGCCTAGAGGATTCCTACACATCTCACCATTTGAGATGCTTTTTCGACATCTGCCTATACAGGCTAAGCCTTTCTCTCCGGTTTATACATCGCTATTAGGGGGAGATACTACTATTGCTTCCTATATACAGGAGTTACAGCACAAACTGCGTGAGCTACATGAATCCGGAGCTGCAGTACAAGCCAGACCACTAGACTTCACGACCTGAACCCAGGAGACAACGTGTATATAAAGAACTTCCAGTGTACGGGAGCAACCCAGCCTTCCTGGGAAGGACCATTCCAAATATTGTTAACTACTCCAACATCTATAAAGGTTGGAGAAAAGGACTCTTGGATTCACTGTTCTCATGTAAAGAGAGCATCTTCTGTTCAGACTGATTGACTGTATCCTATACATGCATTGGAGATAACTACCCATTGACAAGTGGAACTGTTTTATTCTGCTTTTGACACATTGAATTCCTAAATTTAATTTTTTTTCTTTTTTCCTTTTTTCTCTTTTCCTTATTTTATTATTATTCTTTTTTACAATATTTTATTTTTCCCCCTTTTTCTCATTTCTATGTACTTAAGTTACATACAATCAATATTAATTTTATTCTACAATAATATTAGTTTAAATATATATACTTGCTGTTATTATTAATACGCACCCAAACAGCTTTAGACTATGGGAACCTGCCATTTATTGATAATTGTTGTGGGACTATGATTAATGTTTGTGTCTGATTCTAGGAACGGGATCAAAAAGGAGCACAGAGATGACCTGGATAATGCCAAAAGAGCTCACAGGTCTAAAAATCAAAGACCAATCCAGGTAGGATTAATGCATTTCTAAGCCAATACTAAGGACTTGAACCTAGTGTGAGACTCGGAGTTGTGACACTTGACAGACGTTAAGATGTAGGCCTTCCCTGTATCCACACTCTTCCTGAAAATACCTACAGACAAGTACCAAAGGTTGGCTACCATCCTGGCTCCCTCCATCCCTGAGTATGAAGGTAAAATCAGACGAGGAAATGACACTTCCCTAGATATAAAATAAAAATCTGGTCCTTTTTTCTCTCCTATAGTATGGCAACTTCCTGTAACCTTGGCTGCAAATGAGTAAGTGAAACTTGCTGCATTCTGTCCTACAGACTTGTGGGATTAGAAATTACTTAACTGGACCCTAATACAGGGGCCTGTGGAAAAAAAAATTTTTTATTCTTGCTTTCTCAAATTTTTGTATACATAGATTTTTTTGATTTTTTGATACTGATTTTGAATTCTTCTTTAATATAAATATATGTATATATAAAGGGTCTATATTTTTCCCTTAATTTTTTCCCTTTTTCTTCTTTTGATTTTGTTTTTTTATTTTATTTTCATTTTGTTTTGTTTTCCTTTTGGATTAACTCGCACACCCCCACAACTAAAACTTGCATCCTCAGCTGGACTCGGTGTTTTTTCAACACTTTCTTCAGGGGGGATTGTATTTCATCAAATCCAAGATTTAAATTTTGTTCGAGATAAATCTTCAGAGAAGAAGCTTGCTAACTAACTGAATCCAGAGAATGAACTGTTTGCAGAAAGATATCTAAACCTTTTCGCTACAGGAAGATCCAGAATGAACCTTGGGGTGTGGTTGATTGAACATTTTTTGAAGGTATACTCTTATGCCAAAGGGGACTGCCCCCCAATTGGCTTTTGTCAATGCACCCAGCAAAATATTGGTTTGCTGTCTTTCTCTCTCCTCTATTTCCCCATATCTACAACTATTATAGTTTTCCTCTTAGTGGGTAAAATTTTTGTATACACTTACAGTTAGAATTTTTTGGGGTGCAGTACGCTTATGTTTAGTGATCAATTGGGGAGACTAGTCCCCCAATCATCATCAGGGGGGATTGTGAATTTTAAAAATCTCCATCTTGGTCTAGCACCCCAAAATTGTGCACACCCACACTACACGGGCATGTGCTAGTCAATGACAAATCAGAAATAACTAACTGCCCACCTGGGCTGTCCTAAGCCAAGCTAGAGCCACCATTGGCACTTGTGAGGCACAGGAAGTGAGGTAGGGAACAGCCCCTGGAATTTGCTGAGTTCCTGTGGAGAGAGCTAGACGCGAGTTCCTGTTAGAAGCGTGAACAGAGAGGAGGGCTGCAGACAGCTTCCCTTCTGATCGGTCACTGGTGAGTCAAGGACTGATTCTTTCCACCTTGGCCCTTTGGGCCTAATCTCCCTCTGCCTTGGTCAGAGGTTGAGTAGCCCCTTTCCCTTTTCTCCTCTCTCCTTCTCTCCCTCTCCTTTTCCCTACTCCCATTGTGATTAAACCTCATAAACTCCATTCTGACTTGAGTGTTTCATTTTAGGAATTTCATAAGTAAATTCCTTGGCGGCCATTGTTCAATATTATAATAATCTTAAAAGGTGAAAATTTTCACCACAACAATCATAAATGGGATTTTAACTTCAGTCTGTTGTCTCCAGAACTAATGCTATTTTTACTATGTGACATTTTCTGGAAGGCTAGAAAATCTCTAGGTAAAAGTGTCAGTCACTATTATGAGGAGAGTTGTTTGTTAAGGAGGTTTTAAGGATTCCAAAGGTGAGAGCAAGAAGCAGGCAGATGAACATAGAAAAGAGCTGACAGACGTACAGCATAAGAGTGAGATCAGCCCAAAACAACAGCTGTGACAACTGTTATGGAGAGAGGGAAGTCTAATCAGGTACTCTTTTTTCCACTTCCTTTCTCAGAGCACACAGATAACTGGCTGTAATGTCCAGTACAGTAAAGATTCGATACTTTGTGTAAAGAAAGAGTCATTTATATCTATTCATGTCTTGATTCTATTAACAAATTACATGGTCCTTAAAGTGGTTTTTTTTTATGCTTCTATATTCAGGATTTCAGATTCAGAGAGAGGGGAAATCTAGAGTACGAGAGAGAATGTTTTTGCCAATGTGCTCTGGGGTTAGGCTAAACCAATAATAATTTTTGCAACTTTGATCATTTCTGAGGGTATTCTGGAGTAAATGCACTAAGCTGCCTGTGAGCCCAGTGAGAGAAAATATACAAGGTGTTAAGAGCAGATTGGAAAGAGAGTGTGTTCCTTATTGCAGTATTCATAGCCTAGCAACACAAGATCTCCAGCTTTCTTGAACATGTTAAATGTCTCCTTAGGAATGCCAGCTCCTTGAGGTCAGGGGCCATAGCTTTATTTTTGTATTTCTTTTGAATTGAAATGAATAAATCATTGGGGCTGGAGGTTGCCTGCTTATCTTTTTGTCAGCCAAATATTTATGGAACAAGTTAATATTGTCTTGGTACCCCTCTCTTCTTTGAAGCATTCCACCACTAAACACATCCATTTGTTTGTGTAGCAGAAATGGCATCACAATTTATTCTATTCTTTTTTTTAATTTTAAAAATTATTTTATTTGGTCATTTCCAAACATTATTCACTGGAAACAAAGATCATTTTCTTTTCCTCCCCGCCCCCCCCTCCCACCACCTTTCCCTCTCCCATAGCTGACACACGATTCCACATGTGTTCTTGACTCAAACCCATTTCCCTGTTGTTGGTATTTGCATTAGAGTGTTCATTTAGAGTCTCTCCTCAGTCATATCCCCTCCACCCCTGTAGTCAAGCAGTTGCTTTTCATTGGTGTTTTTACTCCCATAGTTTATCCTCTGCTTGTGGATAGTGTTTTTTAGATCCCTGCAGATTGTTCAGGGAAATTGCATTGCCACTAATGGAGAAGTCCATCACCTTCGATTGTACCACAATGTATCAGTCTCTGTGTACAATGTTTTCCTGGTTCTGCTCCTTTCGCTCTGCATCACTTCCTGTCCCCACAAATAGGTAAAATTTGCTCTTGTCTGGCCTCATTGCTAGGAAGAAATCCTCATCTTTACTCCTGTACAACATACAGCTAGTGAAGAAATTGGTATCCTCAAATTCCATGTACAACCTTGGTAATTCAGCTTGTTTCTTTTTCAGGTTTTACAGAGTTCTTCTCCTCCCCACTCTCTACCCCAAGAATTTTGCACATGAGGAAATTGATGTTCAAAAAGGTTAAATGACTCAGTGTCAGTCACACAAGCTAGTAAGTTTCAGCACTGAGATTCATTTCTAGGTTTCTAAAGCTAGGATTCTTTCTATGACATTATTTTGCCTCTTACAGAAACACAATTGGTAATTTGAGTTGACCATAGTGTCCCAAGTTTACATTACTGCAAGCAATAACATATCTGAAATCATAGTGTTTATCAAGAATTATTCCTGTCAAAGGAAGATTTAAATTTCTGATAAGAGAAAAGGGACATAATAAAATAATGATGGTAAGGATTTATGCTGTTTAGGACTTTAATTTACAATCAGATTCAGTCATTTCTTTGGAATGTAACATGGAAAGGAAATGGGAAAATAGTCTCAGGTGACTTGAACTTCAGAGAATCCAGATTTTTTTAAAAAAACAATTCCTAATGATGTGCTTAAGACCTGATGGGAAAACTGTAGAGGAGACTCTCATAGTTAGTGAAAGACCATACTAGAAAAACTCTAAGCTTTCTTTCAGATTTAAGACTCTATGAGTATGTTATGTATCATTAGATTAAAGTTTCCAATTAGCTTTAGCAGGAAGTTGTTTTTCTTTTCCTATTTGCTAACTTCTTAAATACATCTGAAATATAGGGTTAACATTATGAGACATGTTTGACACTAGAATATATAAACGAATCACCCAATTTTTTCTGGTTAAATATATATATATATATATTACTTTTAAACATTATTTTATTTAGTCATTTTCAAACATTATTAATTGAAAAATTGAAAAGAAGATCATTTCCTTTTCTTCCCCCACTCCTGCCACCCCTCCCATAGCTGGCGCGTGATTCAACTGGGTATCACATGTGTCCTTGATCCGAATCCATTTCCATGTTGTTGGTATTTGCATTAGGGTGTTCATTTAGAGTCTCTCCTCAATCATATCCCCTCAACCCTTGTAGTCAAGAAGTTGTCTTTTTTTCGGTATTTTTACTCCCACAGTTTGTCCTCTGCTTGTGGATAGCATTTTTTCTCTTAGATTCCTACAGATTGTTCAGGAACATTGCATTGCCATTAATGGAGAAGTCCATTATAGTCGATTGTACCACAGAGTCTCTGTGTACAATGTTTTCCTGGTTCTGCTCCTTTTGCTCTGCATCAATTCCTGGAGGTTCTTCCAGTCCCCATGAAATTCCTCCACTTAATTATTCCTTTTAGCACAATAGTATTCCATCACCAACATATACCACAATTTGTTCAGCCATTACCCAATTGAAGGGCATCCCCTTATTTTCCAATTTTTGGCCACCACAAAGGGATATTCTTGTACAAGTCTTTTTCCCCATTATCCCTTTGGGGTACAAATCCAGCAGTGCTATGGCTAGATCAAAGGGCAGACAGTCCTTTATTGCCCTTTGGGAATAGTTCCAAATTGCCCTCCAGAATGGCTGGATCAATTCACAACTCCACCAGCAATGCATTAATGTCCCTACTTTGTCACATCCCCTCCAACATTCATTACTTTCCCTAGCTGTCATGTTAGCCAATCTGCTAGGTGTGAGGTGATACCTCAGAGTTGTTTTGATTTGCATCTCTCTGATTATCAGAGATTTAGAACACTTTTTCATGTGCTTATTAATAGTTTTGATTTCTTTATCTGAAAATTGCCTATTCATGTCCCTTGCCCATTTTTCAATTGGAGAATGGCTTGATTTTTTGTACAATTGATTTAGCTCTTTGTAAATTTGAGTAATTAAACCTTTGTGAGAGGTTTTTGTTATGAAGATTTTCCCCAATGTATTGCTTCCCTTCTGATGTTAGTTATATTGGTTTTGTTTGTACAAAACCTTTTTAATTTGATGTAGTCAAAATTATTTATTTTACATGTTGTGACTCTAAGTCTTTCTTGGTTTTAAAATCTTTCCCTTTGCAAAGGTCTGATATGTATACTATTCTGTGTTCACCTAATTTACTTATAGTTTCCTTCTTTATGTGAACAAGTCATTCACCCATTCTGAGTTTATCTTGGTGTAGGGTGTGAGCTGTTGATGCAAACCTAATCTCTCCCACACTGTTTTCCAATTTTCCCAGCAATTTTTGTCAAATAGTGTATTTTTGTCCCAAAAGCTGGGGTCTTTGGGTTTGTCATAGACTGTCTTGCTGAGGTCATTTACCCCAAGTCTATTCCATAATCCTCTTTTCTGTCTCTTAGCCAATACCAATTGTTTTGATGATCACTGCTTGATAGTATAGTTTGAGATCTGGGACTGCAAGTCCTCCTTCCATTGCATTTTTTTTATGATTTCCCTGGATATCCTTGATCTTTTGTTCTTCCAAATGAACTTAGTTATGTTTTTTTCTAATTCAGTAAAGAAATTTTTTGGTAGTTAAATGGGTATGGAACTAAATAAGTAAATTAATTTGGGTAGGATTGTAATTTTTATTATGTTAGCTCGTCCCAGCCATGAGCAAACAATGTTTTTCCAAATGTTTAGATCTAGTTTTAACTGTGTGGAGAGTGTTTTGTAGTTGTGTTCATATAGTTCCTGTGTTTGTCTCGACAGATAGATTCCTAAGTATTTTATATTGTCTAGGGTGATTTTAAATGGTATTTCTCTTTCTAATTCTGGCTGCTGAAATGGGATAGAGATATATAAAAATGCTGATGACTTGTGTGGGTTTATTTTGTATCATGCAACTTTGCTAAAGTTGTTGATTATTTCGACTAGCTTTTTGGTTGATTCTCTAGGATTCTTTAAGTAAACCATCATATCATTCACAAAGAGTGACAGCTTGGTCTCCTCATTGCCAATTTTAATACCTGAAATTTCTTTTTCTTCTCTAATTGCTATTGCTAGTGTTTCTAGTACAATGTTAAATAATAGAGGTGATACTGGGCATCCCTGTTTAACTCCTGATCTTATTGGGAAGGCTTCTAGTTTATCCCCATTGCAGATGATGTTTCCTGATGGTTTTAGATATATACTATTTATTATTTTTGGGAAAGTACATTCTATTCCTATACTTTCTAGTGTTTTCAATAGGAATGGGTTTTGTATTTTATCAAAGACTTTTTCTGCATCTTTTGAGGTAATCATGTGATTTTTGTCGGTTTGCTTGTTAACATGGTCAATTATGTGGATGGTTTTCCTAATATTGAACCATCCTTGCATTCCTGGTATGAATCTTGCCTGGTCATACTGGATAACCCTTATGATGACTTGCTGAGGTCTTTTTGCTAGTATCCTATTTAAGATTTTTGCATCTATATTCATTAGGGAGATTGGTCTATAGTTTTCTTTCTGTTTTTGACCTGTCTGCCTTTTGGATCAGTACCATATTTGTGTCGTAAAATGAATTTGATAGAACTCCTTGTTGGATTATCCTGTCAAAGAGTTTGTATAATATTGGGATTAGTTTGTCTTTGAATGTTAGAAAGAATTCATTTGTGAATCCATCTGGACCTGGGGATTTTTTCTTATGGAGTTCTTTGATGGCTTGGTCAATTTCTTTTTCTGAAATGGGGTTGTTTAAGTAATTTATTTCTTCCTCTTTTAGTCTAGGCAATTTATGTTTTTGTAAGTATTCATCCATATCACCTAGATTGCCATATCTGTTGCCATATAATTGGGCATAGTAGTTTTTAATGATTGCCTTAAATTCCTCTTCATTAGAGATGAGGTCTCCCTTTTCATCTTCAATACTGTAAATTTGTTTTTTCCCCCTTTTTTAATTAGACTGACTAGCACTTTGTCTATTTTATTTGTAGCCTGATGTCAAAACCTCAGCGGGGGTGGGGTGGGGTGGGGGGGCAATATGGAGTGTCTAGGCTACCTGCTCTGTGCTCTGCCCTTCTTCTCTAACTGCTTCCCTGACACCTTTGTTTGACTTTCTGAGCCTGGCACAGCTTTGCCCACAAGGTACTCCCTCCAGACCAGCACCCTTGTCCACCCAGAGGTTTCAGCTGCCACTGGAGGCTTAGAGCTCTAGATGGGGAGGGGTCCTGGAACCTTCCTTCTGCCTTCCCCTTAAACCCGAATGTTCTGGGATTCTTGTTTTTTGAGGGGTGTACCTTTTAAGTTGAGTCCAGCAGGAGGGTTCCTTGGCTCTGTCTTGTTGTTAGGTTTGATTTTCAGTCCCCTAGGAGCATTTAGTTTGTAATCAATAAGGAAAGGTTTTCAGAGGTCTGAACTTTCACTGCCTCTACACCGCCATCTTGACTCCACCTCCAGCAAATTCATTTTTTAAAGGGACCAAGGGTATAGCTTGGGAAAAACAAAAAGTCAAGTATATTAAGAAAAAAATGTATTTCCCTCTTAATACTAATTTCTACCAGTCAGTGGAAAAAGATATTCCTTTAATTCTATCTAGGAGAAGATTGTAGAGAGGTTGCAAGTGATAACAGCTTATTTATACTTCTACTAGTCATCTCTATAACCAGTCTCTTCACTTTTTGTGATTACAACCATAATAATATTTAAAGACTTCTTTATCCGTGAAATTTACCAACTTTTGGGTGTATAATTCCAAATCTTACAGAATTATTGGATGAATTCACATTTCTATTAAGTTATATTAATGTGCCTGCCTTTCTACAGCTCATTAAATATTAAAAATTTTCATTTTAGGTCACACTTACCTATCTGAGATTTATGAGATAAAATCTCAGAGTCAGTCAAATTTTGATTGTTGATAACTTACAAATACTTATTGATATATTTTATATATTTAGTTCTTGGGAATGGTTCTTATTCTTGTTTATTTGTATTAGTTATCTTTACATCTTAAACATCAGATATTTAAGCAGCAAGATAGTGAGATGGTTAAGAATGGTAGACTTGGATTTGAAAACACCTGAGTTCAAATTCTATCCCAAATACACAGCCTCTATGTGACCCTGGCCAAATTGCTTTATCACTCAGTACCTTAAATTTCTTCATCTAGTTTGCTCATCACAGATTTGGAGATGGAAGGAAACTCTATGAGGCATATGGAGATGGAAAAAGGTAAGCCCAGACAGCATTAGTAAAAAGATGATATTACTATATTACTAGTACCTACCTTCCAGGACTATTATGAGAATTGAATGAGAGAAAGAGTTCAGTTCTTCGCAAACCTTAAAGTACACTATAAAAAGTGCTGGCTATCTTAGAGTGATTGTTACAAAGATATTTTCCACATTGATTGCTAATTTTAACTAATGATTTTGTTTGTATAATTTTTTTTAATTTTTTCATTTTGTGGGGAGCTAGGAGACTCAGTGGATTGATAGCCAGGTCTATAGATGAAAGGTCCTAGGTTCAAATATGTCCTCAGACACTTTCTAATTGTGTGACTCTGGGAAAGTCACTCAATTACCATTTCCTAGCCCTCACTGCTATTCTACCTTAGAACCAATACGCAGTATTAATTTCAGGTAAGAATTTAAAAAATACTTTTTATATGATCATAGCTATATAGCTGAAAGTTATAACAGAAGACATCTAATTCAATGATCTCATTTTCCTGATGAGGTAACAGACCCAGAAAGGGTATGACTTGCCCAAGGCAGTAAGCGTAATTGAAAATGACTATTTTCTTTTTTCCCCTTGAAAGCATTTTTTAAATTAAATTTTATTTTTTTACATGTCAAAACAATTTTAATAATTGTTTTACAACATTTTACAATGCACGTTTTCCTCCTCCTTCCCCAGGTAATATGATATAGATTGCTTATGCAAGAAAAAGACTTGTACAATTGGTCTTCCTTTTTTTTCAAGGTATTCATTCTTTGGCTTAAAATCTTTAATTATGGCTGTCATAATTGTAGACTTCAACATTCATATTATGTCTCCACAAATACCCTCCTTTCTCATCAGGTTTCTAAACATTTAAGCAACAGAGAACAGTAAAAAGAGTCATTGTAAGAATGAACAAGTTAATAAATAAACATGGAAAGACTTACATGAAAGTGAAATAAGCAGAACTAAGAGAACTTTATACACAGCAAAGAAATATTGTTTGAAGAATGACTTGTATATGTCCATCTCCAGAGAAAGAACTGATAAATAGAAACACAATAAGCCATCATTTTATATGCACACAAATCTTTTTTATTAAATGATGCTTTCTCTAGTACAGGGAGGAGAGGGAAGATGGGAGTTCCTTGAGAGTTTTAATATAACAAATAAAAAACTAATAAATAAGTGCAAAGAGGTCAAGGAGTTTCATTGAATGATGATTTAATAGTTTCGACAATGGATTTGGAATTTGAGAGATATAAGGCAGCCTTGAACAGAGGAGTTTCGTAAGGGATGGAATCAGAAGTTAGAATGCAAGAGGTTAATACGTCAGTGAGGAATCGGAAGCAATGAATCATTTTAGAGTTAGGAAGTAGAATCTATCATGAGAGCTTGAGGGTAGGTCATGTTCGAGTGAAGATTTCTTTAAGGTCAAATGTCCTCATTCTGTACGCATCAGGGAATAGCAAAGACAAGAAAAGATTAACGACAGAGATTGACAAGCAGAAATGGAGGCACAGGAAGAGATGGATAGAAATAAAAACAAAGAGAAGGAAAGGGAATGATCTGGGAATATGGAACAAATTCTTTGGGAGATAGAATGGGGATTAGGCTCAAGAGCATACATTGAGGGGTTAGTTTAGCAAGGCAAAGGACTGTTCCTTCCTCAGAGACAAAAATAAAAGGGAAAAGGATGGATCAAAGAGTTCTGGGGAAGAAGAGAGTTCATAGTAAATGGCCTATATTTCCTCAATAAAGAAAGGAGTGTAGGAATCTTTTGAAAGGGAGCAAATTGGGACAAGAATAGGTGGAATTGAGGATAGAAATTAATAGGATAGACTTGGAAGGGAGGAAGAGAAGGAGAGAGAGACAGAGAGGGAAACAGAGACAGAGAGAGATAGACAGAAAGAAAGAACCACAGAAGAATTAAAGAGCTGCAATGAGGCAATGCAGTCCTAGTTGTGATTAAATGATATGGATTTGTGTTTGACTTCCTCCATTATTTTTTAGCTGTATTAAGTGGAAAAGATGGATAGCATCAGGGTAATCCAAGGTTATGGGTTATTGGAGTATTATTAGCATTAGGACAAGGGATCAAGAGTCAAGAGTTTAAGGACAGTGTATAATTTAACTAGCTCTAACTTTAAGGTCAAGGTTGTGAAGAGATGAAAATCAGGTCAGACAGAGCAAGGGAGACAGACTTGAAGAACAAGGAGGGATAGAGGGATTGAATTTTTTTGAGTTTTTGTCAGGATAAAGAATAGGCTTGGGGAAAGAAAGAGGGAAAGACAGACAGAGAGAGACAGAGACAGAGACAGAGACAAAGAAAGATGGAATGACAACATAATGATGAGAGAAGAGAATCTCTGAGTTTAGAATCAGGAGGCTATAGGTGATGATTATATCTAAGATATCACCATCCTCTATAAGTGATTGAGAAAGAATGAAGCTGTAGGTTACAGAATCACACTCATACAGAAAAATAAAATGAAAAATGGTACGCATTTAGACTCCACCAGTTCCTTCTATAGCAGGGGACAGCATTTTTTGTCATGAATCTCTTGTAGTTAGTTGCCTTGGATCCTTGCATTGCTGACAATAATCAAGCTATTCACAGTTAATTACTTTCCATTATCTATAAAGCAAAATAGAAATTTCTTAGCTTGTCAGTTAAGGCTTTCCACACTGGATGTTCACTTACTTTGGCAATCAACATGGATAGAATAGTAGATCTGTAATCAGGAAGATCTGACCTCAAATCCTGCCTGAGACATTTACTATCTCTCTGATTTAGTATCTCATTTGTTTTCTCAGCCTCAGATCCCTTATTAGTAAAAAAAAATAAAAGATAATTATAGTACTTACCTCTCAAGGTTGATATGAGGATCAAGTGAAATAACACACATAGATGCATTGCAAATCTTAAACAAATGGTGGTCATTATTAGGTACTATCTGTTTTATTATGCATCTTGAGAATCTCTATTCTCCTTTTAAACTTGGACATGATCTGTTCCCCAAGTTCGTTGCTCTTTGCTTAGCCCTCTGACTTCTTACAAGCCACTCCTCATGCCTGAAAGATACTCTTCTTCATCTCTATCCTTTAAGATTCTTGTCTTCTTCTAAGATCCATCTAAGATATCATTTCCCCTGGAAATCACTTCCTATTCTCATTCTCATCAGGGGTTAGTGCTCTCCTTACTTTTGCCTGCATAATGTAATTTGTATGCATGCTTTATTGCCAACCCCACATCCTTAAAAATGCTAATTTATTTTTTTAAAACCCTTGCCTTCTAATTAATTACTTCTAATCAATTAAAATTAATACTGTGCATTTAGTTTCAAGGCAGAAAAGTGGTAAGAGTTAGGCAATGGGGGTTAAGTGACTTGCCCAGGGTCATATGGCTAGGAAACGTCTGTGGTCAAATTTGAACCCAGGACCTCCTGTCTCTAGGCTTAGATCTCAATCCACTGAACCATCCAGCTGCCCCCAGAAGTGCTAATAGCTTGAGGGCCAGAATTATTGAGTTCTTGTCTTTTTACTCTCAACATTTAATACAGTGCCTTGCATATGTGAAGTGCTCAATAAATGTTCATTGAATTGAAAGAGCCAATGTGTCAACATCTTATCTGGCAATGTTTTATGAAAAATGCCATAGATATCACCTCCTTGTGGAACTGAAATCAGAAATACGAAAAAGCTATTTTGGCTCGTTTTTAACAAAGAAAATATTTTGCCCTTTCCTCTTTATCTGTCAAGAGTTAAGGATTAACAAGGATAGAGATGTCATTTCAAATAATACTGGAATAGATCCCATCAATTGAATTGTTGAACTGAAATATGACGGGACAACTCAACAAGGTCCAAGGATGATGGGCCTGAAGCCAAGAACAGTGAATGAGCAAATCATTTCTTAGTAACCAATATATACTGCAATGGACTGTCCTTGGTTTTAAAGGACACTCTGTAGTATCTGATTTCTTGAAAAGTTTTCAAATCCAATAACATGGGCATATTAAAATAGTATAAAACAGGAAATTCATGGTTCAGTGATACTTGGATCAACCCACTGATTTTTAAGGACATTTCAGAATTTTTCCTTAAAAAAAACAAAACTACTTGAGATGAAAAACTACATTTCAAATAACTGGCAAGAGATCTGGGATTCTAGCTTTGATAGTTACCCCTTGGGGATGGGGGGGATTAACATGTTAAACAGAATTTTGGGCCCATATTATCACAACATGAATAACATAAAGAGCACTGGCATAACAAGAATTCATCACTATAAAGAAACTCACTCCACAGTCACATCAATCAAATATAAGAATGAGTCTAAACACATAACATTTAACACAGTATAGACACTATTAATTTATCACAGATTGTCAAAACAACTTCTGGTTGGCCTAAACTTGATTTTAGAATACAATAAAAAGAAAAATACATTAGGGGCTGGCCACAACATTTCATGTAAGACTCCAACAAATCAGAGTTTCACAAAACTGACAAAGTATGTTGGAGATAAAAAAATATGGTGTGATTTGAAGACTGCATTAAGAGAAACAAAATACTATAGAACTATAGCTATGTGGCTCTTCGAAGAAGATAGTGACCCCTAAATTTAGGAAAAGTCTCAGAGAAAAAAACGCCCTGGAAAAAGGACCTGCAGGACCTCCAGGTGAAAATATAATAAGAAACACAGAATTGAAAAATTAGAGAAGAATGACAAGGAAAATTGGCACCCTTTAATGTCAGTGCAGCTTCATTCTGTTTATTAGCTCTAATATATTCTGCCTTTATCTTATAAGCATATTTTTAAGCATTATTATTTGCATGTTGTATGTATCCTTAGGCTGTGAACTCTAGAGTTTAGGGACTGAGAACAGGGACAGGTTGTCTTTTGTCTTTCTTTCTACCCTAGTACTTAGCACAATGTCTGTCACATAGTGCCCACATAGTGGGCATTTAAGAAATGCTTGTTGACTTGACAACAATATTCTTCCTTCATCATCTAGCATGCTGGGAAGAAAAGAAAGAGGCAACAATATAGTGGCAACTATCCTTGTCTTGGCAAAACAACATTTTTAATGGAACAAAAGTTAGTCCAACAGTGGAAAACTTTGGTTCTAAGTTACTGCAGCAAAAGAACAGGCTTCCTTTCTGTTTGCAAAAGGTAAGCTACAAACATTGGAAAGAGATATATTCTATTAGCTGCAATCACCTTATTAGGTAGTCTGGATTAATTTTTTTTTCATGGGAAAGTAGTATGGGTGTTGGGGATGGGAATATTTTTTTTGTTAAGATGCAACTAATGTGTCAAAGCAAAAGAGGAAGACAAAGATAGACAGAGAGAGGGAGAAAGGGAGAGAGAAAGAGGGAAAGAAGGAGAAAGAGAAGGAGGGAGGAGGAGAACACCCTGGGTCATATTTTATTTGTCCAATTGTTCCAGTCCTGTCCAATTCTCCATCACTTCTTTTGGGGTTTTCTTGGTAAAGATACTGGAATGGCTTGCTTTCTTCAGCTCATTTTACAGATGAGGTAACCAAAGAAAACAAGATTAAGTGATTTGCCCAGTTACACAGCTGGTATCTGAGTCTTTCTGACTCTAAGCCTGCTGCTCTCTCCAGTGTGCCACTTTGTTCCCCTTTGTTTATGTTCACTGAATTGTTTATTTGTGTAATGTTACTTTGCTCACATCTTAATATCATACATATAATATAGATGTTTGTTATCGATCTATAGTTTTATTATTCATATGATTGGATATATTTGTTCTTCTGTATGCCTATTGAAGTTGGTACTGCTCTCCTTTGATTGTTAGGCATAATTGACAGTGTTCTATGAAAGGCATGCATGAGCTTTAATTACATGTATGTCATATATGTAATTCAGACTTATGATTATTGAAGTGGCCTTTCAATCAATGCTTTAAACTATAGCAAGCCAATTTCATGTAAGGTTTGATGCACCCTTGCTGGGAAGGGAATTCTGAGATACTTACAATGACCCTGGGTTACTCATCCCTCTTCTCTTACGTGCTAATATTTTTTTAAGGCAGGTAGGTAGCATAGTGGAGAGAGCATGGAACCTGGAATCAAGAGGACCTGAGCTCAGATCTGGCCTCAGACACTTAAGAGCTGTGTGACTCTGGGGAAGTCCATTTAACCCTGCTTGCCTCAGTTTCCTCATCTATAAAATGAGCTAGAGAATGAAATAGCAAACCGCACCAGTATGTTTACCAAGAAAAACCCAAATGGGGTCACGAAGAATTGGATGTTACTGAAAAGCAACAAAATATTTATTTTGGTTTTGTGGTAAAAATTTTTTCATGTTGAGCTAGCACCTTCCTATTCCAAAGGATTCTGGGGAGATAATCTGTGTAAAAGCAGAGGCTCTAAGAACTAATAGTAAAAATAAAATCAGAGGAGAGAACTGAAACAGCCTCTCAAAAAAGGGATAGAGACAGAGAAGGTAAGAGGCAAAGAAGATACAATGCCTGTCATGAGGTCCTCAGCACCAGACTAGACTCCAGGACTGGGGCTGCCTATGTAAATCATTGATGAAGAATAGATGAACTATGCCCCACTTGGATTTCTGACACATACTGGGGGATTCCTCCACTTTCTATCCCTTTCTCCCTTTACTTCTCTGGCCTGGGACAGTAATGTACTGATTTCTCAGAATCATCTCTGTTTCTTGAGAGTTTTTTACTTTTCTACTTCCTTTTCTCTTACAACAGTTATCATTATAAAGTAGTTAATCACTGAATAGGTAGCCTAGATGTGCCCACAAGCAAAATTCTGGGATGGAGGCAGGAGGAAGGGAAGGTGGGGTTGGCCTTCATATTGCCTGGCCATGGAGGTCTCCATTCTTTGTCTTTTCATTATGCAGAGAGCGATCTGGAGAGCGGCCCCATAGTGAGCACAATTAGATTTTTTACAAGATTGAGCCATTAGTGTTTCTTGGTATATTTATCAAGATGTTGGCCAATAGTGTTTAAGTGTTCATGAACAAAATAAGCCTTTAAGAGAAAAGTGCTCATGAATGGATGGAAGCATTTTGAAGAGAAATGGTACCGTAGTGTAGCATACCAGGCATCTTAGCATCTTGGAAGTATGATTGATGTATTGATATTGTATCCTGTATATTCATTTACCAGAAACATGGTATGGAAAGGGACAGTTCAAAGGACTAGCAAAGGACTAGCAAATTCCTGGGCTGGGTGTTGACAGCCATGCCCTGGCTTGGCTTTTTTTTTTTTTTTTGCATTCATTTGCAAAGTGCAGGTTCCATTAATCTCCTCCTCTTTGGTTCAGTCATTGTCAATGCTACCCATGTAAAAACCTATATCATGTCACATAGTCATTAATCACCTCCCATTTGACATTCCTAAGATCCCCAATAAAGGCTGGGGAACATGTGCGAGCCTTCTCTTCTCTCCTCTTCTCTTACACCTCTTACTCTCACAGGATTTGCTCTCCCTCTTGCCTCTTACAATCTTTTTTTTTTAATAATATTTTATTTGATCATTTCCAAGAATTATTCATTGAAGACAAAGATCATTTTCTTTTCCTCCCCCCCACCCCCCATAGCCGACATGTAATTCCACTGGGTATCACATGTGTTCTTGATTCGAACCCATTGCCATGTTGTTAATATTTGCATTAGAGTGTTCATTTAGAGTCTCTCCTCTGTCATGTCCCCTCAACCGCTGTGGTCAGGCAGTTGCTTTTCCTCGGTGTTTCTACTCCGACAGTTTGTCCTCTGCTTATGGATAGTGTTTTTCTCCTAGATCCCTGCAGATAGTTCAGGGACATTGCATTGCCATTAATGGAGAAGTCCATTATGTTCGATTATACCACAATGTATCAGTCTCTGTGTACAATGTTTTCCTGGTTCTGCTCCTCTCTCTCTGCATCACTTCCTGGAGGACATTCCAGTCTCCATGGAATTCTTCCACTTTATCATTGCTTTTACCACTAGAGTATTCCATCACCAACATATACCACAATTTGTTCAGCCATTACCCAATTGAAGGGCATCCCCTCATTTTCCAATTTTTGGCCACCACAAAGGAATCAGCTATGAATATTCTTGTACAAGTCTTTTTCCCCATTATCCCTTTGGGGTACAAACCCAGCAGTGCTATGGCTGGATCAAAGGGTAGACTTTCTTTTATCACCCTTTGGGCATAGTTCCAAATTGCCCTCCAGAATGGTTGGATCAACTCACAATTCCACCAGCAATGAATTAATGTCCCTACTTTGCCACATCCCCTCCATCATTCACTGCTTTCCTCTGCTGTCATGTTAGCCAATCTGCTAGGTGTGAGGTGATACCTCAGAGTTGTTTTGATTTGCATCTCTCTGATTATAAGAGATTTAGAACACTTCTTCATGTGCTTATTAATAGTTTTGATTTCTTTATCTGAAAACTGCCTATCTATGTCCCTTGCCCATTTTTCAATTGGAGAATGGCTTGATTTTTTGTACAATTGATTTAGAAATTTGAGTAATTAAACCTTTGTCACAGGTTTCTATGAAGATTGTTTCCCAATTTGTTGTTTCCCTTCTGATTTTAGTTACATTGGTTTTGTTTGTACAAAAGCTTTTTAATTTGGTGTAGTCAAAATTATTTATTTTACATTTTGTGATTCTTTCTATGTCTTGCTTGGTTTTAAAGTCTTTCCCCTCCCAAAGGTCTGACATGTATACTATTCTGTGTTTACCCAATTTACTTATGGTTTCCTTCTTTATGTTTAAGTCATTCACTCATTTTGCATTTATCTTGGTTGATCTATTCCTAATCTCTCCCACACTGTCTTCCAATTTTCCCAGCAGTTTTTATCAAATAGTGGATTTTTGTCCCCAAAGCTGGGATCTTTGGGTTTATCGTATACTGCCTTGCTGAGGTCACTTGCCCCCAGTCTATTCCACTGATCCTTCTTTCTGTCTCTTAGCCAGTACCAAATTGTTTTGATGACTGCTGCTTTGTAATATAGTTTGAGGTCTGGGACTGCAAGGCCCCCATCATTTGTGTTTTTTTTTTCATTATTTCCCTGGATATCCTTGATCCTTTGTTATTCCAAATGAACTTTGTTATGGTTGTTTCTAAATCAGTAAAGAAATTTTTTGGGAGTTCAATGGGTATGGCACTAAATAGATAAATAAGTTTGGGTAGAATGTTCATTTTTATTATATTGGCTCATCCTATCCATGAGCAGTTAATGTTTTTCCAATTGCTCAAGTCTAGTTTTAGTTGTATGGAGAGTGTTTTGTAGTTGTGTTCATATGGTTCCTGTGTTTGTCTTGGGAGATAGATTGCTAGGTATTTTATTTTGTCTAAGGTGATTTTGAATGGGATTTCTCTTTCTAGTTTTTGCTGCTGAGCTGTGTTGGAGATATATAGAAATGCTGATGACTTATGCGGGTTTATTTTGTATCCTGCAACTTTGCTAAAGTTGTTGATTATTTCAATTAGCTTTTTGGTTGAATCACTAGGACTCTTTAAGTAGACCATCATGTCATCTGCAAAGAGTGATAACTTGGTCTCCTCCTTGCCTATTTTGATGCCTTCAATTTCTTTTTCTTTTCTAATTGCTACTGCTAGTGTTTCTAGTACAATGTCAAATAGTAGAGGTGATAATGGGCATCCTTGTTTCACTCCTGATGTTATTGGGAATGCATCTAGTTTATCCCCATTTTGATGATATTAGCTGATGGTTTTAGATATATACTGTTTATTATTTTTAGGAATGACCCTTCTATTCCTATGCTTTATAGTGTTTTTAATAGGAATGGATGTTGTATTTTATCAAAGGCTTTTTCTGCGTCTATTGAGATAATTACGTGGTTCTTGTTGGTTTGCTTATTGATGTGGTCAATTATGTGGATGGTTTTCCTAATATTGAACCAGCCCTGCATCCCTGGTATAAATCCTACTTGATCATGGTGCATGACCCTTCTGATCACTTGCTGGAGTCTTTTTGCTAGTATCCTATTTAAGATTTTTGCATCTATATTCATTAGGGAGATTGGTCTATAATTTTCTTTCTCTGTTTTTGACCTGCCTGGTTTTGGAATCAGTATCATGTTTGTGTCATAAAAGGAGTTTGGTAGAACTCCCTCTTTGCTTATTATGTCAAATAGTTTGTATAGTATTGGGATTAACTGTTCTCTGAATGTTTGATAGAATTCACTGGTGAATCCATCAGGCCCTGGGGATTTTTTCTTAGGGAGTTCTTTGATGGCCTGTTGGATTTCATTTTCTGATATGGGATTATTTAAGAATTCTATTTCTTCTTCTGTTAGTCTAGGCAGTTTGTATTTTTGTATATATTCATCCATATCATCTAAATTGGTGTATTTATTGCCATATAATTGGGCAAAGTAATTTTTAATGATTGCCTTAATTTCCTCTTCATCGGAGGTGCTGTCCCCCTTTTCATCTTTGATGCTGTTAATTTGTTTTTCTTCTTTCCTTTTTTTAATTAGATTGACCAGTACTTTGTCTATTTTATTTGTTTTTTCAAAGTACTAGCTTCTTGTCTTATTTATTAAATCAATAGTTCTATCACTTTTGATTTTATTAATTTCTTCCTTAATTTTTAGCATTTCTTGTTTGGTTTTCTTCTGGGGGATTTTAATTTGATCACTTTTGAGTTTTTTTTATTTGCATTTCCAATGCTCTGAGCCTGGCTTTGCACTGAGGCCTGCACTTTGAGGGGGGAGGGGCCATGGCTTCCAGGAGCTCTGAGGGCTCCTGATAGGATTAACTTCCCCTGGGTTGTATTGAATGTGTCTTAAAGCAGGGACCTTCCCTGAGTCTCAGACTGAAGGATCCAGCCAGGGGGCTACAGGCTTCCCTCTCTCTCTTTCTGTTTCCCTGCTGTCTGGGTGCCCCCATGACTGGCTCAAGTTGTTTTCAGGATGTGGACTTCTGAATAGCCTGCCCTGAGGGTTACTGTTGTTTTAGAAGACCCTGCACTCTGAGGGGGGAGGGGCCGAGGCTTCCCAGAGCTCCAAGTGCTCCTGATAGGATTAACTTCCGCTGGGTTGCATTGAGTGTGTCTTATAGCAGAGACCTTCCCTGAGACTCGGACGGAAGGATCCAGCCAGGGGGCTATAGGCTCCCCTCTGTTTCCGGCTGTCTGGGTGCCCCCACGACTGGCTCAGGTTGTTTTCAGGGTGCGGTCTTCAGAATAGCCAGCCCTGGGGTCCTTTTGCTGGCTCTTAGGTTCCCGCTGCTGCCTCGGACTCAGTGCTCTGGGTTGGGGGGGATGGGTCCTGGGACCTTCCTTCTGCCCATCCCTTAGATCTGAGTGATCTCGGGTTCTGGCTTTTGGGGGGCCATACCTTTTGATCCAGGTCCAGGAGGAGGGTTCCTGGGATCTATCCTGTTGTTTGTTTTGAATTTCGGTGTCCTAGGAGCATATAGTTTGAGATCGGTAAGGAAGGGGTTTCCGGAGATCTGAACTTTAGCTCTCTCTAAGCCGCCATCTTGACCGGAACTCTTGCCTCTTACAATCTTGATCCTGCTATGGCCTATTATGTTCCTCATGTCTGACTGACTTATGCAATGCAGCTGCCCCGCATATCTCCCATTAATCTCTTGGCTGTATGGCCCATGGCAGATGTCCCAGTGCTCTCAGCTCCACACAGGTTCTCTTGGTCTTCATACTTATAATTTCTCCACTCACTTTCTCTTTCTAGAGAGGTAATTACAGAGCTCACTTGTCCCCAGGTGTTTTAACTTGTGGTCTCTGAGTCTTTATTCCTGCATCTCTTCCTCTGACTGCATTATCTATCTCACATCCATATTCCTCTAGCCTCCATTCTCCTTCTCAGGTCATTCATCCACAGATAAATAATATAGGACTCCGTGGAGGGTCTCTATACATAGATGATATGCTCTGCATGAAAAGCTCACAAAATGCATGAAAACTCTAGAAATCCCTTCCAAACATGTTAGAAATTGGGTCTCCAAAGTCTTGGAGCAGTGATGACAAGGTTTGGAAGCCTATTCACAGGCTACCATTTTGGAAAACAAAGAGTTTTTGGAATTTTTTTTTATTTTCTAAATGTATGGCAATCACCCTCTCTACCAAATACAGAAAGCTGTGACTCATTAAAGGAAACAGAATCTGAAAAGTCTAGCAAACTGTCCCACCAACCAGGGCTGTTCCTAAGGGATCCTATGATGATCTTCCAAATGTTGTTAATGAAGGAGTTCTCCATAGGATATTTTACCCTCATCTACAGCCCAGATAGAAATCTTTTGTGGCTAAAGAAGCTGGAGCAAGTTTCAAAGTCTTAGTCAAGGAATCGATAATCTCCCAAATTACCTAAATTCTGTGACATAATAGATATAGTCATTGATAAAATTCATAGTCCTAACTATAGTCAGGAAAGTATATTTCATTTAAAGTTGTGCTTTTAAAAATAGAAACTGAATGCCTAGAAGCACAAAAAATAAAACAACAAAACAACTTCAGAGAGGGTTCCTGTGAGTATTCCCTCCTTAAAAACTCTTTTATAGTATGAATGAATCCCTGTCTGTATCTGCAGCACTTTTAGTTAAAGGAAGGTCACACAATAAAGAGTGAGACAAATTGAGACTAACATAATAACTTTGCAAACTTTGTTTATTTTGGGTTTTCCAATATACTGATCTTCTTACCTTGGAATTTTCCAAGTTGGCTGCAGGCAAGTACTGAAGAGTCACCACCAAGAAAGGTTATCATAAAAATATTGCAAGAAATAAATGTAAGGATTTGGTTAATTGGAGATTTAGAATAACTTGAAAATAGTAATCTGTTTGTATTGTATCTCTTCATCCCCAAAGAAATCCATTCATTTTTGATTGGTGAAAGCTAAAGGCATATGTTTGCTTTTTATACTTAAATTTTTATATTTAGTTTTAAATTCTTATATTTGGTTGAAAACTAAATAGCAGCTCCATTTTAAGGTGGTTGGTTTTAGTTAGTTCCCACGTGGCAATATATGCAGAAACAAATTTTGAGATATTATGTTCTATCATCATTGTGTCTATTAGAGCCCATAGAAGTACCCCAGAGCACCATTGACATGACATAGCATCTGTACCAAAGCTGAAAGACACACCAAGGACAACCAGATACACCAAGGAAAGGTTGATTCTGGATTGGATGCAAGCACTAAAACCCAGAGCCCATCAAAGAGCTTAATGAAAACTCCATAAAAGAGAAAAAGTCTTCTAGTACCCAAGGGGTTCTGAATTTGCCCTTTTAACGCAAATACTTAACGTTGGAGTCTACACTCTTCAAAGACCTAACGTATACAAGGGAAGAGTGCATCCCTAGCATGGGGGGATGTTTCTGTAACAATTGTCCAACTGTCTCTGCTAAACCTGCTCAGTAGATATTTTCTCTAAAAGCTAATTAGCTCTGACTGATAATCAATGGAGAACAAACCAATGGGGGAGTTGTGAGTAATAACTAGAAACCTCTGCCCTTTAGGGTTAGTTTTAGAACTGCAAGAAGAGAAGTAACCTTTTGGGGACTTGGTCTGCAAATGCAGAAATATTTGGATAATAAGCCCCGGGTAAGTGCTATATGAGGAAAGTGCTTTAAGGTACTCAAAAAATGAAGTTCATATAAACTGAATGGTATGGTAACTAGAATATTGGACTTGGAAATCAGAAAGATTCGGTCCAAACTGCCTTAGACATATTCCCCTGATCCTAAGCAAATTACTTATTTCCTCTGAAAGAGTTTCCTCCTCTATAAAATAGGGAGCATGAAGGCATCTATAGCTCAAAGCTATGAAGATCAAATGAGATAAGATCAATGAAATTTTAAAGTATTACATAAATGTGAATTATAAATATTATCTTTGTTGTTAAATTAATTTTAGGTGCATTTTTTACATTAAGTATTATTCTGTGCAGTCTCCAGAAAAAACAGACAACAATGCCAACCAAGGGTGCCAGGTAGTAAGTATAAACACTCAGAAAAAAATAAATTAATGAAGTTAAATACA
This sequence comes from Monodelphis domestica, assembly GCF_027887165.1. Lineage (NCBI taxonomy): Eukaryota > Metazoa > Chordata > Mammalia > Didelphimorphia > Didelphidae > Monodelphis > Monodelphis domestica. Next base: position 17,873,483 of record NC_077231.1, on the reverse strand, counting down.
AACCTACATGGGGCGGTCAAGAATGCTTCTGTTTTGCCTGATTCCAGTTTTTAAATGTTTATTTCCCCTTGACAGAGGAACCATTATTACTGGTTTCAGTGAGTTGGCCAGTTGAATCAAAGGTAAATGGAATGACCTTCCCTTTCTCTTACTAGCCCCAGAATCTGCCCCAGAATGCACAGTCACTTGCACAGTGCTAAGAAACTAATGGCAAAAATCATTATCAATGAAAAGCATTAGAAAGTTAGAGCAAATACTTATCATTTACAGTTGCATAGTATTTTATGGTGTTCTTTCCTCACAACAACCCTGTGGAGAGTTGTTGACTTTGCCCTGATTGGCCTCAGATGGCAAAACTAAGAATAGGGTGAAATGAATTTTTTTGGCTAAGGTGACAAAAAAAGGGAATAAGCAAAGCCAGATTAGCTAGCATACAAACACACTGTTGGTATAGGTGTGAAGTTGTTTGACCATTCTGGAAAGGCATTTTAACTATTCTAAAAAATAGCAAAAATGTTGATATTCTTAGACTCAGATATCTCATTTTTAGACGTATCCCTCAAAGAAGTCAAAGATACAAAGATACAAAGACTGCTATCCACTTTTAGAGAAAGAAGTTCTCTAAGAGAAAAGAGTTGGAGTCTGAATGCAGATTGAAGCATGGGATTTTTCACTTCAGTTTGTTTGGGGTTTTGTTTAGGGGTTTTACTTTTATGTGATCATTCTTTTATAAATATTAGCAACATGGAAATGTTTTTGCATAATAATACATGTATAAGCCAGATAAAATTGCTTGCCAACTCTAGGAGGTAGAAAGGAGGGAGACAGTTTTAATTATATGACTTTGGAAAACCTTTGTGGAAATCTGTTATTACATGTAATTGGTAAAATATCTTTATAATTAAAAAACAAAATCATTGTATAAAAAGGAAGTCAAAGAGGTCAAAATATCTTGTGCTTATATTATATGATGATCAACTATGAAAGACTTAGCTACTCTTAGAAATATAATGATTCAGGATAATTCTGAAGAACTTAAAGTGCTCTAAAAAGCTTCCAATCTAAGTAGCAGTAGGTGGGGGAAGCAGAAAGTGGGAAAGATCCTATGTTTATCAGTGGGCATGCTTGTGGCAGCTTGGTGGCACAGTAGATAGAGACCTGAGTTCACAACTAGCCTCTGAAACTTACCAGCTGTGTAACTCTGGGCAAGTAGTTTAACCCCTGTTTGCCTTAGTTTACTCATCTGTAAAATGTAGATAATAATAGTATCTATTTGTCAGGGTTGTTGTGACAATTGAATGAGATAATAATTATAAAGTAGTTAACACTGTGTCTGGCCCAAAGTAAGTGCTGTATAAATGTTATCTATTATTGTTGTTGCTGATATTATATAAAATAGATACAAGGTAATTTTGAAGAGAAGCCATTAGCAGCACGGAGGATCTGTTTAGTGCAGAAAATATTTCCCCGTCTATTGAACTTTCCACCACCCACAGGAAAGACACAATTAAAATGTTTAAGAGGATTGTAGCCATTTTTTAATGTTATAGACTCACAATCTGATCATTAAACCCATGATTTTACACATTCAGAATATTTCCATGTACCATTTAAGGTGAAAAGAAGACTAATGTTTTCTAAGAGGCAATTAAACTACATAAATTTCCCTTTGTACCACTTATTTGTTAGTACAGTTCCACAAGCTAATTGGCTAAGGGTAAGAAAAAACCAGTGACTTCGTTTCAATAAAATATTATTATTCACTATGGAGGTATGCAAGAGGTACATTAAATATTAGTAATATATATCAAATTGAACAAGATGTTTTAGAGGTAGGCATAATAGTAGTTATAGGTAGCAAGAAACAGAGGACCCAACCCCCAATGAAAAACTTTCTTCTCTCTAACCAGAATGATTAAAGGAGGGTGGGGAGGAAGAGAGTGGGAGAGACACAGAGAAGGAGGGAGGGAAAGAGAGAGAAAGAAATTGGAGAGGGAGAGATATACATAGAGAGATAAGAAGGGAGAAGGAAAAGGAGGAATAAAGAGGAAAATAGGAAAGAGAAAGAGGGAAAATGAGGGAAGAAAGCAAAGGGAAGGAGGGAGAGAATATGAGAGAGAGGGAGGAAAAAGGGGGGAGGGGGGATCTTGTATTCCCTTTCAAATTTTCTGCAGTCAATTACACAATTACAATTGGAAAGAAATATAAATTCTCAAAGTGAAAATGAGAAAACAAGTGAAGAAATGCAAAATAACAACCACAGAGAATAAACTAATATCTTTGATATAACATTATAGAGTATGATTCCAGTTTCTGACCCTAGCCAAAGAGACTGTTAGCTGAAATACCAAGTTTCAGATGAGTAATGCCATAAATTCAGCATTTCAAAGCAACTAACACAAATAACAAATAGGATAAATGAATAGATGAAGAATTCTGATTACAAAAGATTTACTAATTAGTCTGAGTTTGTTTATTAAGAAGTTTCATTGATTGAGGTGCAGATGCATACAGATCTTTCATAAGCAGAACTTTATTAATGCATTCATGTGTAGAAAACCTATAGGTATTTAATTTCTTTGGGGCATGCATGAGTAACATGGAATATAACCCCAGTGGTTTATAGAGAAGCAGATCTGTATCTTCCATTAAATGGGGGGGGGGAGTATTTTTTCTATGAAAAACAAAAAAACAACAACTTTCTATTAAACCCAATAATTAGTCCAGGTGTGAACTGATGAATGCTAGAATAAGTGTGGTAGCTGTGTGAAAGAAAGGGTACCCTCACAAAAGATGCTTTTTAGGTAAAATAGGTAGATAGATGCTTTTTAGGTAAAACATTGATTGGATTTGTGGCGTGAATGTGAGGGGTTGAGGATGACACTTGGGCTGTAAAAACCATGGTTACTAGAAGGATGATGATACTCTCAAAAGTGTTTTGGGGGAAAGATAAATATTTTTTTTGACACATTGAGGTGGAGATGCCTACTTAATAGCCAATATGAGGCATCCAAAAGGCAATTAGTGATGCAGGTCTAGAAGTAGGAGACAGATGGATATATAGATCTGAGAAGTATCTGAGAAGATGATATCTTAATCTGTAGCAGCTGTTGAGATCCCCTGAGATACTCTTGTCCTGCCTTTAATGACTCTGGAAAAGAGATATTGTGAATGGGATGATATTGTGTGCAACTTTGCTTCACTTAAATCCAATTCATGCACTAGTCAAGATATCACTCCATGATGTCATTGGTCTTAGAAAATGAAAGATGATGGGGTAAAAACAAAAGGTTACAGGACCAAATCTTGGGGGACACTCACTATTATAAAACTAACTTCCCTGGCTTCCTTTTAACACTCAGCTCAGATTTTGCCATCTGTAGACCTTTCTCCATACTCCTGCTGGTAGTTTTTTTTCTTTTTAAGTTTACTTTATTTATATGTATGCATGTGTATTCATAGTTATTTACATATCTTCTCTCATTAGAGCATAAGCTCCTTGACATCATAATTTTGCCTTTTGCATAATCAGAATTTAGTTCTTTCAATTGTACCTATTCTTGGGGGCAACTATGTGGCACAGTCAATTGAGTAACAAACCTGGGGAAAAGAAGACTTCTCTTCTTTAAGTTTAAATTCCACCCCAGACACTTACTATCTGTGTGATCCAGAGAAATTCATTTAACCTTTTTTTGTCTCCATCTCCTCAAATATAAAATGAGCTGGAGAAGGAATTGGAAAACCACTCTAGTATCTTTACCAAGAAAATCACAAATGCATTATAAAGAGTTGGACTATCTTGAAAAATGCCTCAACAAGTCTCTTGCATGCATCCCATCATTTCAAGTTCTAGAGTAAACACTCTATTTCTGGTCTTCCTCTCTTCTTGTGCTATAGACTCCTTAAATGATGTTTCTGCTTCCTGATTCTCCTTTGTTGGATCCATCCTTCGCTCTACTTCCCAAATAACTTTTGTAATTGTAAGGGTTAAAATAGGGGTTTTGACAAAAGAAGAGAGCAGCTTTTAATAACTTAAGTTTTAATGAGAATATAGTAGAGCTGTAAATTAATATTATCTCTTTAAGCCAGAGAAAAGAAAACTTCTAACAGCCTTTAACAATTAGCAATTTAGTTTAATTAAAATAGAGATAGTAAAATGAATATAGTAAAGGAGGGAAATATAGGAAAGAGGTAGAGAAAGAAATTTCCTAATGCCTATAGTAGTTAGCCTATAACTCTCTACAATTGCCTATAATCATTATCTAAAACTGCCTATATTTACCTAAAACTGCCTATAAGTACTGCTAATAACAACCACTCCACAAAGTTCCAACCCAATCTGCCCAATCAAAACCAAGCCAATCAGTGTTTAATCCAACCCCATTTAGGTCTGTCACCAAAGACCAGCCACCTTCCAAAAAGGTCAAGGAAGGAAAAAAAAACCTAACAACCCAAACCAAAATCATTGAACAACAAAATATTACTCATAGTTTATGTTCCTACAAAACTAGGCTATTCTTTCTACTCTATTTTATCTGATGTCACTCACCTTCCTGCCTTTGCTCAATGCCCTGCCATCAGAATGGAAAGAATTCATCCTGTCTTCCTAGCTCTCTCTGTTGAATTTTCCCCTTTTCATCAAAGTTCAAATTAGAAATCATCCCCTCCATAAAGTTTTCTTTGACCCCTCTCTCTACTCCTTACATTGAAAATGATCTTTCCTCAAAATTCTCATAGAACTTTGACTAGAAAACTCTTCCTCATACTTATTCTTCCCTTTGTATCATAGTTATTTATGTAGATATTGTATCCTCCATTTGACTGTAAGGATGGTGAATACTTGCCTCCTTCCCTTTAAGTCACAGACATCCTCAATGTAGAGCTCTCTGGAACTGCCAGCTCCTTTCCAGGCGTATCTTACTAAATACTTTTCATAGTACATTGAACAATTAGGTGGTACAGTGGACAGAGCCCAGGGCCTGGAGTCATTTTTAATAAACCCTTGCCTTCTCTCTTAGAACAGAAACTAAGCATCAGTTCCAAGGCAGAAGATTGGTAAGGACTACACAATTGGAGTTGTGACTTTCCCAAGGTCACACAGTTGGGAAGTATCTGAGGCAAGATTTGAATTCAGAACCTTCTTTCTCTGTGCCTGGTTTTCTATCCACTGAGTCACCTAACTGTCCCTCCCCCCTTTTTTATTTAAAAAGTTATAATTTAATTTTTTTCCTATCTTCCTTTCAAACTGCTGTAAGTCTAATATAAATTTCACAGGCTGTTAAAATCGAAGGCTTTTTGGAAGGTACAAAAGAAGAAAGTAAAGTTCTTTTTCCTTTAATTAATAAACACTTCTGTATTTTAAAAATGTTGCTATGCATGCAACAAAAACTACAGATCACCTGTGAGGTGGTGTACACATGTATTATATTGTTGCTCCAACATATATGAGAGGCCATATCAAACAAGTCAAGTCATTGAAAGAGCTGGCTAAAACTAGAAGAGAGCACATTTGGAGTTGATGAATAACTCAGATCTTCTTTGCTGGACAGTGGAAAAGACCTTTTTGTGCCTTCTCAAGTCCTCTGATGTGAATACTTATATATGCACAATTCTCCTTTAGTAGGTCACTCACCTGTCCACAAGCTCGTTGTTTGGTTGTCCCAAACTGGAAGGCAATTTACATAATGAATTAGTCACCTATTGACATAGCTGACCCCTTCTGGTTGGTGCTTAATATGCCTCATATTACATTTCCTGTTAGATTAGAAGGAGCTGGGGGTCATAAAAAGAGGGCTAGCCCATGCAGGATTCAGGACCACATGGATTCGTGTCCTGCATCTGACTTATACTGGCTATGTGACTCTGGAAAACCTCATTTTATTTCTCAGTAACTCTGGACAACCCTCTAAGACTCCATAAATTGTAGCAGGTAGATGGATCAGTGGATAAAGCAACAGGCCTGGAGATGGGTTCAAATCTGGTCTCAGATACTTCCTCACTATGTAACTTTGGACAAGTCATTTAACTCCAAATGCCTAGCCCTCATTTTCTTCTGCCTTGAAAGTATTGTTTAGGAAAAGAGGATATAAATTGCATAACAGCTACAGATATTATTTGGTAAGGGAATATTTCTATCAGGAGCTCCTTAAGTGGATAAAGTCACAATCCCAAAACAATAACATCAAAAAAGATGGCATGCTATTTATCTTGGAGTAAAAATGAGAAAATCTGTGCAAAGAGAGGTATTTATTATGTATTAGAGTAAGAAAGGGGAAAATTTCATTAAATATTCATTAAAATATTGTGAATTTGTTTTCTGAGAGAAAATCAAAAAATGTTTTGCTAATTGCATTAGTTTTTCTTTCCATCTTATGTATGATGAAAGTGGAATGACAAGGAAATCACAGAATCTTATAGTCAGAGACACAAGAGGTTATCTAATCCATGCATTAAATAAAGTAAGAATTTTCCTCTACAACATCTTCATCCAATGCCATGTGGCTATCCATTCTCTCTTTAAATATGTCAAAAGACAGGAAATTCACAACCTACTGAACTACCATATCCTGTGATGGAAAAGGAAAAGAAGACTGGAAATAATCTGACATGTGCCCTAGACTTGAGGTTGGCAGATTTCAAAGGGTTCAGAGAAAGTTAAGAACTCTTCGATTAAATACTATTGAATAAGAGCTCAGAAAAGCTCAGAAAAGGAAAAATTTAAAGAATGAAAATTCTGAAACTTCAAAAGTATAAAGTATTTTTTAATAAAGATGGAAAACAGGAATTAACTAAATAAAGTGATGGATGTATTAGGGAATACACATATCAACACAGATTTTAAAAAATATAGGCATAGAAGATGGAAAAAAGGGGACATAAACAATATGATGTCATAAAAATATGCTAAAACAGAATAAACTGAAGCTGAGGGAAAAATTAAGGAAAATATGTGTTGTTCTAAAGCTATATTGGGGCAAAGTGAGTCAGAACTTACAGGAATTTCATTTTTGTTGGATGGGGAAATGACTATAGATGATGCAGAGAAGACAGACCTATTCTACTTTTTTTTTAGCTTTTCTAACACTATTATTTTATTTTATTTTATTTTTGTTGTTACAATAATCACTTTATTTCCCCTCCCTCCCCTCCACCCACCCTTCTCTCAGCCAATTCATTATTTCATTGGGTATTACTTGTGTCCTTGATCAAAACCTATTTCTATGTTGTTGATGTTTGCACTAGGATGTTCATTTACAGTCTACATCTCCAACCACATCCCTTCAATCCATGTATTCAAGCAATTGTTTTCCTTTGGTGTTTTTACTCCCACAGTGTTTCCTCTGAATGTGGATAGTGGTTTTTCTCATAGATTCCTCCAAGTTATTCAGGGTCACTGAATTGCCACTAATGGAGAAGTCCATTACATTCAATTGTACCACAGTGTATCAGTCTCTGTGTACAATGTTTTCCTGGTTGTGCTCCTCTCACTCTGCATCAATTCCTGGAGGTTGTTCCCATGGAATTCCTCCTTATTATTCCTTTTAGCACAATAGTATTCCATTACCAACATATACCACAATTTGTTCAGCCATTCCCCAATTGAAGGGCATCCCCTCATTTTCCAATTTTTTTAGGTTGACCAGTACCTTGTCTATTTTGTTTGTTTTTTGAAAGTACTAGCTTCTAGTCTTATTTATTAGTTCAATAGAATATCATATTCTATGCCTTTCAGTCCTTCAGTTTAGATGCAGCCAGATCCTGAGCTATCCTCGCTGTGTTTCGATGGTATATGAATGCCATCTTTTTTGATGTTATTGTTTTGGGATTGTGACTTTATCCGCTTAAGGAGCTCCTGATAGAAATATTCCCTTTTTCTTGTCAAGGAGAATGAGCTTTGGACTAAAATGAAAAAAAAAATACTTTAGTATGTAATATCAGAGAAGAAATAGTAAGAATCTAAGTGTTCTTACTGAATTCAAGCCAGTATGTCCAAATGAAATGCATCCTGGGGTAATGTAAAAACTGGTAGACATGATTGCTGATTCAGTGTTAAAAGCCTTTAAAAGATCATACAGGTCAAATATCACAACTTTCAAAAAAGAAAGAAAATGGTATCTGCAAATTAAAGATCAATGTAGTTGACTGATTTCTGGGAAAACTCGAGAATGCATTACAGAACAGTTAGTCAAGAAATGGAACTTAAGGGAGGCAGAGTCAACATTGGGGTGTAGAGGTAGCCAAAGTTCAGCAGCAGAGACACTACAAAATGCCCCCTCCTCTTCCTGAGGTTTTGGCCACAGGGCACATCCAGCTCAGCAAGTTCAACCCAGGTGACCTTAATCTCATCAAAGCCTTCAAGCTTCAACACCCTTCCCCCAAAGACTGTGCTGAGAGATTTGATGATTAAGCTCCAAGGGTGAAGGCTGACAGAAAACGCTGTAAAGTACAGATCTAACACATAATGAGAGGAGGAAGAGTACAGGCAACAACAGAGGGAAAAGAAGGGGCAGATATTAGCAAACAACAGAAAAAGAAAAAATCAATTACTTGTCTTGAAAGCCAAAATTAATTAGCTTGAAAATGAGGCAAAGGAGATGAAGGATGAGGAAAGAAAATGAAAGATGAGGGGAAAAAAATAAAAGATGTGGCAAAGAGTATGAAAGATGACATCCAAAGAAAATCAGACCAGAAGGAGAAGGATGATCAAAAATCCAGACATGAAATCCAGTCTTTAATAACCAGAATACAACAATTAGAAGGAAGCACCTTCAGAAGACAGAAGGACACAATAAAACAAAATCAAAAGAATGAAAAAATTGAGGAAACTATGAATCACCTCATTCACAAAACAGAAGATTTAGAAAATTATTCCAGGAGATACAACTTAAGAATCATTGGTCTACTGGAAGACCATGACAAAAGAAAAAGCCTAAATATCATCATACAGGAAATTATCCAAGAAAACTGCCATGATATTCTAGAAGATGAGGGAAAAGTGAAAATTGAAAGAATCCACAGATCACTTCCTGTATTTAATCCCCAACTGACAACACTCAGGAATGTTATAGCCAATTTCAAGAACTATCAGACCAAGGAAAAAATATTACAAGCCACTAAAAGAAGTCATTCAGATACCATGGAATTATAGTGAGGATAACACTGGATCTGGCTGCATCTACACTGAAGGAACGAAAGGCATGGAATATTTCAGAAAGCAAGGAAACTAGGTCTATAACAAAGAATCAATTACCCAGCAAAACTGACTATATTCTTACAGGGGAAAGTATGGTCATTGAACAAAATAGAAGAATTCCAAGAATTTGTAAAGAAAAGACCAGACCTGAACAGAAAATTTGATGTCCAAGCACAGAACTCAAGAGAATCATCAAAAGGTAATTAAAAAAGAGGGAAAAAACCAAACCGAAACAAAAAAAAACCTTTTTATTAAGAGATTCAATAAGTTAAAATGATATGTATCCCTATAAGAAAAGAGGTCATTGGTAACTCTTAAAAATTGTTATAATCACTTGGTTAACTAGAAGAATTATACTTAGAGGGAACAGTGACAAACTGTATAGTATGAAATGCCAAAACATAAATAAGCATATAGATATATGTATGCTTACATATATATATAATATATATATATATATATAAAGAGCTAAAAAAAGAGGTTACTACTAAGAGAAATGGGGAAAGAAACAAAAGGGGTAAATTTATATGTCACAAAGAAGTACATGGTGGGTGGGTGAGGGGAGAACATCAGTACACTGGAAGGGTAAAGAGATTGGATATAGGAAATACTCAATTCTTATGTGCATTGAAATTGACTCAATGGGGGAAGAACAATCAAATACATTGGGGCAGAGAATTGATTTGCACCCTATAGGGAAATAGAAGGGTAACAAACACATTGGTGGGGAGGGAAGCAGTTCAAGGGAGGGAGAAGGTGGGGGAGTAGTATAAAAAGACTAAAGAAAATAAGAGCAGAATAAGAAGGGGAGTTAAAAGAAAAGTAAAATAAGGGTGGGCATTAGGGGGACTGATTTAAAACAAAACATTGATGTAGAAGGATATAGTGAAAGAATAAAAGACAGGACTAGGAGTGGAAATCAAAATGCTTGGAAATACACAGCTGGTAATCATAAATCTGAATGTGAATGGAATTAACTCACCCATAAAACGCAAGCAAATAGCAGAGTGGATTAGAAACCAAAACCCTACCATATGCTGTCTACAAGAAACACACATGAGAAAGGTAGACACACATAGGGTGAAAATAAGAGGATGGAGCCAAATCTATTGGGCATCAACTGATTAAAAGAAGACAGGAGTCACAATCATGATATCTTACAAAGCCAAAGTAAAAATAGGTCTAGTCAAAAGAGATCAGGAAGGCAATTACATCCTGATAAAAGGCAGTATAGACAATGAGGAAATATCAGTGCTCAACATGTATGCACCAAAATGGCATAGCATTCGAATTTCTGAAGGAGAAACTAGTGGAGCTCAAGGATGAAATAGATAGGATAAGTATGCAAGTGGGAGATCTAAACCTTCCTGTATCAGAAATAGATAAATCAAACCAAAAAAATAAATGAGAAAGAGGTAAGAAAAGTGAATGAAATCTTAGAAAAATTATAGTTAGTAGATATGTGGAGAAAAATAAATAGGGACAAAAAAGAATATACCTTCTTCTCAGCAGCATATGGTACATTCACAAAGATTGACCATGTACTAGGGCATAAAAACATCACAAGCTAGTCAAAATAATCAATAATTTTAGCAAATTTGCAGGATACAAAATAAACCCACATAAGTTATCAGCATTTCTATATATTTCCAACACATCTCAGCAGCAAGAATTAGAAAGAGAAAGTCCAGTTAAAATCACCCTAGGCAATATAAAATACTTAGAAATCTATCTGCTGAGAGAAACACAGGAACTATATGAACACAACTATAAAACACTCTCCACACAAGTAAAACTAGATCTAAACAATTGGGGAAAATGTCATTTGCTCATGGGTAGGACAACGTAACATAATAAAAGTGATAATCCTACCCAAAGTAATTTACTTATTTAGTGCCATACTCATTGAACTACCCATATACTTTTTTACTGAATTAGAAAAAAAAAAAACATAAGAAAGTTCATTTGAAAGAAAGATCAAGAAAAAAATGCAAACGAAGGTGGTCTTGCAGTTCCATATCTCAAAGTATACTATAAAGCAGTGGTCATCAATACAATATGATACTGCCTAAGAGACAGAAAGGAGGATCAATGGAATAGACTTGGGGTAAGTGAACTCAGAAAGACAGTCTATGATAAGCCCAAAGATCCCAGCTTTTGGGACCAAAATCCACTATTGATAAAAAAAAAACTGCTGGGAAAATTAGAAGACTGTATGGGAGAGATTAGGTTTAGAATAACATCTCACACCCTACACCAAGATAAACTCAGAATGGGTGAGTGACTTGATTATAAAGAAGTAAACTATAAGTAAATCAGGTAAACACAGAATAGTATACTTGTCAGATCTTTAAGAAAGGAAAGATGTTAAAACCAAGCAAGATCTAGAAAAAAATCACAATATGTAAAATAAATAATTTTGATTATATCAAATTAAAACATTTTTGTACAAATAAAACCAATGCAATCAAAATTAGAAAGGAAGCAACAAATTGGGAAACAATCCTCATAACTAAAACCTCTGACAAAGATCTAATTACTCAAATTTATAAATTATACAAAAAATCAAGCCATTCTCCAATTGATAAATGAACAAGGGATAGGCAATTTTCAAAGAAATCAAAACTACTAATAAGCACATGAAGAAGTGTTCTAAATCTCTTATAATCAGAGAGATGCAAATCAAAACAACTCTGAGGTATCACCGCACACCTAGCAGTTTGGCTAACAGGACAGCAAAGGAAAGAAATGAATGCTGGAGTCAGTGTCACAGTCGGGACATTAATGCATTGCTGGTTGAGTTGTGAAGTGATCCATTCTGGAGGGCAATTTGGAACTATGCCCAAATGGCACTAAAAGACTGTCTGCCATTTGATCCAGCAATTGCACTGCTGAGTTTGTACCCCAAAAAGATAATAAGGAATAAATATATAAAAATATGCATAGCTGCGCCCTTTGTGGTGGCAAAAAATTGGAAAATGAGGGGATGCCCTTCAATTGGGTAATGGCTGAACAAATTGTGGTATATGTTGGTGATGGAATACTATTGTGCTCAAAGGAATAATAAAATGGAGGAATCCCATGGGAACTGGAATGACCTCCAGAAATTGATGTTGTGTGAAAGGAGCAGAACCAGGAGAACAATGTACACAGAGATGGATGTGTTACAATCAAATGTAATGGACTTCTCCATTAGTGGCACTGCAGTGGTCCTGAACAACTCGGAGGGATCTATGAGAGAGAACCCTATCACATTCAGAGGAAAAACTGTGGGATTAGAAACACAGAAAAAAAAAACAACTGCTTGATTACATGAGTTGAGTGGAAATGATTGAGGTTATAGACTCTAAATGAACATCCTAGTGCAAACATCAACAACATGGAAATAGGTTTTGATCAAGGACACATGTCCTTGCCCAGTGGAATTGGGCGTCAGCTACATGAAGGGTGGAAGTAAGGACGGGAGGGAAAGAATATGATTCTTGTAACCAAGGAATAATGTTCTAAATTGACTAAATAAATAAATTTAATAAAAAAGAAATGGAACTGAAGGTCACAGAGAGGCTTCATCAAGATCAGTTCCAATCATATTTTCACTTTAGACAGGATTAGCTGGAAGATTACAATGACAAGTTATCGAGATTTTGACAAAGCATTTGACTATGTCTCTCATGTTATTGTGAGGGAAAAAATAGAGAAATATACTATATATTGAGGTGATAATTATGTGATATTGAAATTGGCAGGCCTAAAGAAGGTATTTAATGATTCTGTCATCTTTGAAGGAGACCTCCAATTGTATGCTCTAGGAATTAGTTTTTTTTAAACAAAGGTATTTTAATCTTTATCTCTAAAGTTATATATATATATATATATATATATATATATATATATATTCTTATCAATTCTGAAGATAGTACAATGTTGGGAAGGGTATTAACATGTTGTATGATTGATTTAGTATATAACAAAAATCATTATAGGTTACAATGCTTGGACAAATCTAATAAAATAGAATTTAAGATGAATAAATGTAAAGTCTTGTAGTTGGGTTCAAAAAACAAACTTCAAAACTTCATAATTAGAGGAATAAGGATGTGTGATATAGATAGTTTTTCATTTAAAAGAGATTTAGGTTTTAAAATATATGATAAATTCAAGATGACCTAATGGCAATATGACAGTAAAAAAAGCTAATGTTATCTTAGTCTGCAAAGTTTCTGGAATGATGTGTTCAGTTCTGTCTGCCACATTTTAGAAATAATATTGATAATCCAGAATGTCAGGGAAAAGGGCAGTTGAGATGGGGAAGACCCTTGAAATCATTCCATTTAAAAATCTTTTGAAGTTGTTGGGCCTGGAATGGGAGATTGGAGTTTGATAGTTATTCTTAAGTTTTAAAGGCCTATCCTGTGGATATGTATTCTAGTTGGCCCCATAGGGTAGAAATAACATCAGTACATACAAGTTGCAAAAGAGACAAATTCAGACACTATGTAAGGAAGAACTTCCTAATAATTAGTTAGCCAAAAAATGAAATTACTTTCTTTTCGAGGCTATTTGTGAGGATAAAATGAGGTAATATTTGTAAAGCATCTTCCAACCTTAAAGTGATATATAAATGTTAGCTGTTATTATTAATTTATTTAAGGTAGCCAGTTTCTTGACACTAGAAGTCTTTAAGCAAAGACTGCTTCATCACTTTTTTGCTATGTAGCAAGAGAATTCTTGGCTAAAATGGTCTTTAAAGTTCTGAGATGCTGAGACTTTGTGATCCTACTCTACTCTTATCAACTCTTTACTCATTTCTCATGACATTCAAAACCTTTCATTCTCTCCACTTAGCCCCAAGTCCTTTGACTTTTCTCACTGAAAGCATATGACTCATCCATCAACTTCCTTGAGAAAATGAGGTTGATGTAAATTCACTCCATCAAGCGTTCTCTTATATGTCTCTGAAACAATCAGCAGCACCATCTATTTTTCTTCCATATGGTCTTTAGAAAATGTCTTTGTCACTATGGCTAATCCCCATACCTGCAGTCTTGTTCTAGTTCCTTCTATTTTCCATGAGGATTCTGTTGCTGTTGTTCTGTTGACCCTCTATAACTCTTTTTGGAATTTTCTTAGCAAATATACTGGAGCTGTTGGCTATTTCCTTCTCCAGCTCATTTTAAAGATGAGAAAACAGAGACAAACAGGGTTAAATGACTTGCTCAGGGTCACGTGGCTAGTAAATGTTAGAGGCCAGATTTGAAAACATGAAGATGTATCTTTCTGACTCCAGATACAACATTTATTTACTGTACCACGTAGATGCAGTTAGCTCTACTTTCTCATACATTCTCTATTTATTTTTTCCTTCATTAAACCTTTCTCATCTCCCTAAAAAATAAGCTTGGGTCTCCTCAATGCCAAAAATAAAAAAATACCCTACTTAAATTTTCTAACCTCATTTAGAAACTTTCCTGGAACTCCCCTCCTTTGCACTATTACGTTTCTCTGAAGAGCTATCTATATACCTGATACCTCTACTTCCTCATTGCTTACTCTCCCCAGCCCCTAAGAATCTGCCTTCTACTTTTATCATTATCCTGAAATTGATTTTTCAGCATTCACCAACAATTCTGTAATACCAATAGTCATTGGATTTAAAAATCTTCCTTCTTTCTAGCTTCTCACCAAAACATCCTAATTTGCTTCCCAATAGTTCCTCTCTGCCTTCTTTTCTGTATCACCATCCTCTTCCTGGTCCCACCATGTCTTTGGAATACTACAACCTCTTTTCTTTCTTTATCTGTAGAAAAAGATATCTCTTGATATCTTCTCTTGAAATCTCTCCCATGACAATCTCAGTTACTCTTATGGCTTCCACCACTACCTTCAGGTGAACTCTCCAATCTCTACTCTAGCAAAGATATCCAAACTCTACCCTTATTCAAAATTCAGTTCTTACCTCACTTCTGAGCCCCAGATCCATGTACCTAAATGCCTACCACCATCCAACAGCACTTCAAACTCAACTTGTCCACAAGAGAAGAAAGAGAAAATGACCTTGAGTATTTTTCAAAAAAAGAAGTACATAAGACAAAATACGGAGGAAGCCAAGAAAAGAGTCTGAGCATGGGTTCTCCTGGTTTTCTAAGTACACATACTGTCTTCTGGGCTTCTTTGAATTAATTTCAGTGATTCAAATAAAGTTTTATCTGGACAAATATATGAAGAATGAACTCTGTGATAATAATCTTGTTCTTCATTGTGGGGACTATTTCTATTTTTCTTTTCTTTCCCGTTATTCTCTTGTCAGGGACATATCCAAAGATAGCTATCCCTTCTTTCCAAGGTATGGCTAGTAGCAGCCTCGAGTAATCTAAATAACCCCATCCAATTGATCCTGAAAGATTCATTAGGACTTTAAAAACACCAATGGAAAACATGGTGTATTTGTCAAATACCTACACTAGTGGGAAATGTTATTTTGGACTTGAGATGTACCACCTGGTATTTGAGGAAGAGAGGATGTGTTTGAACCTACTGTCAATGACCAAGACCCTCTTAAAAGTGAGAGGAGCTGTTTGTTCTGGATCCCTGGGCTAACATCCTTGAAACCAGAGGTTGGAAGGAATAGTAGCAGAAGGAAGAATATTCCTGTGTGTTCCTCGTTACTCATAGCCCTTCATCATCTTTGATGTGAAACCTAGAGAACTAGTAAGTAATTACTACTTGTTTGAATTACTATTTAAGGGAGTCTAATGCCTACTATCGTTGAGTTTGCAAAAACTTTCCTTCAGGCATGATGTGCCTTTGGATAAGACACTTAACTCAGTTTCATCATCCATTCCTGACTTGGGGACAATGAATTTGCATCACCTACCATGCAGGATTATATTGTGAGGAAGTGCTTTGTAAAGAGCTATGTAAATGTGATTGATTAATATTAATGGTGAAAAGTGATTTTAAGGTCTTCTGATGGCTTTGTTGTAGAGAGCAGGAAACCTAAATCAACTAGAATGTTAGGCATTTATTCCAGGATGCTAAGGGATCAAGCTGATATGCAAAGAATGAAGTTATTGCTTAGAGCACACATAGCTCATTTCATTTTAATAATATTATGAAAAGTGTAAAAGTACTAATAGCAGGATGAAGGAGAAGCATCTATTATTTGGACTACATGTACTTATTTGAGAATTTTGTGGTGATATTCAAGACATTCTGATACTTGTAAAGAAATTGATTTTTATATTTAAGGCATAGAAATTCTAGGAAGAGATTTCCTGGAATAAGTATTTAGGCCCTCTCAGTTGAAATCTTTCTCTGTCCCTTTAGATAGCCTTTACTTAGGAAAAGAGGTCTGATTTCTAACATTCAAGAAAAGCACTGCCAAGACCTCACTAAAATCATCTTCACCATGTACTTGTGTGGATTCCTAGCTGACAGTTTCTTATACAGGATAGATTTTTAAACAATACTTACTGAATTAAATTAATTTAGTGAACTCCAAAGAAAAATATATATTAAGAACTCACATTCATTTAATTGATTTGATCAATCATTCATTCAGTAAATATTTGTTGTATATATTATATACAGAACATTAGTCCAAGTGGTGGGAAGAGTCAAAGCCCCCAAAGAACTTAAAAATTTTATTAAGGACCTCACGTCATAGATTAATTGGGTGAATTGCTAAACTAACCTTAAATTCTTTGTGTTTCAATTTCTTTCTTTTTCTTTTTTTATAATTTAATTCAACAAAAATTCTCCCCTCTATTACATGCAAAAACACTTTCCAACATTTTTCAAGAATTTTGAGTCTTGATTTCTCTCCACCTTTCCCTTCCCCTCACTCCCTACTTAGATGGTAAGCAAGTTGATGTAGATTTTACATGTGCAATCATATAAAACATTTTTCCACATTAATCCTTTTATGGAAGGAAATTCAAACAAAAAATTAAGAAAGTGAAAAAAATCTTGCTTTGGTTTGTGTTCAGACTCCATTAGTGTTTTCTCTGGAAGGAGGTGGATTTTTTAAAATCTTGAGTCCTTTGGGATTGATTTGGATCATTGTATTGCTGAGATTAGCTAAGTTATTCATAGTTATATATGGTATGGTATTGCTGTCATTGTGTTCAATATTCTCCTGGTTTTGCTTACTTCATTCTGTTTCAGGTTTTTGGGAGCTCCCCCTGCTTGTAATTTCTTATTTCACAATGGTATTACATTACAGCCATATACTATAATTTATTTAGCCACTCACCAATAAATGGGTATCTCCTCACTTTCCAGTTCTTTGCCCCCACAAAAAAGACCTTATTTAAATGTTTTTGTACACATAGGTCCTTCCCCTTTTTGTTTTTCATCTCTTTGTGATACAAACCTAGTAATAGTACTGCTGGACCAAAAGGTATATACTGTATATATCCTTTGGGCATATGTCCAACTTACTCTCCAGACTGGTTGAATCAGTTCACAATGCCTCCAACAGTTCATTAGTATCAATTTTCCCACATTCTCTCCATGTTTGTCATTTTCCTTTTTGGTTAAAATAGTCAATCTGATAGGTGTGAGACAGTCCCTCAGAGTTATTTGAATGTGTATTACTTTAATTAATAGTGATTTAGTACATGTTTGCATGACTATAGAGAGCTTTAATTACTTTGTTTGAGAACTGACTGTCTCTATAGCTCATGACCATTTATCAATTAGGGAATCACTTGTATTATTATACATTTGACTCATTTATAAATGAGGTTTTTATTAGAGAGATATGTAAAAAATATTGTTCACCATCATCACTGGGTCTTATTCTCTATACTATTTCCCCCTGTTTAGATTCTGACCACAATATTTAATCCCACTGAAACCACTTCCATTATTTTAGACCCTTCCCCTCTTTCTTTCCTGTAGGGTAGTTTCTACACCCAACTGATTGTGTATGTTTTTCCCACTTTGAGCCAATTCTGATGAGAGTAAGGTTCATGAGCTCCCCTCCCCACTTCACCAACTTCTCTTCCATTTTATGTTTTTTCATGCCTCTCTTATGTGAGATAATTTATCCCATTATATTTTTGCCTTTCCTCTTTTCCCAGTGCATTCTTCTCTCTCACTTCTTAATTTTATTTTTGTTAGATGCCATCCCATCACATTCAATCACACTCCTGCCTTCTGTCAATGTCTACTTCTAACTGACTTAATAATAATAAAGTTTTTAGGAGTTACAAGAATAATCTTCCCATGTACACAGTTTAAAGTTATTGAATGTGGTGAAACCCAGTGGAATTGTGCGCTGGCTATGGGAGAAGTGGTGGGAGGGGGGCGGAGGGAGGAAGAGATAATGATCATTGTTTCCAATGAATAATGTTTGTAAATAACCAAATAAAATAATGTTTAAAAAGTAAAAAATAAAAAATAAAGTTATTGAATGTTTTTTGATTTCTCTTTCCTATTTACCTTTTTATGCTTCTCTTGAGGCTTGTAATTGAGCATCAGATATCCCATTCGGCTCTGTTTGGGAATGTTTGAAAGTCTACTATTTCATTGAATACCAATTTCTCCCAGATAGATTATTCCCAGTTTTTCTGGATAAAAGATTCTTTGCTGAAACCCTAGTTCCTTTGCCCTTTGGAATATTATATTCTAGATCCTCTGATCCTTTAGTGTAGAAGCTGCTAGATCTCGTATTATAGTCTGAGTGTGGCTCCACAATATTTGAATTGTTTCTTTGTGGCTGCTTGCAATATTTTTTCCTTGACCTAAGAGTTCTGGAATTTAGCTATAATATTCCTGGGAGTTAACATTTTGGGATCTCTTCCAGGAGGTGATAAGTGGGTTCCTTTTTATTTTTACCCTTGGTTCTAGAATATCAGGGTTCAAGAATATTTATTTGATAATTTCTTGAAAAAATTATGTCTAAACTCTTTTCTTGATCATGGCTTTCAAGTAGTAGAATAATTTCTGGATTTATTTTCCAGGTCAGTTGTTTTTCTAATGAGATATTTCACATTTTCTTCTATCCCCCCCCCCATTCTTTTGACTTTATTTCTTGATATCTCATGGAATCATTAGCTTCCTTTTGCCCAGTTCTAATTTCTTCTTTTGCATTTGACTAATTCCACTTTTAAAAAATTTCTTTTCCTCTATTGTTTTTAAGTGATTTTCTTCAGTATTTTTTGTGCCTCATTTAACAAACTGTTGACTCTTTTTTAAATGATTTTCCTGTATCACTCATTTCTTTTCTCAATTTTTCTTCTGCCACTCTTATTTGACTTTTAAAATCATTTTAGACTTCCTCCATTAATTCTTTTTGGGCTTGGGAGCAATTCATATCTTTTTTTGGAGACTTTGGGTGAAGCAGTCTTGACATTGTTGTCTTCTGATTTTGTGTTTTGATCTTCTCTATCACCAAAATAACTTTCTATGTTGTTGTTAGTTTTGTTCTTGTTGTTGTTTACTCATTTCCTAGCCTTTTTATTTCCTTTTAACTTAACAAAAACAGTTGAAGTTGGGCTCTGTAACTATCGTGAAGGGAGTACTATTCCAAGCTTTACTCTGGGGATCTAGAAGTTATAGATCTTCCAAGGTAGCATGATGGAAGGAGAGGTGTGTTTAATACTCTCCCAATCTGTACGCGGGTCTGTGAATAACCACAACCACTCTTTTCCACATTGGAACCATGATTAGTCTTCCCTGTGGTTCCAGTCATTGTTGTGTTCTGGTGTTCCTCCTCACCCTAAGACAGAGACAGAGGATTGCAACCTTGATCTACATATGGGCAATATGGTGAGAACCTTGTACCTGGAGCCAGCAAAGGTAACCTTGTAATGTCCTTCTGAGGAGCTGTCTGACCCATAGCCTGCTGCTTTGAATTCCACTTCCACCTCAGTGCAATAGATCTTTTGGGTGGCCTTCTAATTGTTTTGGCTAAAAATTATTATACCCCATATTTTGTGGGTTATGTTGCTCTAGAATTCATTTTGAGTCATATCAGAGTTTTTTTTGAGGGTGATTTCCTAGAGTTCAAGTAAGTCTGTGTACCTTCTCCACCATCTTGACGTCACCCCTATGTTTCAATTTCTAAGAGATTTTTTTTCTGCTTTCTAGTGAACAACAGTTTTGATTATGAGCTTTCTGCTCTACAATAAGAATAATGATAGAATTTACCGTGGAAGGATTAATAGAAAAAGGTATTTTGCTTTTTTAGATCATCATGTTAAGTTGCTAGGACAACAGTGCCACATAAATGATTCAGCTCATAATTGATTTTCCAGATCATGTAGCCAATGAATGCTTTATGGAACATCTCGCTGAACAATTTTCTTGCTTGTTTACTAATTATGGCCTGTTAAAATTATACAGAGCATACAAAGTGGGAACTAACAGGTGACATGGAGGCAGCTGTGGCTCAGTGGTGAGGAGCACTGGGTCTGAAGTCAGGAAGACCTAAGTTCAAATTCAGCCTTAAATACTTCTTAACTGTGTGATTCTAGGCAAATAGCTTAACCTTTGATTTCCTAACTAAAGGATCTACTAGAGAAGGAAATTAAAAAAAAAAAACCTTCCATTATCTTTGCCAAGAAATCTTTACACCATGGATCACAAGGATTTGGATATGACTGAATTACTTAATGATAGCAAGTATGAAGTAGTTAGCTTTGAATGGGTAATCCATAGAGCAAGACTTTTTATATACAATAAAGATCATTTACTAAAATCTTTCTAGAATGCCTCCCTGGGTCATGGAGATGACTCTGGTTCCCTAAAGGCTATCCCAGAGGATCACCAGCCTTGAAAGGTCCTGCTAAAATGGAAAGACTTCCAATGTATACTGGGATAGATTGTTTATAAGTCTAATATAGGAAAGCTTGATCAGATATGGGGTCATAGCTCAGGTGGAGAAGGAAAGTATAGTTTCCTTATTGGGAAACCATGCATAAAAAGCCAAGGCTCTTCTTGCTTTCTAGGAACATGCCAAATTTGGATATAGTAATCCAAGTTGGTGAAGCATTTAAAATTCCTTCAAAGGAAAGAGAGCTGATACCAAAAATAATGTGTGTAGGGAGAATTCCAGAAATGCTTCACAAGGGAAAAAAATGCATGGAGGCTCATCTCTTCTATGCAATTAACTTTTTGGCCATAGCAACAGCTGAAAACTGTCAACTAAGGTATGGAGAAATTAACAATCTGCATCAATAAGAAGATATTTGGACTGCTAAAATCATAATCCTTATGAAGCATCAAAATATTTAATATGAGGCAAAAGCCAAATAGCTACTGAGGTTCTGAGGGAGGAAGTTGCATGGCTATTTGCAAACTACATATAATTTAACAGTCCAAATAAATAAAGTGCTTTAGGAATATTTTAAAATATTATTTAGATTCTATATCACCCTAACTTTCATATATGTCTGTCTCCATAAACCATCCCAGAAAATCATCCTTAATAACAATGAATTAAAAAAACAAGTTAACAAAACTAACCAACATACTAATCAGATCTGACATTATGTGCAGTATTCTACTCCCAGGGACTCACAACTTGGCCATGAGGAAACTGAATTCACCTATCTCTTCTTGGGGGTCAAATTTGGTCATCATAATTTCACAGCTTCCTGTTTCAAACTTTCTTATTGCTATTTTTTCTATTTACATGGTTATGCAATCAAATGCCCCAATATTTGTCTGAATTCCTAATATAATAATATTTTCCTTCAATGCAGCCTAATCATATACTATAAATTGTTAGCCATTCTGCATTTGTTGGGGTTCTACTTTATTTCTTTTGTTGTTGATAAGTCATTTTTGGTCATGCCCAACTCTTTGTGACTCCATTTAGGGTATCCTTGGCAGAGATTTGGGAGTGATTTGCCATTTCTTTTCTACCTTATTTTACAGATATGGAAACTTATTAGACTTAAAAGACTTGCTTGGTTCACACAGCTAGTAATTTGTTTCTGGTGCAAAGGATGTCACAATGAATACAATGTATTTTGATGCTTATGAAACCTTTATTTTTGTTTTTATGTCTTCCTCAGTTTATATGACTAGCAATGAAATATTAGTGTCAAAGTAAATGAGTATTTTAGTCATTTTAGCATAATTTCAAGAATTCTGTACCTATACTGTATTACTTCCTCTCTATTCCCATCACTCCTCTAATACTGAATATTTACATCTTTTAGCTCCTTCAACATTTTGTTGGTAGTAAGGTGAAACCAGAGAATTGTTTTAATCTGCATTTCTCTTGCTATCAGTGATTTCAATCAATCTTTCATAAGATCATTTAGAGTTTGCAATTTTTTTGAGAATCAATCTTAACCTTTGCTTACTTACTCAGTAGAGAATCATTTAAGGTCTTAAATATTTATGTTAGTTCTTCACACATCTTAGACATCATGCCCATATCAAAGATACTTGACTTGAAGATTCCCCCCTCCAAAAATTCCCTTCTGATCATAACTGCATTATTTTTAGTGATACAGATTTTCAATTTCATGTAATCAAAATTATTGTGTGACCTTTTATTCACAGGTTGCACATCTATTTTGACCTTATTGTGACATGTAATATAATATGTTGATCTAAGCCTAATTTCTTCCCAGTTATTATCCTGAAAGAAGTTCTTCTCCCACTAGTATATATTTTGGGGTCTGTCAGAAACAATTATTAAGTTAGACAATTTCTGGTTCTTATTCATCCAGGGTTTCTCTTATGTACTGTTCTTTTCTTTTTAAGTTAGAACCAAATGATTTTGATGATTATTGTTTTAAAATATAGTTTGAAGTCTCAAAATTCTATTTCTTCCTTCATTCCTACTTAAATTTTCTTTTCCTTTTGAGATTCTAGCATTCTTGCTCCTCCACCTGCAATACATCCATGAGAAGATATCATATTCTTATCACAAACATTAATGACAATAATTTTTACCCAATGAGTTGCCTTCCTTTTTTCTGGTGGACAACTTAAAGAGTGGGCAAAACTCTTTATTTTTATGAAATAAAGTCCCACCTGTTTGATCTCATGTAGTTTCTTCTATTTGATGAATAAGATAATAATATTCACCCTTTCACAGTTCTGATATATATTACATTCAGTTTTCTTCTGATAAGTTATTATGGTAATAAAACCATTTTACCTATGCTCCTTGAAAACTATCCCAATAACTTTTATTAGATGGTTCCCTTCCCTAATATTTTGTGATTTATGATTTATCAAATACTAATTCATTGTATGCCTGCAGTTCTAATCCTGAAACATTTATTTTGTTCCATTAGTCTACTTTTAGTTTTTGGTTCAGCACCAGATAATTTCTACAGTTGCCCCTTTATAATTAGATTTAAATCCTAGTAATTGGCAGAGCTAAGTAGGACAAAGAATAGAGCACCAAGCCTGGGGTTGGAAAGATCTGTGTTCAAATTTGACCTCAGACACTTCCTACCTATATGACCCTGGGTAAGTCAGGTGTATGACCCTACCCTCTTGCCACTCATCTGTCTTAGAACTGATACTAAATTGATATTAATCAATTGATTGATATAAAAAAACTCAGACCACATATTTTTTCCATCTTAAAGGTCCCCTCACTCTAATTTCTTTGGCTATTTCATCCATTTTACCCATACTAATTTTGTTATTACTTTATATAATCTTATGGAGTCTGTTGTCTTTTAGATTCTGATTTCAATAATTATATGAATTAATTTGAGTAGTATTGCTACATATTGCCATTTTGATATGTAAATATATAGAATGAGTATCTGTAAGTTTAATTCTTACTTTGAAATGATTCTTCCTTTGTTAAAATTATTAGCTTTTTTAAAAGTAAGATTGTTATGAGACTCAAATGAGATAATGAATAGAAGAATTCTTTTCAAACATTAAAATGCCATATGAGTGTCAATTCTTATTATGATGATTACATAAATATGTAGGCCTTGTTCCAAGGTTTCAACAGTGCTAAATGCTATAGAAAGGTCAAGAAATATGATAGCTGATAATTCTTCCTTCTTCCAGACTCCCTTGGTTTTGACAAGGCTCGTCACTCTCCTTCCATTTTCCCAGATGCAAAATTTCACAGCATTATCTTCCATTCTTTACTTTCACTTGCCCCATATACTCAATAGTAGCCAAATATTGCTGTTTATAACTTCACAATATCTATCCTATCTGGCCCTTTCTTTCTACTCACATAAACTACCACTTTAATTCTGACCGTTATCACAGCTCACCTAGATTATTGCAACAGCAATAATTGGTCTCCTACACTCTATTTTTCACACAAAACCTTTCCGTTTCCATCTCTGCCTTTGCACTGGAAATCTAAGAAATAAGAAAGACTCATCTTCATGAGTTCAAATCTGGCCTCAAGTACTCAACAGCTATATGATCTTAGGCAAATCACTTAACCCTGTTTGCCTCAGTTTCCTCATCTGTAAAATAATCTGGAGAAGAAAATGACAAACTATTCAAGGATCTTTGCCATGAAAATACCAAATGGAGTCATGAAGAACTAAACACGATCATGCAACAAATCTCTTCTGAATGAAACCATTATTAACCTTTCTGATTGCTAGTACCTTACATCCCAAATTAGCTTGTATTTAATCATTTTGTATATGCTTATTTTTATAAAAGTAAGAGTCTGTTTTGGAAGTGTATTCATCTGTAGTTAGAAAATGAAAGAATGTTCAGGTGAATGTGAGAATGTGAACATGGCAGGGGTAAGAGTAATACTGTTGTATTTGGGGAGTGCCTTGAGAGAGATAGTGTGAATATAAAGTCTACACATGAGAGTAAGACTTGTTTACTAAGTACCAATCATATACTTGTATCCCAATAGAGGACAAGCAAGAGTGAGAGACTATGAAATAAAATTCTCTCATATGGCAACTGAATTATTCCTGGTTTCTATTTAGAAATCAATTTACTATCGTAGTTCTTTTTGTGGAGACAAAGAACTCAAGATAAGGGGGTGTCTCAACTGAGGATGACTAAAAATTATGGAATATGAATGTAATGGAATATAATTTTACTTGTAAGAAATGATGAAATGGACAGCTTCTGAGAAATCTGTGAAGATTTGTATGAACTGATGCAAAAGGAAGTTATCAGAAGGACCAGGGAAACAATTTAGATAATGCTGAAAAGGACAAACAATTCAAAATCCTTAAGAACTCTGTCAATGCAATGACCAGTGCTGAAGTATTCTATAACACTTCTTTACAAAGAGGTGATGGACTAAGAACACAGAATAAGGCAATTTTTGGGGACACGATCAGCATGGGAATTTGTTTTGCTTGATTATGCACTTTGTTTGGGGCTTTCTTTTTTGAGTGTTTGGTGAGGAGAGCTAGGAGGGGAAATAATAACTTTTTAATGGAAAAATTATATTAAAAAACAATAAATTAACTAACACTTATTAAGCATATGCCAAATGTTGAACTAAGCACTGGGAGGGGGAACACCCTAGAAAGAGCATCTGGGGATGACTACATAGCTTCTTTCTTGCTTCTTTCCACAAATGTAGAACAAAGATGCAGTCAACAAGAATTTTTATTTTTAAAAACCCTTACCTTCTCTCTTAGAATCCATACTATGTATTGTTTTCAAGTCAGAAAAGTAAGGGCTAGACCATGGAAGTTAAGTGACTTGCCCAGGGCCAACAGCTAAGAAGTATCTGAGGCCAGAGTTGAACCTAGGATTTCCTATCTCTAGGTTTAGGTCTCCATCCAGTGAACCACCTAACTGTCCCCTTCAACAAGTATTTATTAAATATCTAGTATGTGCTAGGCACTGTGCTAAGTACTGGGGACAGAAAAAAGAGACCAAGAATGGTTCCTGCCCTACAAGAGCTCACAATCTAATGGGGAGACTCCAATGGGGGAGACAACAAGAAAATGTGTACAAACAAACCGTATACAAGCTATTTGCAGGATAGGATATAATTTTGAAAGAAAAGACACTAGAATTAAGAAGAAATGGGAAAGACTTCCTGCAGAAGATGGGTTTTGAATTGGAACTTGATGGAAGTCAAGAGTTAGAGATATAGAGGAAGAATACTCCATGCAAGGAGGGCAGCCAAATATAATGTCTGGAACTGAAAGATAGAGTATTTTGTTGGTGGAACAACAAGGAGACTAGAAGAATACATGTTAGGAAGTAAGGTGAAAGAAGACAGGAAAGGCAGGATGGGAGTGGGGAATAGAAAGGCTTTGAATGTCAACTAGAGCATTTTGTATTGGATCCTGGAAGCAATAAGAGGCCACCAAAGTTGATGGGATAGGAAGGTGATATGGTCAGACCTGAGTTGTCATAGTTCAGGAATGTGCTGGTATACCAGAGTGATGGTGGCAGTGTCAGAGGAGAGAAGGGCACTTATTGAAGAGATGTGGCAAAAGATAAAATTGATAGACTTTAGCAATATAGCTTGGATACAGAAGGTGAGAGATAGTAAGGGACCCAGGATGAGTCATAGGTTGTGAGCCTGAGGGAGTAGGAGAATGGAGTTGTGTCTTATGATTCAATATGACCCATCCTCAAGCAAAAGGTTCCTTTACTATTTACTTTGGGGGTGGGGGGTTGGTAAGAGTGAAATTCTTCCTTTTATCCTTAGATTTTTATCTTCTATAGAAACTGAAATTTCAACATCGTTATTCCTTTAACAATCAATATGATTCATAATTTTGTTCCAGAAACAGACTATTTTCTAATTAGAGTTTAGTTACAACAGAATTGTCTTGTATTTCAGCTCAGAACATTACATCTTGATTACAAAACTCAACAGTAGTCACAGGCACCCAATAAATATTTGCCAAGTGAGTGCTGGGTGAAAGAGATTTCATTATAGTTGGTGATTAATATTTTGTTCAAACCTGTCATCCCACCTCCCTATGCCCTATTCCTAAAATCAAGGTCTGTGATGCAGAGAAAGTCTTTGATTAACTGAAATGTTCAGGCATATGTGGCCTGTTCTGAGTAATTTGTCTTCATCTTTGACTGAAGGATTTAGTTTAAAATATGTCCAAAGTTCAATTCAATTGATATTTATTAAGATTGAAAGTCAGGCTTAGAAATGGGAAGTTCTGGGTACAAATCTAGCCTCATATACTTCCTAGCTATGTAACCATGGGGAAGCTACTTAACTCCCATTACCTAGCCTTTACCACTCTTCTGCCTTGGAATCAATCCACAATATTAATTCTAAGACAAAAGGCAAGAGATTTTAAAAAAGAACATCCCATGTTCAAGAGACTATAGGAGATGCTACAGATTCAAAAATAAAATAAGATGCAGTTCCTGCCTTTAGAGAGCTCATACTATTAAAGGAATACAACATTCATGTAAATGATAATGTGATAAGTATGAAGAGAATTGTGATGAGACATTTGAACAAGGAAACCTAGGATCACAGAGTTAGAGAGTGAGGCAGTAATAGAACTTGAATTTTCCTGACTTTAAATGTAGCATTCCTGTCATCTGTGCCATCTTGATACTTCAGATAGGTGGTGGCATCTGAAAAGGTTTTATGGAGGTGATGGTACCTGACTTGGGCACTGAAAAAAAAAGGAAGAGGAAGACAGAGAAAAAAGGAAGGAAATAAGGAATTAATGTAAGAAGGATGGGATTTCAACAAGTAGAAATGAAGGAAAGTCCATTCTAGTTATGCATTTCATTATGATCAGAATTGTGGAGTTGAAGCACGGCAAGATGAAAATGGGGAAGTGGAAAGTATTTTCAGTTTCTTCAGTGCCTTATTACTCTGAACATGCTGCTACCATGCCATCAGTCTTCTATTCTTGATGAGTCCCTTCTCCATTTAGGGGATAGATCCAGGTCAAACTCCCATTTTAATTCATTTTCTTCCCAGCTGATTCTGTCTTTCGGGACTTTACCTTCACCCCATCCCTTCCCTACTTCTCATATTTTTCTTCATACTTTTATATACACCTTCATATTTTATATGTTCTCTCCCACCTCCATCCCACTCTACTTTGAATGCAAGTTGGTTGAAGACAAGGGCTATCTTTTTACTTGTATGTATACCCCCAGAGCTTAGGTAGATAAGAGTTTAATAAATGCTCCTTGCCTGTATAGAATATGTAAAGGGGAAATAGTGAAAAATAAGAGTGGGAAGGTAATTAAGAATGAGATTGCTAAGGACCTTGAAGGACCTGATCAAATACTTATGTTTTGGCTAGCTAGGAGGCTCAGTGGATAGAAAGCCAGGACTAGAGACAGGAGGACCTGGGTTCAAATTTGACGTCAGATACTACTTCCTAATTGTATGAAAACAGGCAAGTCACTTAATCCCAGCTGCTTAGCCCTTACTATTCTTCTGCCTTGGAACTAATACTTGTATTGATTTTAACAGTGAAGGTAAGGGTTTTAGAAATGTTTATGGTTTATTTAATAGGAAATAGGAAGTCATTGAAAGTTTTAGAGTGAGCAATCATATTCGGAGGACTTGATAGGCAACAGTGTGAAAGAAATATTGGATAGGGGTTCTTAACCTTTTTGTGTATTGTTTTCCTTTTATCACTCTGGTAAGACCTATGGATCCCTTCTCAAATAAAAATTGAAATTTATACAATACGTAGAATTATAGATAAAACCAATTACTTTGAAATAAGCTCTCAAAATAAAAAAGAATCTACAGGTTCAAGATTGAAAGTAGAAAGACCATTAGGAAGCTCTGAGAGCAATATATGAAAAAGATGATGAGATACTGGATGAGTAGTAGCCATGATAATGGAAAGATAGTGGCATATAAATGATAACGTGGAACAAGAATCATCTCCTTTCATGCATAACAGAGTTTCCCAAGCATCACTGAATTGCAATTTGTTAATTGGGGGGATATTACAAGTGATGCAGAGCAATTGCCCTAAACATGTTTTCACCATGTGGAGCTATGCAAAGATAGGGAACTGAGTTAATATCAGACCTTGGAAATGGGATATATTTGTATAGGTGTATAGATGTGGGGGTTTATGTGTGTATTTAAAGATTTGGTAAGAGCATATTTCATGAAATTTTATTCTATCTCTTTAGATTGCAGTTGGCTCCAGTTATGGACTAGGTAAGGTATTACTAACTTTTAGTAACTCTCTATGACCTGTTAAATAAAACATAAGTGTTCTTTTTTAACCATTACTTCTACTCATAGAATCAATATATGTTTTGGTGTCAAGGTAGAATTATAGTATGGGCTAAGGAACTGGGGTTAAGTGACTTGTCCAGGGTCACAAAACTAGGAAGTATAAGAGGCCAGATTTGAACCCAGGTCCTCCCATTTCCTTTACTTAAACATCCATAAAAACAGTGATATGTGAGAAAAAGCACTGGACTTGAAGTCAAAGGACATAGCTTCCAATTCTGAACTTGCCATTTCGCACATATGTGACATTGGACCTTAATGCCTCTAAGCTTCAACCTCCTCATCAGTAAAATGCAGAGAAGCTGTCAATGAACATGAAAGCCTCTAAAACCCCTTGTAGTTCTAAAGCTATGATTCCATGCTTTTGCAAGATGACAAAGTTCTTTCTTATAAAGCTTGCAAATTAAGCATCTTATTGAGAACATTTACTAACTTCTGATTGATGGTAGAAAAGTGAAAGAAAGAATTTTATCTTTATCTTTATTATCTTTAGTCTTCTTGTTACAACGTGAAGGGAACTCTCTAGAGTCAGAAAGCCTGAATTCAAATCTCTTTTCTGATACTGACAATGATGCCTGTCATTTAATGTGTTGATTATGCCTTCCTTCTTTATTTTATTTGTAACTTTGAAATGCCTTTTCCCAGTCACAGATAAAAGTTGTAAGTGCCCAGGATGGGTCTCTATGATTATATTGTAGGGAGGTAGTGAAAGAGTGAAAGGTAGAAAGAGTATAGAACTTGGGAGTTTTGCTTCAAATCTGATCTCTGATGCGTACTAGCTTATAAGACGATGGGCAAGTTATAAGATTTCTCAGTTTCATTTTCCCCTTCTGTAATTAAATGAAACTGGAGATGGAAATGGTAAACTACTCCGGGAGCTTTGCTAAGAAAATCCCAAATGGAGTCACAGGGAGTTGGACACAACCAAAAAGGACTAAATAACAACAATATAGCTATATTGCAGGGGGTTTGTGACAATCAGATGAAATAATACAGGCGAAGTCTGTAAACCTTAAAAAGCTATAGAGATGTCTGCCATTAAAGCCATCACTTATGCTTGTTTCTTTTTTTGTCAGGAAATACTTTCCTCACAATAACCTTGTGCGATAGTTCTAATATTATTAGTTTCATTTTACAAAGGGAAAAACTGAGACTCAGATCTAGGAAATATTGGCTGGAACATGTGCCTAGGTCTTCTTCAAGCCCAGTGTTCCTTCCTCTCATGCCTCATTTCAAGGTAATTCAAGTATGATTATTCCTATTCAAAGATGAGGAAATGGAAGGAATTATATGTAATTTCAAGTGACATAGTTCTTAAGTGACAGAGCTAGGCTTTCAATTCTGGGTTCATATATAAAATTACTACAACTAAAACACTCCAAGGTAATGGCCATTCAGGCACTATGCCATAGAGTTTAAAGTCAAATTTTTGCAACAAGATTGTAGAGAATCCATTCTATTTTTTACTTGAAATTATGGCGTTGGGATCTGCCCTTGCAACAGAATAGAAACTCTGATTTTATTACAAGCTCATTATGCCAGAATGGAAAAAGTCATTGCAGAAAGAAAGAAATTAGAACATTAGGATAACAACAGAAATAGCCCAATAAATATGGATGCAGATCAAATTTTCATATATTAGAAATGGAACAAAATAAATTCTAGCCCATTGCCCTCATAGGGGGTACAGAACAAACAGAAGTAAATTTGACATTGGAACATGACGGACACCTCTTAAGGCACAAGTGGAGATCTACAAAATACTGTGCAAACATAAGATAAATCTCAAAGTACATTAAAACAATAAGAGAAGAGAAAATGAATCAGTTTTGAGGGGAAATGAGTTCCCTTTTAGATCATCTGAAATTACTAATTCGAGGCAGCTAAGCTGTGCAGAAGATGGAACACTGGGTCTGGAGTCAGGAAGATCTGAGTTCAAATTTTATCTCAAACAGTTCCCTTTCATGGAGTGCAAACCCTGGGAAAGTCACTTAACTTTTATTTGTCTCAGTTTCCTCATTTGTAAAATGGAAATAATAATAATAGCATCTACATCCCAGTGTTGTTATAAGGATTAAATAAGATAATAATTATGCCTTGCATATATCAAGGAAGCTTTATATAAAATGTTAGCTATTATTATTACATACATCAAGGAAAATTCTCCAGGGAATTTAAGCCTAAATCACTGGTTTCACTGCATAACTATTGAAGTAATTTACAAGACTTTGATTCAAATCTTGAGATCTTGAATAATGTAGGTGTCCTCTGCATTCAGAGGATGATCTTGTCCTTTGTCTTCCCACTTTCTCTCATGCCTCATTGTAGTGTATAAATGACCTTACTTTCTCAAAGTCGTTTTACTGCTTTCTAAAGTAGAGATCTCTAGGTGGCAAAGTAGATAGAGTGCTGGACCTAGAGTCAGGGATACCTGAGTTTAAATCTGCCTTTAGTCTCATAACAGCTGTGTGACCCTGGGCAAGTCACCTAACCTCATCTACAAAAACAATAGAGATAGCAATAGCTCCTATTTCCAAGGATTGTTGTGAGGATAAAATGAGATATTTAAAAAATGTTTAGCAAGCCTTCAAATACTATGGAAATACTTGCTGCCATTATAAAGTACAGGTTCAACAATAAAATATGTGATGTCATCAGAGCATCAACCTAAGGCAGTCTAGTAGGTTCATTGCCACAAGAATTATAAACTTCCGTCAAACTTGGTGATTCTGTGATTTTGGTTGCCCAACAGGAACTAATTTCTTTCAGCATAGGCAATTCCTGAAACAGTGTACTAGAAAATGGAGACATTTAAATGTATTCCAAGAGAATGAGCATCAAATCATCTTTGGCAAGATCAGGGCTTTTTTGAAGAAATGAACTCCTTGTTCAAGTTATTCAGGGACTGGGCTGTATCACTTTGAAGAAAAGAAGAAAGGGTAAAAGGAAAAGGAACATTCAGAGGAGGAAATACTATGGTGAAATTTGAATTCTGACAATATTTGTTTTCATATATAGTTCCTGTAACTATTTAATTAATTTAGTATGGGCAACTAGGTACTAGTAGATGGGCTTAGAATCAGGAAGACTCATTTTCATGAGTTCAAATTCAGCCTCAGACACTTACCAGCTGTGTGACTTTGGACAAGTCACTCAATCCTCTTTGTCTTAGTTCCTTATCTGTAAAATGAGCTGGAGAAGGAAATGGCAAACCATTCTAGTATCTTTGTGTTAAATAATGTGTGTATATATAGATACATGTATACATACATGTGTATATATATATATACATATATATTGTTAAGATTAAAATTTAGGGGAGACGGGGAGACTGAGGCAGGTAGAAATTAGTTTCTCTCTGCAAGGAGTATTATATTTTTTAGAGGTTTATTAAAGGTTAAAGATTAAAGAAAATACAGGGTAAGAGACACGTGTCCAGGCCATAGAGAGGCCTAGACACAACCTCACCTACATTATGAAAAAAAGCCACACATGCCCCAAAACAGAAGTCCCAGAGCCCGAGAGAGCCCCTCAAAAGCCTTTGAATCAGCTTAAATACCTTCTCGATCTCGGCCCAGGTGAGATTACAAGGCATTCTGGGGAAGTGGAGCAAAGGCTCGTGGGGATTGTAGTCCTGTATTCGAGTCTATTTTTTACATTTCCCCGTTTTATCATTTGAAAAAAATTAATTTTTTTCCAAAGGATCAGGAAAACATAATCAATTTAAAGATTACAATAATTTGAGGATAAGAGAAACAAAAGAATAAAACCAATAATTGCTGAATGCATTGACAAAAAGCCAGTTAGGGGGCAGTCCCCTTTGGCATGAAAGTACAGATACAAATAAATGTTCAATCAACCACACCCAAAGTTCAATTTTGTGCAACTTGTGGTCTAGAGGCTTCTTCATGGTGGCTTCTCCAAAAGTTCAGTTCTGGATTCAGAGAGGGAGCATCTTCTTTACCTAAACTTCTTCTCAAAAGGAATTTAAACTTTGCAATTTAAATAATGATATTTTTTTACATTCCCCCCATTAAGAGGGTGATATAAAAAAAAAGGATCACTTAGGGATGCATGGCTGAGGTATGAGGTATATGAATCAATTGGCAAGAGATAGTAAAAAGACATCAGAAAAATCAAAAAGAAAAGAAAAATTTTCTGGATGAAAATATAGACTATCAAAGTCTTATGTGTAAAAATTCCAAGTAAAAAGAAAAATAAATCCATCACAGGTCCTTGAATCGGGGCCCAATTAAAATGATCTAAGCAATGAAGCATTTACCCAGTCAGTGCCAGGACTACAGAAAGGTACCACACTATGAGAGGCAGAAAAGGGGACCAGAGCATATAAGCCAAGGTTCCGAGAGCCAATTTTGAGGTACTTGGTAGAATGTGGAACAAGGAAGACCTGCTTTTAACACATGTTAAACAGCCACAGCCTCGAACCCCAAACATATTCAAGTCCTCTTTGTCTAGGCTCAAAGTGACATCAATTTCACCAGGATTGGTTGGTCTCTTTGACCTTATGCTCTATTGGCACTATGCAGTGGCTCATTATCTTGTCCTAGAATCAGACAGAATCATTAACCAAAGTCCCATAATTTATTTAAATAATTAGTGGCATAATTTTTATAGTCACAAGCTTTTTAGGGCATGCATTAGCAAATGTATTTCAAACTTGTAGCACTGAAAAGTCAAAACCTTAATGCTGGTGACATGTGCTTCAAATATAAAAAGGAGAGAAAAAATTAAATGAAAAACAAATAGTATATTGCACATGCAAGGAAAATATAATAAAAAAAGCTTTAAAAATTCAAAAATATAGCTTATAATCATTGACACTCTGTGTCAGCTAAGAAAATAAAGATTACAAGACTTTCTCACCAAAAATGAGATCCATTTCCTCTTAATATCTGGCCATGATCACTGTGAGTAGAAGGCAAATGAATTGAACAAGGTTAACAATTTTTTCATTTTTAAAAATACAGTAGTACCACTATGTAGTTACCAAAATCCCCAAAATTCTCAATAACCCAATTAATTACAATAGCAAACAAACACACTTTCATATTTCACATAAGTTGTTGTATGACATTTTTAAAACCTATGAATTGATGGACATTTGTCACAATTTTTACAAACATAGCAATCTTTCAACCTTGGTAATAAACATATATATTTTTTTAAACAAAGTAAAACTCATCTATGGTTAAGAACATAATCAAGAAATCTATATATCATTCTGGTGCAAGTAAAGAAGTGAGCTGAAGAGTATAAATAAAAGGGTGTTCCTTTTGGAGGCTTTTTAAGGGTACAAATGCCCTGAAATTAACTGCCCAACTTCCATTCACATGTGGGAAGGTTGGGGTTTATAAAATGTATTTCACTTCAGCTAATGGGCCTTACCTCGTGGTAGGGGCAGGCAAAAATAACCAGATTGTTAAAAAAAATTCCAAAAATCATATTTAAAAAACCCTTAAAATCAAATCATTTGAGGTATTTAGCACATTAAAATTTTCCAAGGTTGTTAATAAAATTATAACCAGTTCTGAAGTCCATCTATCCTCGGCAAAACAGAAAAAGGCTGTTTTTGCATATATGGGCTTATTCACAATAATATTTGTTCAATAGTTATAGGAGGAAAACAACAGAATTTCAAAACTCAGTACATTCAAAATAAATTCAATCAACCTTCAGTTCAAGCAGAATAATATTGAATCCAGCAATATATGAACTTAAAATCACAAAGTTAAACCATAACAAAAAATGCAATAGAATACAGAGATTTTTATAAACCATTGGAGTCTGAAATGCCTTAGAATATAGCCTCTAGTCTTTAAAGTTCCTTAGGTGTGTTTATCCATTTAAATGTCTATTGTCCAAAAGTAGTGTAGTAAGAGCTAGGCAATGGGTTTCAAGGGACCCATCCAGGGCCCCTCAGCTGGGAAGTATCTGAGGCCAGATTTTAACCCAGGACCAAATGTCTTTATGTCTGGCTATCAGGTTGCTGAGCCACCCATTTTCCTCCCCAAGGTTAAAGTTGAATCTTTGGGCTGAGTCTGCTCCCTGACAGGCAGGTAAAATCAATAAATTACCAGAACAGTCAAAAATCCTTTTAAACAGCCCATTGCTTTTTAAGTTTCTGTTTGAAAAAATCTGTTTCTTCTCTCTAGTCTCTCTTTCCCCTCTCCCCTGATATGATCCCTCCTCCTGCCCCAGTCCACGTGGAGCCCACGTGGAGTCAATACCCCGTTTGCTCAGAGGCTTAGCCTAAGGGAAAATTGCCCTTTCTTCTTTCCCTCTCCTCTCTCCCCTCCACCCACGTGGCCAATACTGTTACCAGCTGGTCGAAATGAGTCCTGATCGATCTACTCCAAGGATCTGGGTGATGAGCCGACTGGGGTCACGCTCGTGGGTCTGGGGCGCAGAAATAGGCAGGCAGCAGGCCAGTGAGAGGCCAGGAGCAGGAGCTGGAGTGGCTGCGGGGGTGGGCAAGGCCGGGACTAGGTACCAGGTGAGGACGATCAGGGCTGCAGGCTGCAGGCAGGAAGCCACGGGGCCGAGCCACGTGGGGTGGGCAGCAAACGCAACAGGTCCAGAGCCTGTAGCAGCTTTGCAAGGGTAGAAAACCTTGGCCAGAGAGATATGGCTCAAAAAAAATTTTTTCTAGGTACTAGATATTAAAGATTAAATCAGAAGATTGAGAGTTTTTTCTCCCGAAGTGGTTATGCCAACTGTAAAGATTAAAATTAGGGAATATGGGGAGACTGAGGCAGGTAGAAATTAGTTTCTCTCTGCAAGGAGTATTATATTTTTTAGAGGTTTATTGAAGATTAAGGATTAAAGAAAATACAGGGTAAGAGATACGTGTCCAGGCCATAGAGAGGCCTAGACACAACCTCACCTACATTATGAAAAAAAGCCACACATGCCCCCAAACGGAAGTCCCAGAGCCCGAGAGAGCCCCTCAAAAGCCTTTGAATCAGCTTCTTGATCTCGGCCCAGGTGAGATTACAAGGCATTCTGGGGAAGTGGAGCAAAGGCTCGTGGGGATTGTAGTCCTGTATTCGAGTCTATTTTTTACAATATAAAATAAAAACCCAAAGATAAAAACTTCATGTTAAAAAAATAAGATAAGGAAGAGTCAGAGACCACTTAAATGGTTGAATGACAATTATATAGTCCTTCATTCCTTCACATGAGCTACATTGTATAGCTGAACTCACAGAGATTTAGGAAATACCTCAGCTCCATTTACTTTTATCTTAACCCTAACAGATGACAATGTCTGTTCTGAAGGTATAAACAATTTAATGTATTGCTTAATAAAACATTACAGGTCAAAGCTATCCAAGTTTCTTTTCAGAAAATATTGGACAAAATTGTGAAGCTATTTGGGTTTTTAAATGTATCTTTAATATATATTTATTTGGTTAAAAATCTGTGGTGTTAGCAGAATCAGGAGAACATTATGCACAGAGACGGATACATTGTGGCACAATCGAATGTAATGGACTTCTCTACTAGCAGCAATGCAATGAACCAGGACAATCCAGAGGGATTTATGGTAAAGAACACTATCCACATCCAGAGGAAGAACTGTGGGAGTAGAAACACAGAAGAAAAACATATGATCAATCATGTGGTTCAGTGGGGACATGATTGGGGATGTAAACTCTAAATGATCATCCTAATGCAATTACCAATAATATGGAAATAGGTCTTGATCAATGATACATGTAAAACCCAGTGGAACTGCTCATTGGCTATGGGAGTGGGGTGGGAGGAAGGGAGGGAAAGAACATGATTCATGTAACCATGGAAAAATATTCCAAATTAATTAAACAAGCTTTTAAAAATCTGTGGTGTTATATTCTAAATCAATCAATAAAATAGAATGAACTATATGGTGTTAAAATTGTCTAGAATTTTTAATAGAAGTTTCCATGAATTTCAGGGGGAAAGGAGCATTTTCCATATGACTATACTCAGGTATTTGAAATATTGTTGTCCCCATTTTGTGGGTGAAGAAACTAAGACTCAGTAAGATTAAGTGACTTGCCTATATTCAAATAGTATGCAAGTATCCAAACTGAACTGTAGACCCATTTTGCTTGTGATGCTAAAGTCAGAGTGCTTTCCAACCATACTCCTATGGCTGAGATGACTTTTCTGAACCACATGTAGAATTTCTGCTTCTGGCCATTTTCACTAATATCTTCTAGGCACAAAAGAAAGATTGTATTACTCTTATCTATTCCCTATAGAGATAACTTGGGTGTGTATTGAATTTTTTTGAGGACGAATGGAAATAGGGAGATTAGCCATAGCCTGATGGTTCTGAAAACTGCCTAATGCTGGGAATGTCATCAGAGGATTTTCTCTGCCTGCAAATTAGATTACCTGTAGAGATGATCTAACTGAGCAGATAGTTTCACTACGTAATTTGTTTCCAGAGATTATGAAAACCATCATATTTTAGAAGAGAATTTTGAAGTAATAAAATACAGTTCCTTCATTTTACAGATGAGTAAGGTAAGATCAAAAAAATAGACGAGATTTATTCTAGTTATAAAACTTATTTATCCAAAGTTAGGCAAGCTAGCCTTTTGCCCTTTCTTCTGCATCTTGCTGACTTTATTTTTGAAGGAAGAAAGGTTTGTAATTCCCAGAATCAATCAGTTTCATAGTTTTATTCTTGTTATAATTTAGGAAATACCTGCTAATCAATGTGCCAAATGCTGGAGACACACAGACAAAAAGGCAATATTCCTTGCCTTTGAGCACTTAACAATTGGAGTATTTCATAGGTTTCTTATGAGGATTCCATGAATTAATGCCCATAATGTAATTGATAAATCTTGGAGCATCACATAAATGTCAGCTATTAGA
This sequence comes from Monodelphis domestica, assembly GCF_027887165.1. Lineage (NCBI taxonomy): Eukaryota > Metazoa > Chordata > Mammalia > Didelphimorphia > Didelphidae > Monodelphis > Monodelphis domestica. The sequence goes on along the minus strand of NC_077231.1, from coordinate 17,835,249 downwards.
TCTATCATTGTAGCTGGAGCTTCTAATGATATGGCTTCTAATTCACAGCTTCCTGAAAGAGCCCAGCCCACCTTTGGACAGCTCTAGGAAGCTTCTTATGAAGTTTTTCCTTATATTGAGCCAGAACCTGGCTTTTTGAACTTACCACCCACTTGTGCCTTTTCTTCTGTCTGGGAACACATAGAACATATCTAATCCCTCTTTCATTTGACAGTCCTTTAAAACAGCAATCATGTCAGCCCTTGAGATTTTTAAAGTTCATCATTTTAGTTTCTTTAGCTAATTCATAGATGTCACGATCTTTGTCCTTTATCATCCTAGGAACACTCCAATTTATTACAGGCCTTTCTAAAATGTGGCACCTGGTAATGAATGCAGACTTTAGACAAAGTACCTCAGTATTCCATAAGCAACACTCTGGGTATTTTGCTTTTATTATTGTTGTTTAATCATTTTCCAGTCATGCCTGACTAGATGATCTCATTTGGGGTTTTGTTGGCAAAAATACTGGAATGGTTTGCCATTACCTTCTCTAGTTCATTTTACAGATGAAGAAACTGAGGCAAACATGGGTAAGCAACTTTCCCAGCTAGTAAGTGTCTGAGGCCTGATTTAAACTCAGGAAAATGAATCATACTGACTCCAGACCTAGCACACTATCCCCTGAACCATTAAGCTGCCCTTGCTTTTATTAGTACCCTAATATTAGTCATTTTGTCTAGTATGTGTATATGGATTGCTTATGACCACTATGTACTTTTTCACATGAACTATGTTTTTAGAAATACATCTCTCAAAGAACACTATCCACATTCAGATAAAGTACTATAGGAGTAGAAACAGAAGAAAAACAACTGCTTGATCACATGGGTCGATGGGGATACAATTGGGGATGTAGACTCTAAACGATCACCCTAGTGCAAATATTAATAATATGGAAATTTGACATGACCAGTTTTTGATGACCCATGTTTGCTCTTAGTGATCATCCATTCCCTTCTTCAATGGTAACAAATCATCTCTTTCCTACCATCATCCTGTCCCTTCCCTTATCTTTGCTGTCAAAACTCTACAAAAAGAAGTTTGCAATCTTGATAACACTTCCTCTCTACCTACCCATTCCTCAACTCATGGCAATCTGACTTCTCTTACTACGTAATGGAAATTGTTCCTATGTGACCATTAAGGAACACACTTTTACAAAAGTTATTTTCAGTTCTGATGAATTTGATTCTGTTGACCATCAGTTTTTATTTAGACCTTCTCTTCACTTAGTCTCATGCAGAAAAAATCCAAGAAGTGCCCGGGAAGCAGACAAGATTAAGTCATATAAAACATGTAGAAGCTGGGTCTAAATGGAAGGAGATGCTGACAAGCAGCTCAAACCAAATGGTGGAAGGTAGAAAAATCATTGTAGACAAATGTTAGAAACCAGGAGATGGCTAGACACACATAAGAGTTGTTTGGTCATAGTAGAGGAAGGAAGGTTATTATTCTGAAGTCCCCTATTCAAGATTTTTTTAATGATAGAGAGGTGGAGCATGCTAACATCCCTTTCTTCTTATCTCAGGTTAAATGCCATACTGGTACCCAAGAGCATAAGAACAGACAAGGTTGTTATTTCCCTTATTTTACAAGTAAGGAAACAAATTTGGACTGGCTAAGTGACTTTATCAAGGTTACAGTGGTGAAACTGAGGTTCGGTCCCCAGTGTTCTAAGAGTCTGGTAACCTCTTTACTACACATTTATTCACATATTTTCTTACTATTAACTGTTAATTTGCTGAACAGGAAAATGCCTATATATCTTTTGGGGGGAGGTTTGCTCTATGCATTAATATTGATAGTAATGTGATGCATCTGATGAGCCAATTTTTTTAATAAAAACTAAGAAACTTTTTAAAAAATCATCTCTTAGAAATTAGGAAGCTCATTTTCTCTTGAGTGTTTTAAGGGTGATGCTTGATTGACCTGAGATATATAAATATATTCACATATTTCTCATCAAGACTCCAAATGGTTAGGTGAATTTGTTTTGATTAACTGCTTATAATCAGAATATATTTCCTACTACCATTCTTGCTTTTCTTTTTTATGGTAACTTAGCTGCTTTCATGAGTACATTTTCCCCAAGTACCAGTAATTCAGGATATTTGAAAGGATTTTCTTATCTTTATTTTTTTAATTAAGAATTTTTCATGAAGATATTAAAAGTAGGACAGCCAGTATATAGTGGACCCAGGACCAGTCTTGATTCAAATCCTTTCTCTGATGTATATTAGCCATGATATTTGGCAGAAAACTTCACCACTAGATACCCTAAGAACTAAGATCACATATAAGCTGTAGATAAGATTTTCCCTCTAAGGATTGCTTTGGTTGGGGATGAACCACCTTGCCATTATTCTCCAAGATCTATTGAGTATTGCCATCTACTTTGCTGCATGGCTACCACATCATATGGCTTTTCCATCTGCCATAAAGCTGAACTCTCCTTTATCATCTCTCCCACTAAAAATATAAACTCCTGAAGGGCAAGTACTGCCTCCTTTTTAAGTGTATCCCCAGTGCTCAGCACAGTGTTTGATGCAAAGTAAGCCCTGAATAAATATGTTTTAATTCCATCAAAAGTAAAGTTTGCAAAATTACCATTTTTTTGTTTTCTCTCTCTGCTTTAGTGAGGTAAATGTTCTAGGAATTTTTCTCCAAACAGAATAAGTACCTAGACCTTGGGAAATCCTGCTCATTTTAAAGCCAATATTCATCTGGATAAAAAAATATATTATTTTTCTCCTATGGGACTTAAAGTGATTACAAGTCTAACAGACTATGCAAAATCAACTCAAAATGATTATTTCTGTTAACTTTAGATAATGTATTTCATGAATCTATGCCTTATACAAAAATTAGGTATACACCACTTAAAAGAGATAGAATTGCCCTCTTTTTTTAAAAACACTCTAACTTAAATTTAAGCCCTTCCAATAATAGAATTATTAAAGCTTAAGAATCTTCAAATATGAACATGCTTCTGGGCCACAGTATTAAAGTTTACCCCTTACACTTGGATATAAAAATTGAATTCTTGGAGAACTTGATAGTTTATGAAGGAAACCACCACAATTTTAACCCTACTGTGGGGCAATGAAAAGAGTATAAGACTGGACATCAGAACAAAGACATGGATTTGAATTCTAGCTTGTTGACAAAGAGAAGGGGTATAATAACCTCCCTTCCTTATTATCTTAAATTAAAGGCCATACTGAGACCCAGGATTCTGAGAATAGGTAATGTAGCTATTTCCTTCATTTTGCAAATAAGTATAATGAAATTTGTAAGCCATTTCATCTTTGAGTCCCCAATATCCTCATTTATAAAATTGGACTATGTCGACCTCCAAAATCCCTTCCTGGTCTTTAATGGCAACATTCTACATTAAGCCTGTTAACTTTGTTCTAAGGGGTCATTTACTAATGACTGAATATTTTTGCTGAAATCTTGATGTATTCTCAAGTCAATAAAAACCTCTCACAATAAGCTTGTGGGTAAGATGTAGAAGTTCCTAAAGTGCAAGTCTGATCACAAACTCAGTAAACACTAGTGACTTCCTATTTCCTCCTCATCAAATACAAAATCATCTTTTGGCTGTTCACACAACCTATCCATTTTCTATCTTTCCAGTCTTCTTACATTTGACTACTTTCTGCATATTTATAATCTGGTGGCACTGGCTTTCTTAATACCCTTCCCACACAACAGTCTATCTCCTGACTTCATATTTTTTCACTGGGTATTCCCCCATACCTGTAATGCTTTCTCTCCTCATCTTCCTCTCCTGGCTTCACTGGAGTTGTTTTGTTTTTTTTTTAAGATTCAACTCATATCAGAAAGAAAAGGAACTATTTGTACAAAAATATTTATAGAACTCTTTTATGGTAGAAAAGAACTGGAAATTAAAGGAATGTCCATTAACTGGAGAATGGTCAAGCAGATATATGATTGTGATGGGATACTATTTTTCCATAATAAATTATGAGCGAGGTGATTTCAGAAAATCCTGAAAAAGTTTAAAAAAGACAAGGACTACATTTTTATCTTTCTTTATATCCCCAGTTCTTACCCTGGGGCCTAGCACATAATAAGGTCTTAATAAATTCTTGTTGGTAATAATGATGATGGGTGATAGACTTAGGTGGCTCTGTAGTCCAATGGGAAGATCATACTTACTGAATGTTGGCTAATTGCAGTTTCCTACCATTCTGCCCAGGGTTTGGTCTAACATAGTACTATAAATCAGTGTTCTGATTTCTGTGGGCCTTCTTGTTTCAAGAGCAGCATGGAATGGGAAGATGAGATGGGAAAAAAGAATTGTGGCTTCAAAGTCATATGAGGTCAGAATAATGTTGACAAAGACAAAATGAAGAACCAGACATATCAGTCACAGAGCTGTCAGGGCTAGAGACAGTAGACAGTATATAAAGTGGAAGTAATTAAAACCAGCAGTTAAGCAAACATGGAGGAAAGAGTTAATAAGAAAGGAAGTAAGAGATCCAAGATGCCCTAGCTTTATGACAAGCAAGTGAAAGGTTGTCATGCTATGTTTTGTTTTGTCATGTTATGTTTTCCATGACAATGAATGAATGAATCCATGCAATATTGGACAAATAAATGGACAGACGTCAAGTTGGAGAGAGGTTTCTGGCGTCAAGCTGCTAAACAGCTCCGTCCTATTCAACCTTTTATCTATGACTTAGAAGATAAAGCTTATTTATCAAATTTTGTTTGCTCAAAGCTAGGAGGAATAGCTAATATATCAAACTACAGAATCAAATCCAAAAGGATTTCAACACCTTGGAATGAAGAGCTAAAAATAATCAGATAAAAAGCAATAGGAATAAATATAAAGTTTTATACTTAAACTTTAAAAGGTAAATATAATAAATAGAAAGATGAAGATATAAAAAATAACTAGCATTGATGTAGTGGATAGAGTACTGGAGTTAGAAAGCCTCATCTTCCTAAAGTCAAATTTAGCCTCAGACAATTACTAGCTATATGACCCTGGGCAAGTCAATTAACACTGTTTGCCTCAGTTTCCTCAGCTATAAAATGAACTGAAGAATAAAATGGTAAACCACTCCAAAATCTTTGCCAAGAAAACTCCAAATGGGGTATTGAAGAATTCGGCATGACTGAAAAACAGCATTTGTATAGTATTTATTGGCACCCCTATACTAAGCAATTCAAATATAATTTCATTTGATCCTTACAATAACATAGAGAAGTAAATTATTCTCATTTTGAGGAAAATGAGTCAAACAGGTTAAGTGATTTGCTCAAAGTCACACAGCTAGTGTCTGAGACTGAATTTGTACTCAGGTCATGCTGACTCCAAGCTCAGTGTTCTATTGGCAGTGTAGTCCAGTACACTAACTACCTGCCTTGATATGACTAGTTATTGGTATATGTGAAAAGGATTTTAATAAAGACCAAGCTTAATGAATCAGCTATGTGATATAATTACCCCAAACCAAATGCAACATTTTGTTTTATTTATAAAAATTAAGGACCATCTTGGGAAAATGTTATGTGTAAAAAGCAAATAATTTTACAAGATTTGCACAGGTGTAGCTTGGTTTCCACAGCCCTGGTTATAGGATAGAGATTCTACTTCACCACAATTAATATAATCATAGAAGGTGCAGATGCCTCAACTGAACCAATAGCTCCAAAACATACAAAATAAGTGTAGGAATTTTCTTAAAACCCCATCATATAAGTATGAATAAGAAATTAATCAGTTTGTGTCAACCTTAAAAATTCTCAGACCCTACTTCATAAGGTTAGGATTGTGAACCTTAAAAAATACCCCATTGGGACCATTCCCCATTGGGACCATTCCTCATTTGGGCAGTGAAGGTACTTAGATCAGGAATGTGAGAACTCTACTTAGATCAGGAATGTGAGACCTCTACTCCACCCCTCCTTAAGTCTGCCCTAGGGGAAGATAAAGTTGTAAACTCTTTGCTGAACAATGAAAAGTACTTAAACACATACTTATAGGCTTACATGCCTATTTTAGGACTAATACAAAAGGGGGCTAAGTATCTATAAAGGTCAAGCAACTTGTAAATTTACAAGGAACAAAGAGGTGAGAAACTTACTCAGAGCTTTCCTGGTATGAATTACTCAAAAATTTACAGCTTCTTAGGTGTGAACTAAGAATGGTCTATCCTTTGAAAAACGTCTACTGTGATTGGTAGATGGGAGAACTTAGGGGAAGTGACATAGGAGAAAATTCCCTATATAAGGAGATGATAGTCTCCTAAAAAAAGAGACAGTCTCTTGAAAACAGTCTCTAAGAAGGCTATTGGAAGAAGAGTCTCTAAGGAGGCTCTGAAGACAGTCTGAAGGAGGCTGACTCTGGCTGGAACTCCCTCTGAGGAGACTGTCCCTCTGAATCTTTGCTTGGACAGATCTTGTGGTGAGTGATTAAGGACTGACTGATCTCTCTCTTAAGACTCAGGTCTAGGCCATGTTGGCTTAAGGCCCTTAATACTTATTCCTTTTTTCTCTCTTTCTCTCTCTCTTTCTTAATTCCTCATTTGTATTAATTAAAATCTCTATAAAACCCAGCTGATTGAGTATATTTCATAATTGGGAATATTTCCCTGGCAACCACCTTATATATTTGATTTTAAAACAAGACACTGTCTTGAAAACATATTTTCTGTGGTCACAATTTACTCATCCACTCTTTTATCTACTACAATTTAAGTCTTCCACTATTTTAACTGCCACAGTTTATGGCCTCAACTATTTTAATTATTATATTTGATAATAATGAATGCTATCATCCTTGGATGAAAATGGATGATACAACACAGGAGAAATCTTGGGACTGGGTGAAAGAATCAAACACAGCCCTAGGCTATGTACAGAAATAATGGTCAGTTAAGAGGTATATCAATTTAAAGATAGAGGATTATAATTTTTGAGAGCTAAAGTTTCCAGATTGGGCTAGATCAGTGATAGAGAGTTATTCTTTGAAAGAAGAAAGAATTTTTCTAACTCCCTCCTCCCTACCATATCACCAAAGAGGCTGCACTAGTAGAAAGTAGAATCAAAAAAAATCTGAATCAATGACATCCAGCTGAATGCATAGTGACATGCCAAGGACATATGGATGAAGAATGGCTCTAACCTGATTAGAGAATCGGGTTCAGAGAGCATGACCCCTTAAACCCAAAAAGAATGTTAACAGTAAACTCAGAAAAGGCCACAAAGTATCAAGAATTATGAATTACTTCTTTGGTCAATGTATATCTTACATCTATGCATCTCTACCACTGCCCTCTAAGTTTTGGCCCACTTTTCCCATGAGCTTGTAAGTGTTTATTGAAGAAGACAACCCAGGGTTTTGGAGAGAATGTTTTATACCAACTTTTCTTGTTACATCATATTAGTAAATGCCTTTGACAAAAGTTCTTTGAGTCACCTGGATGATTATTCATTAGAGGCACATGATTAGGGCTCAGGAAAATCCTTAAAAACATGAGAATAAATATCATTCATTCTCTGGGGACTCCAAACTATGAATGAGTGCAATTTTTTTCTTAAGCATTTTTAATGATTCCCCCCTCCTGGAGATGACAAGCAATTCCATTGGGTTATACATGTATCATTGTTCAAAAACTATTTCCATGTTATTCATATTTTTAGCAGAGTGATCTTTTACTATTAAAACCCTAATCATATCCCCATTGAACTACATGATTGATCATACGTTTTTTTTTTGCATTTATGTTCCCAAAGTTCTTTCTCTGGATGTGGATAGCATCTTTCTCATAAGTTTCTCAGAATTGTCCTGGGTCATTGCATTGCAACCAGTAGAAAAGTCTATTATGTTCAATTGTGCAATAATGTAACAGTCTGTGTGTACAATGTTCTCCTGGCTCTGTTCCTTTCACTCTGCATCAATTCCTGGAGATATTTCCAATTTATATGAAATGGGTGGAGTCAAGATGGTGGCATAGAGGCAGCAAAATGTCAGACCTCTGAAAATCCTTCCTTACCAATTACAAACTAAATGCTCCTAGGGGAAGGAAGAAAGAAGGTCCCAGGACCCCTACCCCATCTAGAGCTCTAAGCCTCCAGCATCAGTGGGAACCTCTGGGCAGACAAAGGTGTTGGTCTTGAGGGACTACCTTGTGGAGAGGGCTGTGCCAGGCTCAGAGCATCAAATAGAGTTGGTGGGGAAGGAGCTGGAGATGGAGCATAGAGTGGGCAGCCTGGTCACAGCAGCGGAGACCCTCCATATTGCTTCAGCCTTCCAGGAGGTTTTGGCCTCAGGGAACGTACAGCCCAACCCAGCTGAACTTAATCCCATCAAAAGTCTTCAGAGGTCAGGGAAGCTCAAGTTCCAACATCTCTCCCCCACAGACTGCTGGACTTTAATCCTATCAAAGCCTCCAGGCGACAGGGAAGCTCAAGTTCCAACACCCCTCCACCAAAGACTGCACTGAGAGATCTCCTGAAAAAGCTCCAAGAGGGGAGACTGACAGAAAACCCAAAAACCAAAAAAAGGGGGGGGGCAAGAGCAGAGACAATTGCAGGGAGCAAAGAAGGGGTAACCATGAGCAAACAACAGAAAAAGAAAAAAGAAATTATAATTGACAACTTCTATACAGGAAATGAACAAAGAGCAAACAGAACAGAAAAGGAGGGAACATCAAGAAATAAAACAGAAATCCCAGCGAATTGGATACAGTCTTTGGAAGAATTCAAAATTCAATTCAAAACACAATTAAGAGAGGCTGAAGACAATTGGGAAAAGAACTTAAAAATTAAGATAAATCATCTGGAAACAGAAAATAGTGTCTTGAAAGCCAAAATCAACCAGTTTGAAAATGAGGCAAAGGAGATGAAAGATGAGGCAAAGAAGATGAGAGATGAGGTAAAGAGAATGAAAGATGACCTCCAAAAAAATCAAACCAGAAGGAAAAGGATGACCAAAAAGCGAGGGATGAAATTCAGACTTTAAGAACCAGAATAAAACAACTAGAATTAAGTAATCTCACAAGGCAGCAGGACACTATAAAACAAAACCAAAAGAATGAAAAAATTGAGGGAAATAGGAAGCATCTGATTCATAAAACAGAAGATTTAGAAAATCGTTTGAGGAGAGACAACTTAAGAATCATTGGTATACCAGAAGACCATGACAAAAGAATAAGCCTGGACATCATACTACAGGAAATTATCCAAGAAAACTGCCATAATATTCTATAATAAGAGGGGAAAGTGGAGATTGAAAGAATCCACAGATCACCTGTATTTAATCCCCAACTGACAATACCCAGGAATGTTATAGTCTAATTCAAGAACTATCAGAAAAAGGAAAAAAAAATATTACAAGCTTCCAAGAAGAAGCCATTTAGATACCATGGAACCACAGTGAGGATAACACAGGGAAATAAAAAAACTGGGAAACAATCTTTATAACAAAAACCCCTGACAAAGGACTAATTATTCAAATTTATAAAGAGCTAAATCAATTGTACAAAAAAATCAAGACAATACCCAATTGATAAATGGGCAAGGAGCATGAATAGGCAATTCTCAGTCAAAGAAATAAAAACCATTAATAAGCACCTGAAAAAGTTTTCTAAATCTCTTATAATCAGAGAGATGGAAATCAAAACAACTCTGAGGTATCACCTCACACCTAGCAGATTGGCTAACATGACAGCTATGGAAAGTAATGCATGCTGGAGGGGATGTGGCAAAGTCGGGACATTAATTCATTGCTGGTGGAGTTGTAAATTGATCCAACCATTCTGGAGGGCAATTTGGAACTACGCCCAAAGGGCTCTAAAAGACTGTCTATCTTTTGACCCAACCATAGCACTGCTGGGCTTTTACCCCAAAGAGACCATAAGGAAAAAGACTTGTACAAGAATATTCATAGCTGCGCTCTTTGTGGTGGCAAAAATTGGAAAATGAGGGGATGCCCTTCAATTGGGTAATGGCTGAACAAATTGTGGTATATGTTGGTGATGGAATACTATTGTGCTCAAAGGAATAATAAAGTGGAGGAATTCCATGGGAACTGGAACAACCTCCAGGAATTGATGCAGAGCGAAAGGAGCACAACCAGGAAAACATTGTACACAGAGACTGATACACTGTGGTACAATTGAATGTAATGGACTTCTCCATTAGTGTCAATTCAGTGACCCTGAACAACTTGGAGGAATCTATGAGAAAAACCACTATCCACATTCAGAAGAAACACTGTGGGAGTAAAAAGACTGAAGGAAAACAACTGCTTGAATAGATGGATCGAAGGGATATGGTTGGGGATGTAGACTGTAAATGAACATCCTAGTGCAAACATCAACCACATGGAAATAGGTTCTGATCAAGGACACAAGTAATTCCCAATGAAATAGCGCATTGGCTGAGAGACGGGTGGGTGGAGGGGACAGAGAGAAATAATGTAATTATTATAACCAAGGCATAATGTTCTAAATTTACTAAATAAACTAATTCAAATGGAAAAAATAAAAATAAAAATAAAGGTTTACCATATGCTATGCAAAAAGGGGACTTTTCTCAAAATAATAAGCAGTATTTATTTAAAACCATCAGCAAATATCATCTGCAATGGCGATAAGTGAGAACAAACTTTCCCAGTAAGATCAGGAGAGGAGCAAGGATACCCATAACCACCACTATTACTTAATATTGTTCTAGAAATTCTAGCTTTAGCTATTAGAGAAGAAAATAAAATAAACTAGACAGTAAGGAAATTAAACTATAACTCTTTGCAGATGATATGATGGTCTACTTAGAGAATCCTAGAAAATCAACTAAAATATTAGTTGAAATAATAATGTTAGTAAATTTGTAGGATACAAAATATACCAATATAAATCATCAGCGTTTCTATATATTTCCAATAAAATTCAGCAACAAGAGTTAGAATAAGAAACTTACTCTAGACAATATAAAATATTTTGTAATCTATTTGCCAAGATAAATGCAGGAATTTTAACAACACAATTATAAAAACACTTTTTATGTAAAGTGAAATCTAAACAATTGGAAAAATATTTATTGATCATGGGCAGTCTGAGCTTATATAATAAAAATGACAATGCTACCTAAATTAATTCATTTATTCAGTGCCATACATATCAAACTACTTAAAAACTATTTTATAGAACTAGAAAAATAATAAAATTCATCTGAAAGGATAAAATGTCAGGAATATCAAGGGAACTAATAAAAAAAAAGTGATGGATGGTGGCCTAGGAGTACCAGATCTTAAATTGTACCATAAAATAGTAATCTTTTAAATAATCTGGTTTTGGCTAAGACATAGAAGGGTGGATCCAGAATCCAGAATCCAGAATCCTACCTTATGTTGTCTACAAGAAACACACCTGAGGTGGATAGATACTCACAAGTTCAGAATTAAAGTTTGAAGTAAGACCTATTGGGGCTCAACTGACAGAAAGAATGCAGGAGTTGCAATCATAGTATCTGACAAAGCCAAAGTAAAAATAGACCTGATTAGGGGGCAGCTGGGTAGCCCAGTGGATTGAGAGTCAGTCCTAGAGACGGGAGGTCCTAGGTTCAAATCTGGCTTCAGACACATCCCAGCTGTGTCCTGGGCAAGTCACTTGACCCCCATTGCCTAGCCCTTACCACTCTTCTGCCTTGGAGCCAATACACAGTATTGACTTCAAGACAGAAGGTAAGGGTTTTAATAAAAAAAAATAGACCTGATTGAAAGGGATAGGGAAGGTAAATACATACTGATAAAAGGGAGTATAGACAATGAGGAAATATCACTAATCAACATGTATGTACCAAATGGTATAGCACCCAATTTTCGAGTGGAGAAACTAGGAGAATTGAAGGAGGAAATAGATAGAAAAACTATACTAGTGGGAGACCTGAACCTACCACTATCAAATGTAGATAACTCAAATAAAAAATAAACAAGAAAGAGGTAAAAGAGGTGAATGAAATCTTAGAAAAATTAGAGTTAATAGATATATGGAGAAAAATGAATAGGGACAAAAAGGAATACACCTTTTCATCAGCACATGGTACAATAAAAAAGACTGACCATATACTAGGTCATAAAAACATGGCAAACAAATGCAGAAAAGCAGAAATAATAAATTTGACATTTTCAGACCATAACACAATAAAAATAATGATCAGTAAGGGTACATGGAGATCCAAATCAAAAATTAATTGAAAATAACATAATATGATTCTCCAAAATTGGCTAGAGAACAAATCATAGAAACAATTAATAATTTCATTGAAGAAAATGACAATGGTGAGACATCCTTTCAAACTCTATGGGATGCAGCCAAAGCAGTATTCAGGGGAAAATTTATATCCTTTAGTTCATATATTAACAAATTAGGGAGGGCAGAGGTCAATGAATTGGACATACAAATCAAAAAAACTTGAAAGCAAACAAATTAAAAACCTCCAGAAGCAAACCAAATTAGAAATACTAAAAATTAAGGGAGAAATGAATAAAACCAAAAGTGATAGAACTATTGAAATAATAAATAGGACTAGAAGCTGGTATTTTGAAAAAACAAACAAAATAGACAAAATACTGGTCAATCTAATAAAAAAGAGGAAAGAAGAAAACCAAATTGACAGTATCATGGATGGAAAGGGAGACCTCACCTCTAGTGAAGATGAAATTAAGGCAACCATTAAAAACTATTTTGCCCAATTATATGGCAATAAATATACCAATCTAGGTGATATGGAGGAATACTTACAAAAATACAAATTGCCTAGATTAACAGAAGAAGAAATAGAATTTGTAAATATTCCCATATCAGAACAAGAAATCCAACAGACCATCAAAGAACTCCCTAAGAAAAAATCCCCAGGTCCAAATTGATTCACAAGTGAATTATCTATCAAACATTCAAAGAACAGCTAATGCCAATACTAAACAAACTATTTGACATAATAAGCAATGAGGGAGTTCTACCAAATTCCTTTTAGGACACAAATATGGTACTGATTCCAAAGCCAGGCAGGCCAAGAACTGGGAAAGAAAACTACAGACTAATCTCCTTAATGAACATAGATGCAAAAATCTTAAACAGGATACTAGCAAAAAGACTACAGCAAGTAATCACAAGGGTTATTCACTATGATCAGGTGGGATTTATATCAGGAATGCAAGGATGATTCAATATCAGGAAAACCATCCACATAATTGACCATATCAACAAGCAAGCCAACAAAAATCACATGATTAGATAATCATGTGACACATTAGATAATCAATAGACACACAAAAAAACCTTTGACAAAATACAATATTCATTCCTATTGAAAACACTAGAAAGTGTAGGAATAGAAGGTTCTTTCCTCAAAATAATAAACAGTATTTATCTAAAACCATCAGCCAATCATCTGCAATAGGCATAAACTAGATGCATTCCTAATAAGGTCTGGAGTGAAACAAGGAAGCCCATTATCAACTCTATTACTTAACATTGTACTAGAAACAGTAGCAGTAGAAATTAGAGAAGAAAAAGAAATCAAAGGTATTAAAATTGGCAATGAAGAGACCAAGCTATTACTCTTTGCAGATCATATGATGGTCTACTTAAAGAATCATATCTAGATTCAACTAGAGAATCAACTAAAATGCTAGTGGAAATAATCAACTTTAGCAAAGTTGCAGGATACAAAATAAACCCACATAAGTCATCAGCATTTCTATATATCTCCAACACATCTCAGCAGCAGGAATTAGAAAGAGAAGTTCCATTCAAAATCACCCTAGACAATATAAAATACTTAGGAATCTATCTGATGAGACAAACACACGAACTACATGAACACAACTACAAAACACTTTCCACACAACTAAAACTATATCTGAGCAATTGAAAAAAATTAACTGCTCATGGTTAGGACGAGCTAAAATAATAAAAATGACGATCCTACTCAAACTGATCTATCTACTTAGTGCCATACCCATTGAACTTCCAAAAAACTTTTTTTTGCTGAATTCGAAAAAGCTATAACAAAGTTCATTTGGAAGAACAAAAGATCAAGGATATCCATGGAAATCATGAAAAAAAAAAAGGAAGGTGGCTTTGCAGTCCGAGATCTCAAAACAATTTGGTACTGGCTAAGAGACAGAAAGGAGGATCAGTGGAATAGACTTTGAGTAAGTTACCTAAGCAAGACAGTCTATGAAAAGACCAAAGATTCCAGTTTTGGGGTCAAAAATTTATTATTTGATAAAAAACTGCTGGGAAAATTGGAAGACAGTGTGGGAGAGATTAGGTTTTGATCAACATCTCACACCCTACACCAAAATAAACTCAGAATGGGTGAATGACCTGAATATAAAGAAGGAAACTATAAGCAAATTATGTGAACACAGAATAGTATACCTTTGGGAAAGGAAAGATTTTAAAACCAAGCAAGACTTAGAAAATGTCACAAAATGTAAAATAGATAATTTTTACTAAATCAAATTAAAAAGTTTTTGTACAAACAAAACCAATGTAACCAAAATGAGAAGGGAAATAAAAAACTGGGAAACAATCTTCATAACAAAAACCCCTGACAAAGGACTAATTATTCAAATTTATAAAGAGCTAAATCAATTGTACAAAAAAAAATCAAGATAATATCCAATTGATAAATGGGCAAGGAGCATGAATAGGCAATTCTCAGTCAAAGAAATAAAAACCATTAATAAGCACCTGAAAAAGTTTTCTAAATCTCTTATAATCAGAGAGATGGAAATCAAAACAACTCTGAGGTATCACCTCACACCTAGCAGATTGGCTAACATGACAGCTATGGAAAGTAATGCATGCTGGAGGGGATGTGGCAAAGTTGGGACATTAATTCATTGCTGGTGGAGTTGTAAATTGATCCAACCATTCTGGAGGGCAATTTGGAACTACGCCCAAAGGGCTCTAAAAGACTGTCTATCTTTTGACCCAACCATAGCACTGCTGGGCTTTTACCCCAAAGAGACCATAAGGAAAAAGACTTGTACAAGAATATTCATAGCTGCGCTCTTTGTGGTGGCAAAAATTGGAAAATGAGGGGATGCCCTTCAATTGGGTAATGGCTGAACAAATTGTGGTATATGTTGGTGATGGAATACTATTGTGCTCAAAGGAATAATAAAGTGGAGGAATTCCATGGAGACTGGAACAACCTCTAGGAATTGATGCAGAGCAAAAGGAGCAGAAACAGGAGAGCACTGTACGTAGAGATGGATTCACTGTGGTACTATCGAATGTCGTGGACTTCTCCATTAGTGGCAATGCAGTGATCCTGAACAACCAGGAAGGATCTAAGAGAAAAAACACTATACACACGCAGAGGAAAACCTGTGGGAGTAAAAACACCGAAGATAAACAACTGCTTGACTACAAGGGTCCAGGAGATATGATTGGGGTTTTACACTCTAAATGAACATCCTAGTGAAAATACCAATAACGTGAAAATGGGTTCTGATCAAGGACACATATATTACCCAGTGGAATTGTGCATCGGCTCTGGGAGGGGTGGTTGGAGGGGACGGAGGAAAAGAAAATGATTTGTGTATCCAAGGAATAATGTTTGAAATTGACCAAATAAAAGTAATGTTAAAAAATTATGGGACCTTGCTTAATCTTTCTATCTGATTCCCGGAGAAGGGAATACAAAGAGAGCCACTGCATAGTGCCAAAGAAGCACAAAGCTAACCTGCATAGTGCCTAGCAAGCACAAGGTCAAAGAGACTAATCAATCCCAGTGGGATTGATAAAATTTTGAGGAAAGACATGAGGACTTGAATTTGTTTGAGGTTCAATATTGTGACTATTTTAACATATGTCAGAGGCAGGTCTTCCCTGAGCCACATTCTACCAAGTACTCACTTTGGCTGCCATCCAAGCTCCAGAATCCCTCAGAGATAAGGTAATATCAGACCACAGGATGCTATTTTCCAATTTGCTGCTGAAATCTAGTCCTTTTTCTGTCTTTCATAGTGTGGCAAACTTTTGTAGTCCTGCCTACTGATTGAGTAATTGCATGATTGATAGTACAGGCTTATGTGACACGAATCACTTTATTTGGGCCCTGATTCAAGTATCAGTTATTGAATTATTTTTCCATAACTTAGAATTTTTATACATAAGACTTTGGTATTTTATATTTTATCCACAAGTTATTTTTTCTCTTTTATTTGGATTTTTATGCTTTTTTAAAATTTCTTTTGCCAATTGATTCATAACTGAGCCATGCATCCCTGAGTGATCCCTGTGTTTGTTATTATCCTCCTCAGGGGGGGCTCTGTTATTGTTGTGAACTTTGATTTTAATTTGAGCCTAATTTAGAACAAGAGACTACCTCCCAGAATCCAGAAAGTGAACTATTTGGAGAAGGCACCAAGAAGGTACCTGCAGAAACCACATGCTGTACTGGAAGATCCAGAGTGAACTAAATTGCACTTTGGGGGGGATTCATGTGTTTGTTTTGCATATATACTCTTATGCCAAAGGGGACTGCCCCCAATTGGCTTTTTGTCCATGCATCTAGCAATCGTTGGTTTTATTCTCTTTTTGTTTTATCCACAAATTATTGCAATTTATAAGCTGGTTATGTTTAAAATGATCGCTCTGGGGAGACTGGTCTCCCAAAAGGATCACAGGGAGAATGTGCAATTAGAAATATTGTACCTTTGAACTGTAGTACCCAGGAGCCCACTCACTTCCTGCATTATGTGCTGATGTAGAGAAGAGAAAAATTGGGTGGATTTTCATATTTATCTCTCTTTTCCTGCATGCATGGCTAGGTGAGCTCTTTCTTTTTCTCTAGCCTTTTACTGCCTTTTTGCTTCAAGTTATTATGGATAAATCTTAGTAAATATAATACTCGGAGTGTTTCAGATATTAATTTTTAATCTGCAATTGAAGCCTTGTAAGGAAAGGAGTTTCCCATCCCTGACAGTGTTCTAGTCTATTATGGAACACTTCTTTCAAGATGTTTTAAAGGGAAGAATGCATGGGGAGACAGTTAAACTAGGTAATTTTAAAGATTCCTTTTAGCTGTGAGATTCTATTTCATTTTCCCCTAAACAAAGGATGAGACTATATGAATTGCTTTCCTCAGAAGCAACCCAGGCTACATTCAAGCAGGTCCTAATGAATGCATTTCAATTATGCTGTAGTGAATGAATACTTTAGAGTATTTAGAATGACAAAGAACATTTTTGAGCGCACTGAACAAATGTCACTCCACAATTCCCTAACAATGTAATTCTGATCTGAAATTTTTCTATCTCCAAGTTGTTATAGGTTTAGATGTATAAGGACCAGCATTGTATGATGAATAAACTCCGTCCAGACTCAGAGAAACTTGGGTTTAAATGTCAACTCTGAAATTTACTAGCTTTGTGGCCCTGGTTAAGTCATTTAACTTCCATGTGTGTTAGGGACCTAACCAAGATTTATGCTTAAGGTCCAAGAAGATTCAGATTTGTATTCATTCCCATACCAGGATTTCCCAGTGCTTGAAGAATCAAAATTCCTTTGTGTAGGGAAGTATGACGAGAAGAATTAGCATCATCAAGGCACTATGTTGGGGAGAGAATATTTACTGGGAATTCTGTCCCAGAGGAAGTTCTTTCCCAGAAATAATTTAACATGCGATTCATTGGCAGGGAGGCTACTATTGCTAAGAATCCAGTCTCTTGCCTTTCTGGAAGTTGTCCTGGTTGTATTAATCCAGGGTTATGGGAAGGATCAGTGTAGAGGCAGGCACATTACCATGGGGAAAATGTCAGTGATAAAATAGCTCCCAGGTTCAGCTGTCATCTATGTGCCCAATATACCCCTTTTAAGGAATTCTTCTCTAAGAGTGTTACTCACAAGAGAAGCCTTGAACCATTGACAAATGTGAACGTTTTAGTAAATATTGAAATATTTAAACTCTTTCCAAAGTGAAAATTCAATAAGATTTAAAGGCTGCAGAAATTGATGAAAGAAAAGTAAAAGAAAAAGCTTTTACTTTAATGATGTTCTAAAACTGCAGAATCAGTGTTGAAAATTATAGGAAATTCTAAATACAATGTCAAAAACCTTTATATGCAAACAAATTCTAGTAAATGAAATAAACACATGAGATTTCAGAAGTATATCATGTAATATAAAAAGTAGATTATGAATCAGTAGATTTAGATTCTAGATGCTGTTTTTGCTGTGTATGTGTATGTGTGTGTGTGTGTGTGTGTGTGTGTGTGTGTAAGAGAGAGAAAGGAAGAGGGAGAGAGCAAGTTTGAGTAATTTTTTTTTAACTTCTTACCTCACATTTTCTTTTCTGACAAGTTATCAAATTGATATTCCTAAAATATTGAGATGGCCATGTTGCCCTCCTACTGAAACATCTCCAATAATTACCCCATTTCCTATAGGATAGCCCAGATTGGCATTTAAAATCACCCCCATGTGATTTTTCTATCTTATTTTATTATTCCCCTTTCCAACTCTAGTAAAACTCGTGTCCTATGCATGGTGTTCCATCTTGTATGTGAGTTTTTCCAGCTGGCTCACTATACCTAGAATGTCCTCCTTCATCCCCACTGTCTCCTAAAATCCCTAGCTTTCTTCAAAGCCAAGCTCAGGTGTGACCTCCTATGTGAAATATTCTACCTTTGCTGATTTTCCCAGTTTATGCTCTCTTCCTCTTGAAAGTACTTTTCTTATATATTGAATTTGATTACTGTGTATTATTTGTACCTCTCTTGAACATTAGAATGGAAATCCCCTGAGGGAATGTGTTATTTTGTTGTTGCCTTTGTATTTGATATCTCAGGTTCCTTCTAGGTCTATGTTCTTATTTTTATGATTCTGTCCATTTCTTTTCTTTTCAACAATAATTACCAAACATCAGTCTAAGAAAAAATTAAAACCAATTTTTGGCTAATTAATAACATTACATTGATAATTAAAACACAACAAATAAATATATCAAAGTGCTAATATAAACTTGGGGGAAAAGAGGCTTGGAATCAGGAAGATATCTTTCTTTTTTTCATTTCTTTATTTAATTAATTAATTTAGAATATTTTTCCATGGTTACATGATTCATATTCTTTTTCTCCCTTCCTTCCTCTCCCCATCCAGAGCTGACCAGCAATACATGTATCATTGTTCAAAACCCATTTCCAGGTTAATATTTGCAATAGAGTGATCATTTAAAGTTAACATCCCCAATCATATCCCCATCGAACCATGTGACCAGTCATGTTTTTCTTCTTTGCTTTTGCTCCCACAGTTCTTTCTCTGGATATGGATAGCATTCTTTCTCATAAGTCCCTCTGAATAGTTCTGGGTCATTGCATTGCTACTAGTAGAGAAGTCTATTATACGCTATTGTGCCACAGTATATCAGTCCTGTGTACAATGTTCTCCTGGTTCTGTTCCTTTCACTCTGCATCAATTCCTGGAGGTCTTTCCAGTTCACCAGGAATTGCTCCAGTTCATTATTTCTTTCAGCACAGTAGTATTCCATCACCCTCAGATCATCACAATTTGTTCAGTCTTTCCCCAATCTATGGACACCCCCTCATTTTCCAGTTTTTTTTTGCCACCACAAAAAGTGTGGCTATAAATATTTTTCTGCATGAGTTTTTCCCTATTATCTCTTTGGGGTACAAATCCAGTAGGGGCATGGCTGGAACAAAGGGCAGGCAGTCTTTTAAAACCCTTTGAGCATAATTCCAAATTGTCTTCCAGAATGGTTGGATGAATTCATAACTCCACCAGCAATGCATTAGTGTCCCAATTTTGCCACATCCCCTACAACATTTATTACTGTCCTTTGCTGTAATATTGGTCAATCTGTAGGTGTGAGGTGGTACCTCAGAGTTGTTTTGATTTTCATTTCTCTAATTATAAGATATTTGGAACACTTTGTCATGTGTTTATTGACAGTTTTGATTTCATCCTATGAAAACTGCCTATTCATGTCCCTTCTTCATTTATCAATTGGGGAATGACTTGATTTTTTTGTACAATGACTTAGCTCCTTATACATTTGAGAAATTAGACCTCTGTCAGAGGTTTTTGTTAAAACTATGCTTTCTTAATTTGTTGCTTTCCTTCTAATTTTGGTTACATTGATTTTGTTTGTATAAACCCTTTTTAATTTAATGTAATCAAAATTATTCATTTTACATTTTGTAATATTCTCTATCTCTTGCTTGGTCTTAAATTCCTTCCTTTCCTATAGATCTGACAGGTAAACTATTCTATGTTCACCTAATTTACTTATAGTTTCCTTCTTTATATTTAAGTAATTCACGCATTCTGAATTTATCTTGTAGGGTGTGAGATGTTGACCTACACCTAATCTCTCCCATACTGTTTTCCAATTTTCTCAACAGTTTTTGTCAAATAGTGGGTTCTTGTCACAAAAGCTGGGCTCTTTGAGTTTATCAAACACTATCTTGCTGAGGTCATTTACCCCAAGTTTATTCCATTGATCCTCCATTCAGTCTCTTAGCCAGTACCATATTGTTTTGATGATCACTGCTTTATAGTACAGTTTAAGATCTGATACTGTTAGGCCCCCATCCTACACATTTTTATTCCATTAGTTCCCTTGATATTTTTGATCTTTTGTTCTCCCAAATGAACTTTGTTATAATTCTTTCTAATTCTTTTAAGTCAATAAAGAAAAGTTCCTCAATAACTTGAAAATTAATTTGGGTAGGATTGTTATTATTATTTTATTATATTAGCTCATTCTACCCATAAGCAATTAATATTTTTCCAATTATTTAGATCTAGTTTTAATTATGTGGAAAATGTGTTGTAGTTGTGAGAAAGACATCTTTCTGAGTTCAAGTCTAGCCATAGACATTTGGTAGCTGTGTGACCCTAGGCAAGTCACTTCACCCTCTTTGCCTCAGTTTCCTCATCTATAAAATGAGCTGCAGAAGGGAATGAATGGCAAACCACTCTAGTATTTTTGCCAAGAAAACTTCAAATGGGGTCACAAAGATTCAGACATTATTGAAATGAGTGAATAATGTCTTCCATATTGTTTTCTCTGCCTCCCAGTTGTCACTCACTTCTATCTCCAGTATCATCTCCAGAATCATCAAATCTCAGAGTTAAAAGGAGCCTCTCATGAGAATGGATTTGAAGCCAGAAAATAATGCATTTGAATTCTGGCTTTGTCACATTATCTGGATGACCCTTACCTTCATACTTAACCAGTTTTCTTCCTCTTTGGGGGATACTTTTGTTTTTCTTTGCATCCTCAGTGCTTAGGACAGTGCTTGGCATACAAGGGACATTTAATAAATTCCTATTGACTTTAATGTCTTTTCCAGTTTTTAATCTATAATCCCATTATCCATCTAGTCACAATCTGGCCAAATTTGAGTTGAAGACTTTCCTCTTCAACATCCCAGAAAAGCATTCATTCCACTTTTGATTAAAATCTTTGAGGAAGAGGGAACCTGCTACTTCCCAAGATAACCCATTATATTTTTGTTATGAGGTGATTCCTTTCAATTAGTCAAAATTTACATCTCTCAAAATTCTATCCCTTATTCTTTATTCTGCCATTTGGGGACAAACATAATGAAGTTTAAATCATTTTCCACCAATACCTGAAGATAGTTATATGTACTACCTAAATGACCTTTTCTCCATAGTGATAACCCCATTTCCTTTAACTCACATAACATCATCTTGAGGTCCTTCATCATTTTCTTTGCCTTACTCTGTGTGATCTTTAAGAACTTATTCACTTAATATGATCTAATGCCTGAAATTGAATATAATATTTCAAGGACTATCTAGAGCTGTGTTGGCAAACCTCTGGCACATATGCAAGAGGGGGCTGGTCTCCTCCCCTTCTCCATCGCACCTGAGGACATTTCTCACATCACCTGCCCCTCTGTCTCGCAGCCCAATAGGAATGCTTCATCTCTTCCCTATCTGGTGTAAGAGGGTGGCTCACATGAGATGTGAGGGTTGCTGTTTGAGTATTCTGTCTCTAAAAGGTTTGCCATCTCTGGTCTAGTGTATGGTTATACACTAATTATATAGTTATAATGTCTCAATACAGCCTCACATAGTAGCTCTGCAGTCAAAGGCCCTATGCTTAAATATTGACTCTGCCATTTACTATCTGAGTGACTTTAGGAAATTATCTTACTTTCTTTGGTCTTCAATTTCTTTGTCTGGGAAGTGAGAGGATTGAACTAAATAACATTTTTTTCTTAAGCTCTTACTTTCTATCAATGCAAATATGGATTCCAAGGCAAATTGCACAGCTAGAAATTCTGAGGCCAGATTTGAACCCATTGCCTCATTCCATTCCAACTAACTGGCTTCTAATATCCTTTCCATTTCTAAATCTCTAAACTTTGTGCGTTAGCATTTTTGGTTGCTATGTCACTGAGTTCAGTCATAATAACTTTGTAGTCCACTGAAACATCCATATATTTTAGTACATTCTCTCTAGTTCTAAGCTATTTTTTCAACTTTTATTTTATCATAACCTTTATAAACATCAACAAATATAAATAGCTTCCATATACAAAGAACAACAAAAGAGAATTGTATATTAAATGATGAGTCTTAAATTTTATATAGTAACAACACTTTCCTGCTCTTCTGTGCCCCCTTATGAGCTTCCTTCTACTGTCTTCAGGATATTTAAAAATGATTCTTTGTTATTAGTTCATTATGTAGCTTTTCCATTTCTCTCTTTTAATCATATATATTGTTACTGTTGATTTCTGTATGATCATGGTTGCCACCTACCCTTGCTTTCTTGAATTTACCTGAATCATAATCAGTTCTCTTTCACCCTCCCATTTTTACTGTGTATAAATAAATCTATGTTTCACTTGTTGGAATCAACATTTCTAATTCATTATATAATCCTCTTCTATTCCTCTTCCACTGTATGGGTGAATTCTTCCAATGAATATTCATGTTTATGGCTCTTAATTGTGTATTTCTCTCCATTATATCCTTTTTTTTTCCTTCTTTGTCCTCTGGCCACATATTTATAAGACAAAGAAGGTAGTGAAAGAGAAGGAATATAATCAGCACTAGTAATCTAACTGAACTAAATTCAACTGCTCCATCTTTCATCTCTTCACCAAGCTCAGGACTCCATTACTGGTTCTTATACTTTCTCTACTCTTAATCATCTCTTTTTATATCTGTTTTAATTGTAACTGTTGTGAAGTTAAGAGGTAAAAGTCAAAAGCATATTGTTGAAGTTCTTGTGCTGATCATTCTGTTGACTATATAAGAAGATATTTTCTTAACTCAGTCCCAAGACAAAATATTACCAAACAGATCTTTATTTTTCTAATTGTAAGTGATCCCCTACAACCCAGAGATTTATTTATGTTCACATTTAATTTTTTTATCTTTTTAAATTTTATTTGGTCAATTTCAAACATTATTCCTTGGTTACAAAAATCATATTCTATTCCTCCCTCCGGGCCCCCCACCCTTCCTGTAGCCGACACACAATTCCACTGGGTATTACATGTATCCTTGATCAGAACCTATTTCCGTGCTGTAGATGTTTGCACTAGGATGTGCATTTAGGGTCCACATCCCCAATCATATCCCCCTTGACCCATGCAATCAAGCAGTTGTTTTTCTTCAGTGTTTTTACTCCCAAAGTGTTTCCTTTGAATGTAGATAGTGTTCTTTCTCATAGATCCCTCTGGGTTGTTCATGATGACTGCCTTATCATTACATTCGATTGTACCACAGTGTATCAGTCTCTGTGTACAATGTTCTCCTGGTTCTGCTCCTCTCACTCTGCATCAATTCCTGAAGGTTGTTCCAGTCTCCATGGAATTCCTCCACTTTATTATCCCTTTGGCCACAATAGTATTCTTTCACCAACATATACCACAATTTGTTCAGCCATTCCCCAATTGGAGGGCATTCTCTCATTTTTCCATTTTGCCACCACAAAGAGTGCAGCTATGAATATTTTTATGCATGTCTTTTTCCTTATTATCTCTTTGGGGTACAAACCAGGCAGTGCTTTGGCTGGATTAAAAGGCAGACAGTCTTTTAGCGCCCTTTGGGCATAGTTCCAAATTGCCCTCCAGAATAGTTGGATCAATTCACAACTCCACCAGCAATGAATTAATGTCCTGACTTTGCCACATCCCCTCCAGCATTCATTACTTTCCATAGCTGTCATGTTAGCCAATCTGCTAGGTGTGAGGTAATAACTCAGAGTTGCTTTGATTTGCATTTCTCTGATTATAAGAGATTTAGAACACTGCTTCATGTGCTTATTTATAGTTTTGATTTCTTTGACTGAAAACTGCCTCTTCATGTCCCTTGCCCATTTATCAATTGGAGAATGGCTTGATTTTTTTGTACAATTGATTTAGCTCTTTGTAAATTTGAGTAATTAGAACTTTGTCAGAGGTTTTTGTTATGAAGATTGTTTCCCTATTTACTTCCCTTCTAATTTTGGTTACATTGGTTTTGTTTGTACAAAACCTTTTTAATTTGATGTAATCAAAATTATTTATTTTACATTATTGTGATTTTTTTTCTATATCTTGCTTGGTTTTAACGTCTTTCCTTTCCTAAAGATCTGACAAGTATACTATTCTGTGTTTACCTGATTTGCTTATAGTTTCCTTCTTTATATTCAAATCATTCACCCATTCTCAGTTTATCTTGGTGTAGGGTGTGAGATGTTGATCAAAACCTAATCTCTCCCATACTGCCTTCCAATTTTCCCAGCAGTTTTTATCAAATAGTAGATTTTTGTCCAAAAAGCTGGGATCTTTGGGCTTGTCATAGACTGTCTTGCTGAGGTAACCTACACCAAGTCTATTCCACTGATCCTCTTTTCTGTCTCTTACCCAGTACCATATTGTTTTGATGACCACTGATTTATTAGTTTGAGATCTGGTACAGCAAGGTGACCTTCCTTTGCATTTTTTTTTCATGATTCCCTGGATATCCTTGATCTTTAGTTCTTCCAAATGAACTTTTTTTATGGTTTTTTGCTAATTCAGTAAAAAAAAGATTTTTGGTAGTTTGATTGGTATGGCACTAAATAAGTAAATAAGTTTGGGTAGGATGGTCATTTTTATTATGTTAGCTCGTCCTACCCATGTTTTTCCAATTGTTTAGATCTAGTTTTAATTGTGTGGAAAGTGTTTTGCAGTTGTGTTCATATAGTTCCTGTGTTTTGTAATAGATGGATAATCTGTTTAAACTATTTCTTGTTGTAGTGACTGATGTACTCTGGCTTGTGACTAGAGGGCTGCTACTAGTAGGGGACACACCTGAGAGCTGCCTAGTAAAAATGGGGATAGGTGAGAGACACTGCTTGAGAGAAAAAGAGGTGCTGAGAGATGCTGCTACAGGGGAGTGCTGTGGGGTAAGCTTTTGCATTTGTACATCTTTGTGCCTGGAGATAAGGTGTACTTGTGTTTTACATGGATGTGTGTGAGCATTATGCATAAGAATAGAGATTTCAAGTTTGCTAAATCTTGTTGTTTCACCTTTCCCTAAAAGATTTATTAAATGTGTAATTTAGTTCTGTATCTTGGAGATAGAATCTAGAGAATTATGTGTTCATTTATAACACCATTGTTTCTTTCTGTTTTGTTCCTATGTGACAGGCAGAGGCTGTGTATAAAAATTATATAGATTTACTGTGGCTACTACTCATTAAAGGCATATTTTTTCTGTGTTGTTGGCTGCATTTCTTACTGGAACTGTACTATTTACTTCAGGGGTGCTATCCTTTCATTATTACAACATATGCAGGGCTCTCTCTTCTGTATTCTGGTGGCAAATACTCTTAAGTGCTTTCCTTTGTTTTCAGTAGGCTTACATTCACAAGACTGCCATTGACTTCTTGGGCTATTCATGTTGCAGTTCATGACTAGGACTTTTTCCCCCCAGAAGTCATCTGTATGTATTGTCACTGATGACATGTGAGGTATCTAGTGAGATATCTGAACTCAGAAGTAACATCTTCATTATATACCCTCTCTCTCTTCCATCCCCCGGTAGAGACTATTTTAGGATGCAGGTTGAGAGATATGGATAACCTTTTTCTTTCAGGTCTCAATCTACAACTTGATGTTAAAGTCTTGTTATCACAGATTCAACCAATGTGAATCCATGCTTCTCCAGCATTCTAGATGTTTGTGTCTGTCCTAGTTATGAAGTTGAAGTTTTGCTACAAGTTTAGGAGTGTTCTGGATGTTGAATTACTGGTTCTTTTGCCAGAATAACTTGTTCACTATGTTACCCCAAAACTAGTCTTCATTCACATAAGGGTTTTTTTTAGTAGTATGATGCCCTATGGGACTACAACTAATCTTGGTTTCACTGTCACAGCCTGAATGGTACTTGTCATGTGCTTGAAGTCAGAGAATAGAAGTGAAATTGTGTATCTATATCTCCTCCAGTTCTCAATATGTTAATATTCTTAATCTTCTCCTTCCCCTCCAAAATCTGTATCTGCACAAGCCATGTATTCAATTTATCTATAAAATCATCTTCATTATCAACCCCTAAGCTTGCATATATTTCTTCTAATGGTATGCAACTTGTTCTGTGCCCAAAGAATAATCCCTCATCATCATAATCTTGGTAAGATTTTGTTTGCACTTAGTTCTAGAAGCCGATACTGAAGAGACAGAGAGCCATGTACGTAGGCAATTTCTAAGGGGATGCACATCTAATTTGAAAGTATTTTTCAAAATTTATTTCTCCAAATATGATTCACTTTCCCTGATTAAGTTGAGAGACACAGCGAGTTACCTGTTTGAAAATAATTTCAAAATACCAGCTTCTAGTCTTATTAATTAAATCAAAAGTTTTTTGACTTTCAATTTCATTAATTTTTCCCTTATTTTTTAGGATATCTAATTTAGTTTTCTTCTGAGGTTTTTTAATTTGTTCACTTTCAAGTTTTTTGATTTGCATGCCCAATTAGGCCTCCCTAATTTCTTAATATATGAACTCAAGGATATAAAATTTCCCCTGACTAATGCTTTGGCTGCATCCCATAAATTCTGAAAGGATATCTCATCATTGTCATTTTCTTCAATGAAATTATTGTTTCTATGATTTGTTCTCTAGCCGATTTTGGAGAATCCTATTATGTTATTTTCAATTAATTTTTGATTTGATTCTCCATGTACCCTTACTGATCAGTATTTTTATTATGTTGTGATCTGAAAAGATCAGATTTATTATTTATGCTTTTCTGCATTTGTTTGCCATGTTTTTATGACCTGGTAAATGGTCAATCTTTGTGAATATACCATGTGCTATTGAATAGAAGGTATGTTCCTTTTTGTCCCCATTTATTTTTCTCCATATATCTATTAATTCTAATTTTTCTAAGATTTCATTCACATCTTTTGCCTCTTTCTTATTTATTTTTTTATTTGATTTATCTAATTTTGATAGTGGTAAGTTTAGGTCTCCCACTAGTATAGTTTTACTATCTATTTCCTCCTTCAACTCCTCTAGTTTCTCCTTTAGAAATTTGCATGCTATAGCATTTGATGCATACATGTTGATTATTGATATTTCTTCATTGTCTATACTCCCTTTTATCAGGATGTATTTACCTTCCCTGTCCCTTTTAATCAGATCTATTTTTACTTTGGCTTTGTCTGATATCATGATTGCAACTCCTGCCTTCTTTCTATCAGTTGAGACCTAATAGTTTTTGCTCCAACTTTAATTCTATCCTTGTGAGTATCTACCTGCCTCAGGTGTGTTTCTTACAGACCACATACGGTAGGATTTTGGATTCTAATTCACTCTCATATTTGTTTTCATTTTATGGGTGAGTTCATCTCATTCACATTCAAAGTTATGATTGTCACTTGTGTATTCCCCAGAATTTTGATATCTTTTCCTAGTTCTGTCCTTTCTTCTTTTGCTATATCCTTTTAAATCAGTGGTTTATTTCTAATCAATCACCCCCCAGTCCTCTCCCTTAATATGCTTCCCCTTATGGCCCCTCGCCATCTTGTTCCCTTCTTGTTTTTTTAGGGTCTGTTAAGTTCCCTCCCCCCTCTCTTTCCCTCCCTTTTTGTACTCTCTCCCCTCTATCCATCTTAGTTTTCCCTTCTCACTTTCCCTGTAGGATAAGATAGAATTCAAGACCCCAATGGATCTAGATGCTCTTCCCTCTCAGAATTGACTTCACTGAGAGTAAGGTTTAAGTGTTACCTATTAACACTCTCTTCCTTTCCTTCTTATGAGAGTATTCTTCTCTTCCCCTTCCCATATGTATGTATCTTTGTGTGATAAAAATAATCTTATTTATTTTATTTCTTCAAGTATCTCTTGGTGCCATCTTCCATTCCCCCCTCCCCTTTTCATTATTTTGCATATCATTTTAGATCCCTTGATGCCCCAATCTTTTCCTATGAATGATTCTTCTAATTACTATAATGGTAAATATAATTTTTGAGAATTACAAATATCATTTTCCCCATATATTAATATATATAATTTGATCTAATTTTAGCCCTTAAAGAAGAAAGTTTGAATAAAAATGTTTTTCCTTTTCCCTCTCTTTCTTATTTACCTTTTCATGTTTCTCTTGATCTTTGTGTTTGGATATCAAACTTTCCACTTAATTCTGGTCTCTTCTTTACAGATATTTGGAAATCTTCTATTTTGTTGAATACCAATACTTTACCCTGGAACTATGTAGTCATTTTTGATGGATATTTGATCCTTGGTTGAAGACCCAATTCTCTTGTTTTTCTGAATATCATGTTCCAAGACTTTCAGTCCTTTAGTGTGGAAGCTGCTAGGTCTTGTGTGATTCTGATTGGTGCTCCTTGGTATCTGAATTGTCTCTTTTTGTTTGTTTTTTTTTTTTGTAGAATTTTCTCCTTAGCTTGAAAGTTCTTGAATTTGGCAATTACATTCCTGGGAGTTGTCTTTTGAGGTTTTAGTGTAGAGGGTATTCTATGAACTCTTTCAATGTCTATTTTACCCCTTTGTTCAAGAATATCAGGGCTGTTTTCTTGGATGATGTCAAGATTTCTGTTTATTTCTCGATTTTAAGGTAGGCCAATGATTCTTAAATTGTCTCTCCTGCTATGTTTTTCCTGATCTGTCATCTTGTCAGTGAGATATTTTATGTTTTCTTCTATTTTGTCAGTCTTCTGACTTTCCTTTATTAATTCTTGATGTTTTGCAAGATCATTGTTTTCCAGTTGCCTAATTCTGGTCTTTAAAGTCTGGTTTTCTTTTTCAGTTTGGTCTATCCTGCTTTTCATGGCTTCCATATGTTTCTTAAATTGGAAGTTCTTGTCCTTTAAACTGTTATTTTCTCTTTGAACTATTTCCCACTTTTCTTGCAAGAAGGCTTCCATCTTTTTTATAAGCTCCTTTTTAAGTTCTTCAAGAGGTTGTGGACAATTTCCATTTTTGGCAAGATTTTGCTGCATTTATTTGAATTTCATCCTGTATTTCCTCTGTAGCCTTGGTTTTTCCTCTGTAAAAATTTTCCAGGGTCAGCCCCTTCTCCCTGTTTTTCTTGGAGGGAGGTTGTTGCTCCTGGGTACAATTTGCCATCACTATGAAGTTTTTTCTTCCCTTTTTAGTCAGAAATCTGAGTGATATGGGCAGACTCTCTGTGTATGGAGCTAAGGAGCAAGGATTTTGCCTGAGGCAAGCTCTTGAATCTCCACAGCTTCTGACGTTTGCTGCCTGTGAGAGCCCATGGTCTATGCTCTTCAGACTGCTGGGGTTTCAGGTGTAGCTGCTCTCAGGGGTAGATCTTTAGTGGTCTTAGTCAGTTCCCAAGGACCTAGAGGTGCCCATACTCACTCTAGGGGTGCCCCTCACTCACCCACTGATTCTGGTGTGTGCTGGCTCTGACTCTGGCTCCTTAGCTGGGGTGGGGGAGGGTAGATCAGCTCATGGTTTTGATGGGAGCTTTTCACCCCCTAATAGTGTGGAAATGTCCAAATACCACATACCTTTAATGCTGTGACCTACTGTAAAGTCCCTTCGTTCTTATGAATTTGGTTATTTTGGTCTTTTGAGGTAGTCTATATAGGTGGGTACTGAGGAGAGGATGAGTCTTGCATCTAAACTGCTGCCATGGTTACCCGGAACTTGTTCACATTTAATTTTGCTGTGGGTATATTGTCCCCCCTCCACCTCTGAAGACTTTAAGGTCCTTGAAGACAGTATCTATTTTATTTTTGTTTTCCCATCTGTATAATACTGCCTGATGCTTAATAAGTGCTAAGTGATTGAATGAATGAATGAATAAACTTTTCCCTCTTTTTTGGATTTTTATGCAACCAGAGAAGAGTCACTTTGACTTTATTTCTCCAAGGTTTTAATAAACATTCTCACTATCATAGAATGCAATGTGGCTTAATAATCTATTATTTATGAAGATCTCCACATGCCATCAAAGAAAACATAACATTTCAATATAAAATATTATCAGTTTTCTTGGTAGATACCCCAAAAGGAAGACTGGGGTTATTAAATTGTTCTTTAAAAATACAAATTGGATGGAAGTCATTTAATTAATTTTTAAAAAATCATGATTCCACTAGATGAGGATCATAGATCATAAACTAGACAAAATTTCTGGAAAAACTTAAATCATGATCTTTGTTACTATTCTTTTGATTCTGATCTTTTTATGATGTACAATATTATAACAGATAAAAAGAACTGAGTTAAAATTCTGATTCTGATACTAATTAGCTATGTGACCCTAGACAAGTAAATTAATTTCTCTTACTATGAAGATCAAATGAAAAGCCAAAATTTCCACCTCTCAGGTAGCTCACATTCTTACAGGGCCGGAGGAGAGGGGAAGACTTGTAAATGTCCAGGTGCATAAGAGATGTATACAAAGTTGATGGAAAAGCTATAGCTGATGGTGAGACCAGAAAATTCCTTCCTCTAGAAGTTGGATTTTTGAGTTGAGTCTTGAATAAAGCTAGGGAAAGAAAAAACCAATCCTGAGGAGGGGGAACATTTCAGGCATAAGGGTCAGATTGCACAAATATAAGGAGAATGGAGATGTGGTTTCCTATGTGAAGAATAGCTAAATAAACCAGTGTAGCTGGGCTATAGGGTGTATCCAGGGGAGGAAAGTCCAAGATTGTGTAAGTAAGAAGGTAACATATTGTGAAAATATCTTAGTGCCAAAGAGAGGACTTTTTGTGTGATCCTGGAGTTTCTAGGGAGGTGCTTAAGTTTACTGAGTTGGAGGTGAGTTGGTCAGAGCTTCAGTTTAGAAAATTTCCTTAATGGATAACTGGAGTGGAGAGAGGCTTGAGGCAGTAAGATAGAAAAATAAGTGAAATAGTTAATAGGACAGTCTAGGGATGCTGTGGAAAAAGGACCTATCCAAAGGTGCTTACTACTGTGGACAAGAGAAGTAGAGACTTCACTACACGGGCTTGATTTACAAGGAAACCTCATGCAGAAAAGAAATGGAACTTTGGCTGATAATGGGGAATAGAACTGGAACCTCCAGTCAAGAAAAGCAGTTGGACAGTTGAGAAGGAGTTCTTATCCTTTCTGCCCTGAAAGGGGGAAGATCATCTCACTGAGCTTAAACTGCTATAATCTCTCATCGATCTGAAGAACTCAGATTAACCATATTTCCTCAATAGTGGTGGATAGAGACTTTTTCCCCTTTTGGGGAAGTCAGGAGACTATCCACCCAGAAGATTTTCCATTGATATCTTCAAAAACTCTATCCCTATATTAGGAAATCACACCTGCTTGACTCCACAATGGTCCCCAGGGATCCAGATCCCCAGACCTCAGCTCTCATCCCCTGAGGGGAATTCAGATTGATATAGAAATAGGGACTTCCTAATTTCCCCTCTTCCCTAAACCTAAAATTCCTGAATCTCCTAACAATAAATCGATCTTATAAATTCCATAAGAACTAAACATCTCATTCTTCAAATGTAGATAATGGTTGGGTGAAGATAATATTCATCCAGGGAAGGAAACAGAAACCAGAGACTGAAGGGGATTTCTTCTTTACCTTTAAGCTCTAGACATTGATCCAAGTTCACCTTCTCTTGGGCAGCTCTGCCTGGGAGAGGAAGTGGTGCTCCTATTTATCTGTTCCCTCCCTCTCTTAGATCTGTCAAGCTTTGGTTCCTGATCCCCTGCTAGTACACTACCTGAGTAAAAGAAAGGGGTATATACAAGAGATATTTTGAAAGTAGAAACAACAAAATTTGCCAAAATGTTTGTTATATGGTAAGGTAAGAATGAAGATGAAAAATGACATTATAAGCCTGTGTGACTGGGAAAATAATGGTGTCCTCTATAGTAGTAGTGTCAAACTCAAATGAAAATAGGGACCACTAAATTATATATAAGGATTCTTGTGACCTACCTATTGACTTAGAAAACCACATATTAACATGATCTCCATTTTATTGTTGTTGAGTTATTTTAATTGTGTCTGACTCTTAGTGACCTCATTTGGGGTTTTCTTGGTAAAGATGTGAAGTGGTTTGCTATTTCCTTCTCCAGCTCATTTTACAGATGGGGTACTGAGGCAAACAAGGTTAAGTGACTTGTCCAGGATCACATAGCTAGTGTTTGAAGTCGGATTTAAGCTCAGGAAGATGTCTTCCTGACTTCAGACCCTGCACTCTATCCACTGCACCATGTAGCTGCCTTTATTTTATTGTATTTTTATTTATTTTGTTAAACATTTCCCAATTGTAATTTACTGTGGTTCAGGTTGTACTTGGGAGGGTTGTGGGACACATGTTGCTAGGGGATATAGGTTTGACACTTCAACTCTATATTATTAGGGTAATTCAGAAATGGAGTGAGGAAAGGGAATGAGTTATGTTTTGGTTTGAGATGCCTATCTAGTTCCAAGTGTCCCAAAGGCAGCTGGAGATACAGGTAGCTCAGGCAATAGACCAGAGCTAAATATATAGAACTTATAATCATTTGCATAGAGGTGATAATTGACCCCATAAGAACTGTTACTATTATAAACATGTAATATGGAACTGACTAAACCTAATCCTTTTGAGCTGGAACTGCTGATGAAATCCTCATGTGGGTTATAGAAATCAGAGTTATTCTATATTTAGGTTCATTGAAATAACTGTGGTGCTTTATTTCTTTTCTTTATTAATATAATTATTTATTTCTTTTAAATATTTTTTCTTCTTAAATTGAATTCCAGAATCCCTCTATCCTAGATCTCTCCCTTCCACTGAGAAGGCAAGAAAATGATATAAATTAAATATAGGAAATTATGCAAAACATTTTCATATTTGCTATATCACAAAAAAAGAAAAAAGTGAGAAAATAATATTTCAGTTGGTACTTAGAGTTCAGAAGCTCTTTCTCTGGAGATGTATAATATTGTTTTCATCATGAGTCCTTTGGAATTGTCTTGACTCATCTTAATGATTAGAATAGCCAAATCTTTCACAGTTGATCATCATTACAATATTGCTGTTATTGAATCCAATGATCTCCCAGGTCCTTTCACTTCACTTTGCATCAGTTTATATAGGTCTTCCCTTGTTTTTCTAGGAACTCTCTCCTCCCCTCAATATTTATCACACAATAATACTCCATCACAATTATATGCCACACCTTGTTTAGGCAGTCTCAATTGATGAGCTTCCCCTCAATTTCCAATTCTTAACTACTACCAAAAAATGTGCTATAAATATTTTTGTACATGTAGATCTTTCCCCTAATGTCTTTGAGGTTCAGACCAAGTAGTGGTATTATTGAGTATGCATGGTTTTATAATCCTTTGAGCATAGTTCCAAATTGTTCTCCAGATTAGATAGACCAGTTAATAATTCCACCAACAGTTTATTAGTATACTTATTTTCCCTGACCTCTCCAGCATCTGTCATTTCTGATATGTATGAGGTGGTTTCTCAGAGTTGTTTTAATTTGCATTTCTCTAATCAAAAGTAATTCAGAGCATTCAGACTAGCCAAATCTTTCACAGTTGATCATCATTACAACATTGTTGTTATTATATCCAATGATCTCCCAGTACTTTTCACTTTACTTTTCATGAGTTCATGTTTTTTAAATTCAAAAATATTTTATTTTCCCAATTACGTGTAATAACAATTTTCAGCATACATTTTGCACTTTGAGATGATAAGCAATTTGATCTGGGTTATATAAGTATTATCATGCAAAACACACTTCCATATTGGTCACTGTTGTAAGAGAATACTCATATAAAACCAAAACTCCAAAATAAAACTATAAATAAAAGAATGTGAAAGATAGTATGCTTTGATCTGCATCTGACACCAACAGTTCTTTCTCTGGAGAGGAATAGCATTCTTTGTCATAATGCATGGCTATAAATAGTATGTATGTTTACTCTCCTTTGCCTATTTATCAATTGGGTAATGGCTCTTATTTTTATAAATTTGATTCAGTTCCCTATGTATTTGAGAAATGAGTTCTTTATCAGAAAAACTTGCTGTAATTTTTTTTATATTACTTCATTGCTATGGTCCATTTTAGCAAACTGTATTTTCCCTTATCTTAATTAGACCTATTTTTACTTTTCTCTTTGTCTGACATCTCAATTGTTACCCCTGCCTTTTTAACTTCAGCTAAGCATACTAAATTCTGCCCCAGCACTTTTATTTTAACTCTGTGTTGTGACTTTCTGTTTCAAATATGTCTCTTGTAAATAATAAATTGTTGGATTCTGTTATCTGCTTCCATTTTATGGCTAAGCTCATTCCCTTCACATGTACAGTTATAATTCTCTCCATTCTAGTTTTTTTATCCTTCTCTCTTTTTGTTCTATCATTCCTCTAAAGTCTATTTTGTTTTTGACCACTGCCTACCTTAATCCATCCTCACTTCTACCATTATCCCCTATATTTCTTCTCTTTTCCCTTTCATTCTCCTAATGGAGAAGATAGATTTTTCTATAACCAAGTACTTTTAAATAGTTTTCTTCCCCCTTTGAACCAATTCCAATGAGAATGAGGTTCAAGCATTGCCACTCCTTTTTTCCCCCTACTATAAAAGTTCTTCCTCACATTACTCTTTTGGGTAAGAAAAATTGCCCCATTCTCCTTTTATTTCCTTCCCTTTCATTCATACATCCCTCTCTCTTTACTCTTCATTAAAATTTTTTTTTGAGATCAACTGAACATAATTCTCACATGTAGACTTGTAATTGCCCGAATAATTATAAAGTTCTTTGGAGTTACCTGGATCATCTTTCCCTAAAGGAAAGTATAGAGTTTAACTTTATTGAATCTTATACTTACTCTTTCAAGCTTACCTTTTTATACTTCTCTTGAATATGATGTTTGAATGTCAGATTTTCTATTCAGCTTTGGCATTTTTATCAGGCATGCTTGAAAGTTCTCTGTTTTATTAAGTATTTATTTTTTTCCCTTGAAAAACTTGCTGGGTAATTAAATCTTGATTATAATCCTAATTCCTTTGCCTTCTGGCATATCATATTCCAAGCTCTCCTCATCTTTAATGTAGAAGCTGCTAAATCTTGTCCTGACTATGCTCTGTGATATTTAAATTGTTTCTTTCTGGCTGCAATATTTTCTCCTTGACTTGGTAGCTCTGGAATTTGACTATGATACTCCTGGGAAATTTCATTTTGGGATCTCTTTCAGGAGGTGATTGATAGATTCTTTTCAAATTCTGTTTTACCCTCTAGATCTAATGTATGAGGGAAGTTTTCCTTGATAATTTCTTGAAATATGACATCTAGTTGTTCAGCCACTTTTCAATTCTGAATCTTTGGACTTTTGTTGGCAGAGACACTTGAGTGATTTACCATTTCCTTCTCGAACTCATTTACCAGATGAGGAAAATCAGGCAAAAGGGTTAAGTGACTTTTACAGGATCACATAGTTAGTGTTTGAAGTCAGATTTAAACTCGGGAAGATGTCTTCAGATCCTACACTCTATGAGCTGACAATTTTGAACTTGTGATAATGTATCTTCCTGACTCCATGCCCAGCACTCTATTTACTATGCCACCAAGCCTATCAAGTTTAGGTTCTTTTTTAAATAACTGCTTTCTGGTAATACAAAAATTCTTATATTATCTCTTCTCAATCTATTTTCTAGTTCATTTTCCTTCTTAAAAAATTCTTTTGACTTTGTTTTATTGTTTCTCGATGTCTAATGGAGTCATTAGTTGCCAACTGTTCAATTATACTTTTTAAAGCATGATTTTTCTTCAGTGAGTTTTTGTATCTCTTTTTTTTTTCTACTTGGCCAATTCTGTTTTTTTAGAAGCTCTTCTCTTCACTGAATTTTTGTGCTTTTTAACATTTTTTCTTCTATTAAGCTATTAGTTTTCTTTTCAAAAATTGCTTGCGTCACTTTTGTTTCTTTACTCATTTTTTCCTCTACTATTCTTACCATTTTCTTTAACTCTTCTAGGAATTTTTGTAGGGTTTGGGTCCAATTAACATTCTTCTTTGAGGCTTTGCTTGTAACTATTTTTACCTTGTTGTCTTCTGAATTTATTTATGGTTTTCTCTGCTGCTGCAATAGATTTTTATGGTCAACTTCTTTTTTGCTGTTGTTTTATTTTTCCAGCTTCTTTCTTGATTTAGAACTTTATGTTAAAGTTGGACTCTACTCACCTAGGATAGGGAGGCAATGTCTCAAGCTTTAGGATATTTTGTGCTACTGTTTTTAGAGCCAATTCTGGAGGTCTGGAAGTTTTCAGTGATTCCATGGTGATATTGTCAAGGAGAAGTATGACCACTGTTTTCCTGATCTGTACTCTAGTCTTCATCCAGGAAGTGCCCCTGCTCACTTGCAATCACAAGCAGTCGGTTCTCTTGTCTTAGAATTTTGACCAGATCCTTTGTTTTCTTAGTCACAAGGGCTAGCATTCTCTTTGACTTGGAACACTCCAACCAGGCCTCCTGTTTCATTGTGACCAAACATAAATGTTTCCCTCTTCCCTGGAACTTCAACTCAGAATTGTAAAGAGGCAGGAGAATTACCTATCAGAGTCAGTCGCCAGCAGCGGTGCAATATTCCCTGTAATATTTTTCTGAACACTTATCTGACCCCAGTATGGTCTTTGGACTCAAAGCTCCTGCTGCTGCTGCTGCTGCCTTTATTATCACAGATGCCTATAGGGTCCACCAGTGGCTGCACTTCTGTGTGTGCTCCGGACAGAGCCTCAGCCCTATGACACAGACCTCTCCTATCAATCTCCTAAATTGTCTTAAACAGGAAAAAATGTCTTACCCTGATCTTTTCTTGGCTTTACACAACTTAAGCTGAGAAATTTTAAAATATTTTTGAAGGGATATATTGGGAGAATTCAGCTCAGTAACTGTCTTTACTCTGCCATATTGACACATAAATTTAAGGTGGAGTCCACTCTCCCAAGGACTGAGGTGATAAAGGACAGAATTGCTGCCTGCCTCAGATATTTGGGGAGAAATGCACTGAAATGTCTGTTCATGCTATATATTTAAAGTAAATTTCCCTTTGTAAATGGTAATTGACCATAATTATTTAAATTACTAGAGAGCACTAATCAATATAAGAATCAATGACATAAAGCAGATATTAACTTCAACTGGTGGTTATCACTGAGAGAACAAAACAGAATAAGGTTTTGAGTCAGTAGCATTAGGGGAGGGTCCCATAATCCACCAGGGACTACCTAAAACTTGGTTGGTATAGGAGGGGGGTTGATGTTGCCAGCAATCTCTGAGAGACCACATAATATAAGTGGGAGTTATTTTTCCTTCCTCTTAAGCAGCATGCCTGAATTATTTCTATTCTTGCCTCCATTTCCCCATACATTTTGTCATTAAGTAGCTAAGCAAAAGGCAGGAAAAAATAATAGGACGAAATAATAAAGGTCAAATTCTGACATTTTAAAATGTGTAGACTAATCCATATCCACACAATAATTTCTTTTCCTCCAGGAAAAAAAAAATCTTTTTTTTTTTACCAGATCCTTTGTTTTCTTAGTCACAAGTGCTAGCATTCTCTTTGTCTTAGAACACTCCAAACAGGCCCCCTGTTTCATTGTGACCAAACATAAGTTTGGTCAAAACAAAAAAACCAATTGCTGGAAAGATGAATATCAATGCTATTCCCAGTCTTATTGCTGGTTTGATCTTTTTTCCTAACTCTAAATAATTTTACCACTTCATAAACCCTCGTTTTTGAATTCTAATAATGTCCACTGCAGACTAGCCCTATAGATTCCTTTATATAATTCAGCATCATGCAGACACTGTGGAAAAGACATCTGGTTAAAATAAACAAAAAGCTCTTAATGTCTCATTTCTGGATGAATATAAAAAATGAGAATAATGTACAAAAATAATCACACTGCAAATATTATGGATATATTCTTTTATTAGATAATTTTGTGTGAGAATAAAGACTAGCAAAACCTCTCTATTTATAACACCTTTAAATTTCCTTCCAACAAAAACATTTCATATTCTTAAATACCTGCTTGTTTTGTGTTTATTATACATATTTGTATATGATATTGTATATTCCCATACAATTTAACAGATTGAGTTCATGGCTTTTCGGTTCCCTGTCACCCCACCTAGGCTCCTGGGTTCTTTAATTCCTGTTCCACCTCATAGTCCTGAGGAACAATTCTATTTTAGGATCTAGGCAAAGGGGTCTTATGCTTGAAGGCCAGCTGCAAGAAGAGGTCAGACAAATAAGAATGATCCCTTTGGTATATGCATGAAATTCTGGCTTAGCAGTCAATTAAAAGTGCTATTGTGGTTGATAGGAAGCCAACAGAAGACACCTTCTCTGAAGTGGCAGATGAATGAGAGGGAATTCCTTTCCAATGTGCATCTCCAAGGGAACATTGAAACCAATACTTTTGTACATATGAATCCTTCCCCTTGTATTTGGTTTCTTACAGTTAGCTGCCTACTAGACATATACTGGCTCAAAGAATATGGTTAGACTCATGTCTTTTGGGACATACTTACAAGCTGCTTTCCAGAATGATTAGATCAATTAAGTCACAGTTCTAATAGTACATTAATTTAGCTGCTTTCCCCCTAGCCCCTCCAATAATTGTAATTTTCCTTTTTTGTGATTTCTAGCAATCTGATTGGTATGAAATGAACATTAATGATTTGGAGCACTTTTTCCCACATAAGATTGTTGGTAGTTTGGGTTTGTTCTTTTGGGAACTATCTATTTATATCCTTTGGCATTTAGTTATTGGGAAATGGTTTTTTAATTATATATTTGTATCCATTTCAAACATATACTTATGTACATATGTACATAAATATGATATCAAATCTTTATAAATTAAATTCCCTAAAGATGTTTTCACTTTGACTGTTTCCCTTTTAATTCTGACAACATTGATTTTTTATGTTCAAGAACTTTTCAACTTCATGTCATCCATTAGATTGTAAATTCCTTGGGGGTAGTGACTATCTTTTGCTTCTTTTTGAATCTCTACACCTAGCACAGTGCCTGGCACATAGTAGGGCTTAATAAATGTTTATTGATCAATTGATTGATCCAAATTGACCATTTTCACCAATCTTCTTCCAGTGATGTTGCATGGTTGAGCATCATAGTGTACTAAAATCTCCAAAGAATGATGAGCCTAAGTAGATCACAACATATTCTGAGAAAGGAATTAAGCAGCAAAAGTTACATAAAAGATGTCAT
Organism: Monodelphis domestica; assembly: GCF_027887165.1. Classification (NCBI taxonomy): domain Eukaryota; kingdom Metazoa; phylum Chordata; class Mammalia; order Didelphimorphia; family Didelphidae; genus Monodelphis; species Monodelphis domestica. Next base: position 17,795,452 of record NC_077231.1, on the reverse strand, counting down.
CAAAGAAATAAGGACAAGAAGATGGAATAATTACATGATCAGAACAAGAAAACTTTGTGCTTAACTGTATCCCTGTACCATGAAAAATGTAAGATAAAGTCTACAGAAGCTCAAATGAATCTCTGTCGTGTGTGTGGTGATAAAAAGACAAGGACAAGAGGGGGCAGCTGGGTAGCTCAGTGGATTGAGAGCCAGGCCTAGAGATGGGAGATCCTAGGCTCAAATCTGGCCTCATATACTTCCCAGCTGTGTGACCCTGGGCAAGTCACTTGACCCCCATTGCCTAGCCCTTACCACTCTTCTGCCCTGGAGCCAATACACAGTATTGACTCCAAGATGGAAGGTAAGGGTTAAAAAAAAAAGACAAGGACAAGACTCAGAGAGGATGAGTAAACATGGATGGTTGTAATTGATATCACTGGAGGGAATACACATATCAAAAGAATGAACTTTATTTGTGTCAGATAAAAACCAATGGGTAAGCAGCATAGTCTAAGAGAATTTTAAGACTATGAAACACTATTCTTAACCCTTGCTTTCTCATGTGCTCCATCTAGGTTTATATATATACTAGGTTTTATCCTGGGGAATGAAGTGTTTCAGTAAAATATTAATTACATATCCAGATAAACCTGATCCAAAGTTGATGCCAATGAGCAAAGTGTTCTTGGATCAGACTCTGGATATATTATTAATATTTCACAAGATTTGTCATCACCTAAACCCTTTAGGACCAAACCCAGAAGGCCTCTCTTTCTCAATTTCACTCTGAGAAGTATTCATATGAATCATTACATCACCTTGCATCAAACTTTAGGTCCTGCACCAGTCTTTCTTAGGAGTTCTACCTTATAAAGAGTCATATTCATGGGCCAGAGCAATTCTTCTCTTTGTTTCATTAATGCTATTTAGTTGTTGATAACGGCCCCAAATATAAGAGTAGTGATGCTGGTAGTTCTGATAAGCCTAAGAATAGTCTGACTGCCTACATAAGTTTATATAATAAATATTTAATAAATAATGTAGTTCACTATTATGTGTAATTTTCAACTTTAAATGAAGGATCTTAGAACATACTGGTTGCATAAAGCAAGATCCTATTGTAAGTACAGCAACATAGAAACCAAGTTAACTAAGTAGATTTATTAAAATGTAAAGACCTTTTATTAAACCTTTTATTAAATATTGAACAAATATTCCCATTCAACTTTGAATTATCTAATTCATAACACTATCATGGAGGTTTGGAAACAATCAGGTTTCCTCTCCCTTATAGCATGACTTTAAACTGTCAGCTATTAAATATATCAGGGGACAGCTAGGTGACTCAGTGGATTGAGAGCCAGACATAGAGACAAGAAATCCTGGGTTAAAATCTAGCCCCAAACACTTCATAACTGTGTGACCCTGTGCAAGTCACTTAATCCTCACTGCCTAGTCCTTACCACTCTTCCACCTTGGAACCAATATACAGTATTGATTCTAAGATGGAAGGTAAAGGAAAGAGAGAGAGAGAGAGAGAGAGAGAGAGAGAGAGAGAGAGAGAGAGAGAGAGAGAGAGAGAGAGAGAGAGAAGAGAAGAAAGAAAGAAAGAAAGAAAGAAAGAAAGAAAGAAAGAAAGAAAGAAGAAAGAAAGAAAGAAAGAAAGAAAGAAAGAAAGAAAGAAAGAAAGAAAGAAAGAAAGAAAGAAAGAAAGAAAGAAGGAAAGAAAGAAAGAAGGAAAGAAAGAAAGAAGGAAAGAAGGAAAGAAAGAAAGAAGGAAAGAAAGAAGGAGAGAAGGAAGGAAAGAAAGAAAGAAGGAAAGAAAGAAGGAAAGAAGGAAAGAAAGAAAGAAAGAAAGAAAGAAAGAAAGAAAGAAGAAAGAAGAAAGAAAGAAAGAAAGAAAGAAAGAAAGAAAGAAAGAAAGAAGAAAGAAAGAAAGAAAGAAAGGAAAGAAAGAAAGAAAGAAAGAAAGAAAGAAAGAAAGAAGAAAGAAAGAAAGAAAGAAAGAAAGAAAGAAAGAAAGAAAGAAAGAAAGAAAGAAAGAAAGAAAGAAAGAAAAGAAAGAAAGAAAGAAAGAAAGAAAGAAAGAAGGAAGGAAGGAAGGAAGGAAGGAAGGAAGGAAGAAGAAAGAAAGAAAGAAAGAAAGAAAGAAAGAAAGAAAGAAAGAAAGAAAGAAAGGGAGGAAGGGAGGAAGGGAGGAAGGAAGAAAGAGGAAGGAAGGAAGGAAGGAAGGAAGGAAGGAAGGAAGGAAGGAAGGAAGGAAGGAAGGAAGGAAGGAAGGAAGGAAGGAAGGAAGGAAGGAAGGAAGGAAGGAAGGAAGGAAGGAATTCTTAAGCTCAATATTATCTATGTGATAACCTCAAAGACTGGAAACATTTATTTTTAGCATCATTTACCTCTGTGTAGGAAGGAGTGGGTTAAAGCAGAAGAAAACCAGCAACTAAAGACCCAAACACTCCCTTTTCAGGCTTGTCTTGTCAAACCCAGGCTGCATGCCATGTGTTTCTTCTATATTCCCATCATTTTCTGTTCCTGAGTGCATGGAAGAAGAAATCTTCCCATTCTCCTTCTGGTACTCTATTTTGAAAGACACTGATAGAAATCATGGGAAGGAAAAAAGGGTAAGCCACTTCACACTTCATTCCTATATGGGACAATTCTCCTGACAAGTGTACATGCTCTTGATCCTGTCAAGCAACTCATCAGGAGGAAACTCCAAGAGCTGTGAACCAATCAAAGGAGTTCCTTATGTCCTTTTGACAAGAGACTAAGGTAAGGTAAGACATATATATATATATATATATATATATATATATATATGAAACCATATGGGAACCTTCCATGATACATATATGTATCATCCCTTCTAAGAAAGGTCCATACAATGTTATCAATTTAATTGAAGGACATTTATCAAATAGATCATTTATAAAGCCCTAAGTTTGGGGTTTCCCTTTTGAGACCCAGGTTTTTTCATTCATCCCCTAGAATGGAGAGTGGAGAGAACTAAAAAACCCAGGTTTTCATATACAAGAAAGAAATATAATAGCACCTCTATTTTGTTTATTAGGTATTGATTATTGATTTGTAATACTTGGTAGACCTTTAATTTCAGTAGTGTTGCTTCTCCTTTCACAAGTGCAAATTTTGGTTATTTTTAATATTATTTCATCATCATGAATATTCTATCAACAGAGCAGATCAAAACCCCTATATACCTTTTTCAGCCTGGGTGATTTTTCATTCACATCTTCCCATAAATCCTCACGAGAAAATCTATCCTGTACACTAAAATTTTGTTTTTTAGCTCCTATATTTTATTTGGTCCCTTCAATATTTTGCTCATATAGTGCTCAGACCAGTCATCTTTGTCTCTAATTTCTTACTGCCCAAGCCATCCACCTCTGGCTCTGGTCAAACATTCACTTGAGGATATCTTTCATAGCAGGCAATTGTAGGGAGGAGGGGAAACCCTATATCACTTTTTTAATATTCAAAAGCATAAAGCCCCACATTCACCATTAATTAAATTAAGTCTTTTTAATAGGAAATATCTCTTAGCATATGCCTGGAGGTTTCAGAATATAAACAGCTATAAGGAAAAAAAAATGTCCTTCCAATATAAGCAAGGAAAGCAAAGTCACTTATTTAATCTGTTTCCAAACTGTGGTCTCTTTGAGGAAGGCATAAGTACAAAATTAATATACCCAAAATACAACAAATGAAACAGTTATTTAAAAGAAGTTTAAAAAAAAATTCACTGTGCCTCTCCATCAATAAAAAAAGGTTTTCAATTTCATTTTAAAAAGTCTTGTCACAGCCTGAAGGGCAGGAGAGAGCAGCATTAATTCATGAGAGGAAACTAAAAATTGATGGAAATGCCTTATGAAAAAGCTACTGTACTCTTTAGTTCCCTGTGGATGCAAGTGAGCTGCCAATAGAAATATTTTTAAACTATTTTTGAAAGAAATTCTCAATGGCAGCTTTATCCTGAAGATCTTTGTTTTTGATTCCTTGATTTAAAAAATCTAGGGTAAAAACTTATTTGGAGGGAGAAATTTAAAAATGAGACATTTAGTTATCTGCCCTAAATCATTAAGTAAGTTCATGATACAATTTATAACTAACACTATTGTATTCTATGGCTGAAGAGAATCACAAGGGAACAGGGCTCACATAGATTCCGTTTCAAACCTGAAGAGGGGGAATTGAGCCTAAAATTCTAGATTTGTCTCTGATTCTGCCCCAACCCTAGGGTAAAACTAGAAGCAAATATCTAGAACAAGACTCAGATACAGGTGCTAAATGCCCAATTTGTTACCAGATATGGTGGCACATGTACAATAGCAATATTTAGTAATGTTACTGTACTTTGCCTTGAGAGGCAGCATGATGTAGCAGATAGAGAGAAGGCAGGAAGTCCTGGGTTGAAGTGTCACCTCTCATTTATACTGTCTATATGACTCTAGGCAAGTCATTTAATCATTCAATAATTCAAGTCCAAATCCAAATACTTTATGTATTTACAAATCTTATCAAACTAGTAAACTACTAATTAAAAGGTAAAGCCCTATGCGCAGTTAAAAAAAAAGTAGAAGATAAAGGTTTTGCTATTTCCAAAAAGAAATTTCAAAACTACCAAAGTCCAATGTTACATTTATGTCATTGAAAGGAGCTCCTCCATTCCTCAAGGCAAGAAGTTGCAATGCCAGTTAGAGATACAAAGACATCAGTTGCTCTAGGCATCTTTCTCGACTCTAAATTGCATGGCAGGTCTGCACTGGTGAAAGGAGTTTCCTCAACTAACAAAACTGGGTCCAATCCTGTCCCTTTCTAAGAATTATATTTATTGCATTCCTTAGAAAATACACAAGACTAAGTACTTGGCAAAGCCCTTGAATAAATACAGGATGGGGGACTCACATAGACTGTTACTTCCCTTTCCCCTCCCATCCACCACACAGGACACTATTAGTATAACTTGTTACCTCAACAAGATACTCTTGCTCACAGAGTCCTAGAAAGTATTATTAACTTAATTATTATTAAATTAAATTAGGCATTAACTAAGATTTGTACCACTGTCCTGTGGTTTAGATGTTCCCCCCAAATTATTTTGGGGTTTGCCAAACAGACTCCTTATTATTAGATGGCACTAATTAGGCAACTCATTGGCTCTGCTCTCCAAGACAGACACAAAAAAAGGAAGTAGTCATCTTTCTTTTCAAAGGAGCGGGATGCATCTAGCTACCTCATCTCACTTGAATAGTGATCTCCAATGTAGATTTCACACACCCCAAGTAATATATAAGTCAATCCATTTGGGTATAAGGGGAAAAATTAGAACTAGTTCTATTTATTCTTATCTTAAAAATTAAAAAAATAAAATTTATTAATATATACATTGAAATTGGTTCCCTCACAGAATCTGTATATAAAATGTCCATATGCCACTTACCATATGTGTAGTATCTTTTTTAAAAAACCCTTACCTTCTGCCTTAGAATCAATACTCTGTATTGGCTCCAAGGCAGAAGAGTAGTAAGGGCTAGGCAATGGGGGTTGAGTGACTTGTTCAAGGTCACACAGCTAAGAAGTGTCTGTGGTCACATTTGAACCCAGGACCTCCCATCTTTAGGCCTGGCTCTCAATGCACTGAGCTACCCAGACCACCACCCCCCCGCCCAGTATCTTTTTTTTTTTTTATGTTTTAAATCTATTAGTGCCAAGGCAAAAGAGTGACTTGCCCAGGGTCATACAGATAGTGTTTGAGATATGAGTGGTATCTTGAGTTATAAAACTAATCTGAGTTACACAACTCAGAAGGTTTGATAGTGGTGTCCTCACTCAGTTTGCTTTAAATGCATCATGATACATCATATTTTAAGTGTGCTTGTTTATGACTTATGTTTTCTAGTTTTAACTAAACTAACCATCTGCAGAAGGACAAATAACTTAAAAATATTTCTACAAGGATATCACATATTGAAGATAATATGTGCAAGCAAAAAACAATAACATTTCAGAGCTGACATTTTCTCTGCTCCTGGTACAAGTTCTATGTCCGCTACATTATGAGGCAAAAACAATGATGATCTCTGACAAATCAGCTTTAAAAAACCAAAATGACTATTATTTTTAAAAAAGGCTTTATATGCCTTCTTATTTATTTATTTATTTATTTTAAATGCTTACCTTCTGTCTTGGAGTCAATACTGTGTGCTCCAAAGCAGAAGAGTGGTAAGGGCTAGGCAATGGGGGTCAAGTGACTTGCCCAGGGTCACACAGCTGGGAAGTGTCTGAGGTAATTCCTTTGTGCTCTTTAGATTATGTCTGGAGTATAATGTGCAATCCTTGTGTTACCTTTTAGGAGACACCAACAAGCTAGAACATGTCCTGGAGAGGGAATGCCATGTTGGCAAACCTATGGCACATGTGCTGGAGTGTGCCAAAGGGGGCTACTCCTTTCCCTCTCTCCATGCATGCCTAAGGACATTTCTCACATGACCCAGCCCTCTGTCCAGCAACCCAATGGGATTACTTCTCTCCCCTTTCTGGAGCAAGGTGAGGTGCTCACATGTGGAATAAGTGTTGCAGTTTGGGCACTTGGTCTCTAAGGTCTCTAAAAGGTTTGCCATCACTGGTATATAGGATAGAGAAGACATTAAAAATCATTATATACAAATAAAAGTCTTCTTTGTATATTCAGAGGGAAAGAAGAGGAGAGAAAACTTAAATTCAAGCTTGTAGTTAAATTCTAGGGTGATTGTCAATGGTGTTGCTTTTCTTTCCCTTCCCTATTGTGAGTTATACTTCTTTGTCTAAAATACCCCAAATGCCTTTACTCATATGAAAAAATGATACAAATCACTATTAATTAGAGAAATGCACATTAAAACAACTCTGAGGTACTATCTCACTACCATCAGATAAGCTAATATGAACTAATAGAAAAAGATAAATGTTGGAGGGAATATGGTAAAACTGGGACATTAATGCATTGTTGGTGGAACTGTGAAAACTGATATAATCATTCTGAAGAGCAATTTGGAACCATGTCCAAAGTACCATAAAATTTGTCATACCCTTTGACCCAAGAATACCACTACTAGGTCTATATTCCAAAGATATCAAAGATAGGAGAAAAAGACTTAATTATACAAAAATGTAGCAGTTTCTTTTGTGGTAGCAAAGAACTAGAAACTGAAGAGTGTGCATGAATTGGGGGATGGCTGGACAACTTGTGGTATATGCTTATAATGGGATATTATTGTGCCAAAAGAAATAATGTACAAGACAGTCACAAAAAAATCTGGAAAAACTCATATGAAATGATGCAGTAATATGAACAGAAACAGGAGAATGTTATACACAATCACAGCAATAAAGTATAACCAACTGTGAATGAATTAACCATTATCGAAGGAACTACAAAGTTTAAGTCCAGATTGAAGAACTCCATTCTCTTTATTTCCTGAATGAATTTTTTCTCCATAAGCAATATGCATTTTCTTTCAGAACATGATAAACATGAAATGTGTGCTGTGTGATAACAAATATACACCATATGCCATATTACCTACCATCTCGGGGAGGGAAAAGAGTGGGAGAGTGTGGAGAGCCATAATACCCTCACTGTCTGATAGAGTTGCAGTTTGGGAAATGAAGACTGCAGAGCAGCCTTCAGAAAATATGAGCACCCACTCAGCCCCCTCCCACTAACTTCCCTTACTAATGGAATTGTTATGATTATTGTTCTCTCCCCAATACAGGAGAAATAATATAAGGGCAAATACTTACAGAGTTAACATATATATGTCCCACTTTAATCCTCCCAGATTATTACCCCAAAAACATTACATTCCCAGAACTAAAGATCATTACCCACTACCCCCTCCTTTCTCTCTTAGCAGAGGTACATTCAGAGGCCCCACACCCATTTGTTAGCCAAACACACAAGCACCACATCAATCACTCCTGTGAAGCACAAGCTAATGACACACTTTACTAGTTTGTTATAGTTACAATAACCAGGCAACATTAAGGTGCCTTAATGAACACAGAGAAAAAATGTAAGTTGGAAATGGAGAATATTCCTGATTCTGATCTGCCTTAAGTTACCCTTTAAGCCTGTACCTAGCTGTGAAATGTTTTGTTACCCATCTCCTAAGTAATTTTGATTGATTGTGAAAGCTGATCAAAATCAACAGTGATTCTCTTAGCTGATCATTCCACAGGTCAGGGGAAACTAACCCCCAGATCACCGGGTCTATGTCAATTATCCCCATTACGAATCTCTCTGTTGCAGCAACATGGTAAATGATCACATAATGTTGATTAAGTGATTTGTTAATGTGTGACATATCCAATTACCTGCTAGAAATCATGTATGTTGAAAAATGATTGTGTGCTTTTCTGGCACACATGTACTCACTGAAGCTATGTAATAAACATGAGCACTGTGCCTGATGGAACAACTTGGTGATGCCTAAGCACAAAGGTCTGAGCACTGAATTTGTCTCTCACTCTTTATTCATCTAAACTGCCACACCTAGCCAGAAGGGACCCTCAGTTTTGAGAGACTGCTGGATGGACTTTCATTAGGAGAGATGGAGAGGACATGGATTTCAAAATGTCAGAAAATGATTATTAAAAATTGTATGAACATGTAAAAAATAGAATGGAACAGAATAAAAAAACAGTCTCTTTTTATCTGGACTCAAAACCTATTATAAAAATACATATAACAAAATTTAAAGAGAGGAGGAAACAAATTATGCTAGTTCACAATGGAGTGAGGAGGTAGGGGAGGGGGAGAATGTGAAGAAACTATAAATCCACCAAGTCCTAAGAACAGTGACAGTCAGGGGATGCCAAATTCTGTTTAGGCAGACCACTCACTAGTGGCTCAGTAAGCCAGACAAGATTCCAACTAACTCTTCAGGATTATATTGTTTAGCATTTTCCTCTTCTAATAAGCTTGTTACTGGTGCTGATTTCTCTCTGAGGACTCAAAAGTCACTGGGTTGCTTCTCTTCCCATTATCTCCTGTCTTTTGCCTCAATCCTTCAAATCTTTCCTTCAGATGGGAACTTGTACAAGAGGTAAAAGGAATCCCAAATGAGATAGACATATTGTGTACATGAAGGCAGAGAGAAAGGAGGACACAGAGATGTAAGCAAGAAAGAACCAACAGTGCAGAGACAAGCAGCAAAAGGGAAAAAAATGTAGGATTGAATTGTATCAGAGAAATAAAATAAGAAGAAAGGACACCAACCCTAAAAATATTTTGAGAGAAGATTAAAGCCAACACCTCCAATATACTCATCTTCTCAAGGACTGAAGAAAGTCCTAAGAAAAAGTCTAATCTTTTTTCCAATTTCCCCACCTAATTCCCATATCCATAGATTTTATAATGTAACCTACCATTTACCCAGATTTTTTAATATGGTTGAGTTTTCCTCAACCACAAAGTAACTAGAGATTATACACACATACACACACACACACACACACACACACATATGTATGTATATATATATATTCTACAGAATAAATGGGGTGCGTGGGGGTGTTCAGGGAGGGGTAATATCTCTGGTATGGAGGGCTTGTCGTGCCCTTCTAGGGCACCTCTCCAGCCTCTGACCCTCACCTGACACCCAGCTCTCACTTGTGGCTCCCAGTAGCTGCTAGCATGCGGCAGTGGCCACACCCCGGGCAATGGCTTCGACAGGCCGGCTAAACCTTGTGAGGGTAGCCATCGGGTCGACGTCGACCCCTGGTGAACCAGGGCTTTGCTCACCCAGCATGTGAAGACTGCTTCAGCGGAACAGGCAGTAGAAACCAACAAGAAGGTTCAACGGCTGAGATGGCGATGCAGCAAAGCACTGTGGAGTGCTCAGGGCATGTTGGAGCACAAAAGACAACAGGACCATCCAATGCAGCTGAGGAAGTCTCCAGGTGTAACAACTTTTCGTGCCACTGGACCCAGGCTTCCAACACTGAGAGAGTGGGACTGTCTCTGTGCACTGACTTTTCCACTTAAATCTCCTTCACACACAAGTGTCTTTGTGCACACTCATCTATCATAGATGAAAACACACAAAGACAATCATCATCCTTGGTTACCGAGAGACTACTACTACTACTACAGAATAAATATATATGTAGTTTAAGACAGAAAGTCCAAATGTTAAGAATTTCCCTATTTAGGGGCTTGGAATAATTTTATTGAATTCATAACTTCTCAAAATAAAATAAATTACCCAAAATCACAGGAGGTGTATGGAACGAGGAGAAGGGGAGGATATGTGGACCTCATGACCATTACATGACCCTGAACTTAAAACTAACTAATTATTATAATAGAATATCACACATTGTTCACCCTTCTTTCAAATATTTCATTTTAATAGGAAGAAAAATCTGGAGTCTAAGGGATAAAGTTGATAGAAATTTCAGGCATCCAAAGTTTTGAGAGCAGGGCTATGTTCTTGGTGCCTCTGAAAATGCCACATGTAAGGCTGGCCCTGGTTATCACTATCAGCCTGATATCCTACAGAGACCTAATGCTACCCTAGTATTGAGTTCAGGGAATGAATTTGACATGAAGAACCTACATTATAAAGCACTCCTAGTGTTTGTTATTCATGAAAACCCTAGGTGTGCATTATAAGCTCTTATGTGATTCAAAAGTTTGGTTCTTGACTTGCCATTGTCCCATACATGGTATGGCACTATGTAGTTGCCATATTATGTGTATAATGAAGATATTAACAATACTGTGTTTAGATTTCCTGAAATTCATTGTGTGGGAACAGCATTGTCCCCATAATTGCTGTGCTCAATGTCTACTTAGTTAACAAAACCATTTCATCAAAGATGAATGTCAGATTTACTAAGTACTAATTGTCCTCTTATATGTTGTTGGAAGAACTGCAATTCACTAGTAGAAAATTCAGCTTAATTATTCACATTAGAAGCTCACACAAAAGATGCATTCAAAGGACTTAATTTCCTTTCAAGGTGTCCAAATTTGGAATAAAATGGAATAGATGCATCCAGCACAAATAACTTGTGGCCCCACAAGAGTAATGAATGCATCCCAAGAGGGCTTTGACATATACATAACCAAAAATTTGCAAATATTCTTAGAATGGGTGGGACTTCTTTAGGTCCTCATGTACTACTGTGCATTGGAACCAACAATAAAGCATATATTCATAGGCTTATGGATTTAAGACTGAATAGAACTTCAAGACTCTTTAGTTTACTTCCTCTCCCATTCTACAAATGAAGAAACTTAGGTTTATAGAGGTTAAAGGAGAAAGTTCACCTTATAAGTGGAAGAGGTAGGATTTGTTTCTCTGAATACAAGAACACTTATCTTTCCACTCTATTATATTGCTTTAGAGGGACAATAGCTTTCCCTTATTTGCAGAGGCCCAAGAGTTACCACTCAGGAGGACCAAGTTAAATACAGAAAAGACAAACCCTTTTATGTCTTTTATATGAGTTCTATCCTTATTCTGATATCCATGGGAACTTCTATTTAGCATTCAAGGCCCTTCAAAGCCTAGTCTCTTCATACTTTTCTAGTCTCCTTACATCTTACTCCTCATCATGTTTTCTTAGATATGTTGGCACTGGCCTCTTTGCTGTTTCATCTCTCGGCTCCAGGCATTTTTACTGACAGTTCACCTTACCTGGAATTGCCTTGTTTTTCATCTTCACTTACCAGTTTCCCTCAATTCCTTTAAATCACAGCTAGAGACCTGAAGAAAAAAGAGAAATAATAAAACAGCCTGTCATGAATAGAGAAATGATTAGAGAACTCCCCTGCAGTGAGGGCTCAATTGAGATAGAATAATAGTTATAATTAACATTTTGTAGTGGACCCAGTTACCTCAGAACTTGTCCTATGATTCTGCTGATTTCTCACATTTCTCCCTCTTCATGCTGTCAAGTCCAATGGTTTTCATCAATCCTTTAGAGTAAAATCACTTTTTTTTTTACTTAACTTTTAGTAATCTGTGTTCTCTTTCAGGATGAACCATGTACCTGATTTCAGTCTCAAATGCATTTCTAGGAATATTATTAGGGAAAAGTTCTGCTACAATGATCAGCTGAACTCTAATTCAGCAACTATTAGGACAAAAGAGTTTCAGAAATATAATAATTACAACAGAGTTATCTTGGATCCTGCTTGAAAAACCTGATTCTTAAATTTTCACATCAAAAATAGTAAATACTACACATCATGGTATGACTTGTTGTTTTATTGGCTGTCTAGATATAATAAAGTAATGAATAAATGTTAATAATGTTGACTAAGCTTAAAAGTATGTCAGGTGTACATTCTCCCTATTAGAGAGCCATTTGTTAAACATTTACCAGCAAAATCTTAAAATACAGCCTAGTACTAAGTGAAAGTTGTTCTGGCTTGCTTTTTTCATTCTTCATAGGAAATGATTCACTAATTATTTTCCTTAAAAATTCAGCTTCAAGGGGGCAGCTGGGTGGTTCCTTAGCTGTATGCCCCTGGGCAAGTTACTTAGCCCCCATTGCCTAGCCCTTACTACTCTTCTGCCTTAGAATCAATACACAGAATTCTAAGGCAGAAGGTAAGGGTTAAAAAAAAAATTCAACATCAGTGGGGCAGCTGGGACAGCCAGACCTAGAGATGGAAAGTCCTAAGTTCAAACCCAGCTTCAGACACTTCCTAGCTTGTGACCCTGGGAAAGTCGCTTAACCCCCATTGCCTAACCCTTACCACTCTTTTGCCTTAGAACAGTAATGATTTTAATATTGAAGGTAAGGGTTTTTAAAAAATTCAATTTCATGGGTAGTTAGGTAGATATTTCCTAGCTCTGTGACCTTGGGCAAGTCACTTAACCCCAATCACCCAGTCCTTAACAGACTTCTTCTTTAGAACCAATACTTAACATTGATTCTAAGACAAAAGGTAAGCATTCTTTTTAAAATTCAATATAATTTTATTTCCAGCTTTAAATTAGCTGTCTTCCTACTTCCATCTTTTTCTTCTCCAACCTATTGAGAAAGCAAGAACAACAAAACCGATTATAAAGTAAACTTCCTTTCTCTTCTGACTTTCTTTTGTATTTCTGAGCATAGGGTCTAACCAACTTGTTATTTGAGGGAAAGGATCTGACTATCAAAGAGAGAGGAAAAAATTAGGTATCAACAAGAAAAGGGAGAATAGTTATGATCATAACAATTTATATCAGATGGAAAGCAATGATCAAAAAAATAGACGGCATCATATTACAAGAAATTTTCAGGGAAAACTGTTCTGATATCCTTGAACAAAAGGAGAAAATAGAAACTTAAAGAATCTGCCAATCCCCTGAAAGAGTCCCCCTAATAAAACATCACAGGACTATTATAGCCAAATTCCAGAACTAGGCCAAGGAAAAAGTACCAAAATCAGGCCTCTAGGAGGCTCAGAGGATAGAGCACCATGCCTGGATTCAGGAAGACCTGGGTTCAAATATGACCTTACCCATTTTCTAGCTGTGTGACCTTAGACAAATTGCTTAACCCTGCTTGCCTTAAAAAAAAAAGTACTGCAAACAGTCAGAAAGAAAAAATTGAACTATCATAGAACCCCAGTCTGAATTACACATAATCTGGCAGCTTCCACACAGAAGGACAGGAAAGCTGATATTTCAGAAGGCAAGGGAACTAGGTTTACAACCAAGAATCATCAAAACTGACCTACATTCTTTCAGGGAAAAGTATGGTAATTTAATAAAATAGAAGATTTCTAGGCATACCTAAAGAAAATACCAGACCTAGTCAGAAAATTTGATGTCCAAATACAAAATACTAGTGAAGCATAAAAAGGTAAAGAAGAAGGAGAAAAAAATTTAAGGATTCCAATAAGGTCAAAATCTTTATATTTCTATATGGAAAGATGACATCTATAATTCTTAAAAATTGTTGTTATTATCAAAGTAGTTAGGGAAAGTATACATAGATAGAGGGTGTGGTAGTAAACTGTTTAGGATGATATGTAAGAAAAAAATAAGGACTGAAAAAGAGTATTGTACTAAGCTAAATGGGAAGAGAGAAATAAAATGTGGTAAATTATATCACAAAAAGAGATGCAGGTGGGGGGAAAACTATTACAGTGAAGGGGAGCATGAGGATCATGATGGGTAATACTTAAACCTTACTCTGATTGAAATTGTTTCAGAGAGGGAAGAAAAGCCAGATTAATTGGGGAATAGATTCTATCTTACCCTATAGAGAAGTAGGAGGGGAATAAAAAAAGGTGTGATGGGAAGGGAAGTAACATAAGAGAGTGAGATGTTGGGGGAGGTAATTAAAAGACCCTGTAGAGAAGTAGGAAGGGAATAAAAGGGAGTAGTAGGGGTCAGAGTCAAGATGGTGGCGCAGAAGCAGCAAAAGTTCAGACCTCTGAATATCCTTCCTTACCAATTCACAAACTGAATGCCCCTAGGGGAGTGAAAATCAAAACTAACAACAAGACAGAACCAAGGAACCCTCCTGCTGGACTCAATCCAAAAGGTACGCCCTCAAAAGCTGGAATTCAAGAACACTCGGGTTTAAGGGAAAGGCAGAAGGAAGGTCCCAGGGATCCCCCCCACCTCCCTAGAGCGCTAAGCCTCCAGTGGCAGCAGGAACCTCTGGGTGGGCAAAGGAGTTTGTCTGTTAGGTGTACCTTGCAGACAGGACTGTACTAGGCTCAGAGCATCGAATGCAGGTGATGGGGAAGGAGCTGTAGAGGCAGCACAAAGGTAGCAGCCTGGTCACAGAGGCAGAGACCCTCCATATTGCTCCAGCTTTCCTGGAGGTTTTAGCCACAGAGCACATCCAGCCCAAACCAGCTGTACTTCATCCCATCAAAAGTCTTCAGAGGTCATAGAAGCCCAAACTCCAAAACCCCTCCCACACGGACTGCAAGGAGCTATCTTCTGTCAAAGATCCAAGAGGGGAAACTGACAGAAAATCCCAAAAGCAAAAAAAAAAAATGAGAGGAGCAAGAGCACAGACAAATACGGGGAGTAAAGAAGGGGTAATATGAGTAAACAACTGAAAAAGAAGAAATTACAATAGACAGTTTCTATACAAGCAACAAACAAAGAGCAAATGGAACAGAGGAGGATGGATTATCAAATGATAAATCAGAAATCCCAGGGAATTGGATACAGGCTTTGGAAGAACTCAAAATGCAATTCAAAACACAATTAAGAGAGGCTGAAGACAATTGGAAATTCCTGGAAACAGAAAATAGTGTCTTGAAAGCCAAAATCAACCAGCTTGAAAATGAAGCAAAGGAGATGGAAGATGAGGCAAAGGAGGTGAAAGATGAGGCAAAAAAGATGAGAGATGAGGTAAAGAGAATGAAAGATGACCGCCAAAGAAAATCAGACCAGAAGGAGAAGAATGACCAAAAAGCCAAGGATGAAGTCCAGTCTTTAAGAACCAGAATACATCAACTAGAATTAAGTGACCTCACAAGACAGCAGGACAATATAAAACAAACCCAAAAGAATGAAAAAATTGAAGAAAATAGGAAGCATCTGATTCACAAAACAGAAGATTTAAAAAATCTTTCCAGGAGAGACAACTTAAGAATCATTGGTCTACCAGAAGATCATGACACACATTAAAAAAAAAAAAAAGCCTGGATAAAACACTAAAGGAAATTATTCAAGAAAACTGCCCAGATATTCTAGAACAAGAGGGGAAAGTGGAGATTGAAAGAATCCACAGATCACCTATACTTAATCCCCAACTGACAACACCCAGGAATGTTATAGTCAAATTCAAGAACTATAAGACCAAAGCAAAAAATATTACAAAAGAAGAAGTCATTCATATACCATGGAACCACAGTGAGGATAACACAGGATCTGGTTGCATCTACACTGAAGGACCAAAAGGCATGGAATATGATATTCTGGAAAGCAAGGGAACTAGGTCTACAACCAAGAATCAACTCCCCAGCAAAACTGACTATATTCTTACAGGGGAAAGTATGGTCATTGAACAAAATAGAAGCATTCCAAGCATTTGTATTGAAAAGACCAGATCTGAACAGAAAATTTGATGTCCAAGCACAGAATTCAAGAGAATCATCAAAAGGTAATTTAAAAAGAGGGGAAAAAGAAAAACAAAACAAGAACAAAAAATATAACACTTTTTTAAAGAGACTCAATATGTTAAAATGATATGAATCCCTATAAGAAAAGAGGACATTGTTAACTCTCAAAAACTGTTTTTATCACCTGGGCAGCTAGAAAAATTACACTTAGAGGGAACATTGACAAACTGTATAGGATGAAATAACAAGACATAAATAGGTATATAGATATATGTATGCATAAATACATAAACATATGTATATATGTGTGTGTGTGTGTATATATATATATATATATATATATATACGAGAGCTAAAAAAAGAGGTTAATACTAAAAGAAATGGGAAAAGAAACAAAAGTGGATAAATTTCTATGTCACAAAGAACCTCATGGTGGGAGGGGGGAGAACATCAATATACTGTAAGGGCAAAGAGGTTGGAGATAGGAAATACTCAACTCTTACATGCATTGAAATTGACACAGAGGGAAGAACAATCCAATCCATTGGGGCAGAGAATAGATTTGTACCCAATATGGGGAGTAGAAGGGTAAAAAACGGACTGGTGGGGAGGGAAGCAGCACAAGGGAGGGAGAGGGTGGGGGAGTAGTGTTAAAAAGACTGTAAAAGAAAATAAGGCGGGAATAAGAAGGGAGGGTGGTAGAAAAGGAAGTAAAATAAAAGTGGGAAATATTAAAAACAAACATTGTTGTAGAAGGAAGTAGTGAAGGAAGAAAAAGCAGGATTAGGAGAAGAAATCAAAATGCTGGGAAATACACAGCTGGTAATCATGACTCTGAATGTGAATGGAATGAACTCACCCATAAAATGCAAGCGAATAGCAGAATGGATTAGAATCCAAAACCCTACCATATGCTGCCTACAAGAAACACACATAAAGAAGGTAGATACTTAAAGGGTGAAAGTAAGAGGATAGAGCCAAATTTATTGGGCATCAATTGATAAAAAGAAGGCAGGAGTTGCAATCATTATATCAGACAAATCCAAAGTAAAATTAAATCTAGTTAAAAGAAATAGGGAAGGTAATTATATCCTTATAAAAGGCAGTATAGACAATGAGGAGATATCAGTACTCAACATGTGTGCACCAAATGGCATAGCATCCATATTTCTAAAGGAGAAACTAGTGGAGCTCAAGGGTGAAATAGATAGAAAAACTATACTAGTGGGAGACCTGAACCTTCCTCTATCAGAACTAGATGAATCAAACCAAAAAATAAATAAGAAAGAGGTAAGAGAAGTGAATGAAATCTTGGAAAAATTAGACTTAGTAGATATGTGGAGAAAAATATAAAGGGACAAAAAGAAATATACCTTCTTTTCAGCAGCACATGGTGCATTCACAAAAATTGACCATGTATTAGGGCATAAAAAATATTGCAAACAAGTGCAAAAGAGCAGAAATAATAAATGCAACCTTCTCACAATGCAATGAAAATAATAATTAGTAAGGGTACATGGAGAGGTAAATAAAAATTAATTGGAAATTAAATAATATGATTCTCCAAAAGCGGTTAGTCAAAGAAAAAATCATAGAAACAATGAACAATTTCATTGAAGAAAATGAAAATGATGAGACATCCTTTCAAAACCTATGGGATGCAGCCAAAACAGTACTCAGGGGGGAATTTATATCCGTGACTTCATATATTAACAAATTAGGGAGGGCAGAGGCCAATGAATTGGGCATGCAAATTAAAAAAAAAACTAGAAAGTGAACAAATTAAAAATCCTCAGATGAAGACTAAATTAGAGATTCTAAAAATTAAAGGAGAAACTAAAATTGAAAGTCAAAGAATTACTGATTTAATGAATAAGACTAGAAGCTGGTACTTTGAAAAAACAAATAAAATTGACAAAGTATTTGGTCAGTCCAATTAAAAAAAGGAAAGAAGAAAACCAAATTGACAGTTGTGGTAGAAGCATGAAGAGAGAGAGTCTTTGCAGGATAAGCCAAGATGCAAGAACCAAGGCTGGGGACCTGTCTGTTGATCAAAGAGAAGCTTTCAAAATGGAATGTTCCCAGGAGAGGCAGTTGGGGGTCTGAGAGAGAGGAGAAGAAGTAGGATCTTGAATGTTTGACTCTGTCTCTGTCTCTGGCAGTTGAAGCTGACCAGGGGCGAAACTTGGACTTCTGATTCTATCTCTGGCTCTGGGAACTGAGACTGACTGAGGGGGAAGAAGCTGAGAACTGATCCTGGTTAGCTTCTGTACATGGGTGAAGGACCTTTGTAGGGCTGGATTGGCTTTGGGCTTTCTGATCAAGGGGAAACCTCTGCTGTCTTTGAGATCTGATTGACCAAGAGTTGGAGGAAAACCAAACTGAACGAGGGACTTTTCTTGGTGGCTTTGTATAAAGGAAAGAAGATTTTAAACAGTTGTCCTCCATCCATCACTCTAACTGTCTCTCTGTCACAGTTTGTGACAAGACTGATTACTTCCATAACCCTCCTAAATTCTCCTTGTAATTTAGGGAAACCCTCTTACCTCAGTTTCCCATGCTGTTATCACAATAAACCCATTACCTGAGAAAGAAAACTGGAGTATTTTATAGTCAACTCAGGGGGGAGGGAGGAAGCCAAAAGGCTTCCAGAAGTGGGTGGTTAAGGGAGGGAGTGAGGGAGGAAGAGGGAGGAGGAGGTTAGGAAATATATTGATCCAATAGTCATCAGTAGGGATCAGTAGCAAACCCCAGAGCATTCCCCTTTAGCAGTATCCCCTGTGGCTCCATATCTCTCTATTTCTGTAGTACCTCTACCTCCATTGTAACTAAGCATCCCCAGGTGTCCATACTTAGTAGCAGCAGTCTCTAGTCATAAGCCAGAGCACACCAGTCAGTGCAGCAACAGAAATAGTTCACAACAGATTACCCATTTCTTTTTCACAGTATCCAAGATGAAAAGGGAGACTGCACGTCTAATGAAGAGGAAATTAAGGCAATAATTAAAAAAAGATTATGCCCAATTATATGGCAACAAATATGGCAATCTAGGTGATATGGATGAATACTTATAAAAATATAAATTGTCTAGACAAACAGAGGAAGGAAGAAATAGATTACGTAAACAACCCCATATCAGAAAAAGAAATTGAATAAGTCATCAAATAACTCCCTAAGAAAAAATCCCCGGGTCCAGAGGGATTCAAAAATGAATTCTATCAAACATTCAAAGAACAATTAATCCCAATATTATACAAAATATTTAACAGAATAAGCAAAAAAGGAGTTCTACCAAATTCCTTTTATGACACAAATATGGTACTGATCCCAAAACCAGGGAGGTCAAAACCAGAAAGAAATCTATAGACCATATGTTTCTAATGAATATAGATGCAAAAATCTTAAATAGGATACTAGCAAAAAGACTCCAACAAGTCATCACAAGGGTTGTTCACTATGACCAGGTAGGATTCATACCAGGAATGCAAGGATGATTCAATATTAGGAAAACCATCCACATAACTGACCATATTAACAAGCAAACCGACAAAAATCACATGATGATCTCAATAGATGCAGAAAAAGCCTTTGATAAAATACAATACCCATTCCTATTGAAAACACTAGAAAGTATAGGAATAGAAGGGCCTTTCCTAAAAATAATAAACAGTATATATCTAAACTCATCAGCAAACATCATCTGCAATGTGAATAAACACGAAGCCTTCCAAATAAGATCATGAGTAAAATAAGGATGCCTGTTATTACCTTTACTATTTAATATTGTAGTAGAAACACTAACAGTAGCAATTAGAGAAGAAAAATAAATTTGAGGTATTAAAATTGGCAATGAGGAAACCAAGAGGATGATATGATGATTTACTTAAAGAATCCTAGAGAATCAACCAAAAATCTAGTTGAAATTATGAACAACTTTAGCAAAGTTGCAGGATACAAAATAAACCCAGACAAGTCATCAGCATTTCTATATATCTCCAACCCATTTCAGCAGCAAGAATTAGAAAGAGAAATTCCATTTAAAATCACCCTAGATTATATAAAATACTTAGGAATCTATCTGCTGAGACAAACACAGGAACTATATGAACACAACTACAAAACACTCTCCACATAATTAAAACTAGATCTAAACAATTGGGAAAACCTTGAATGCTCATTGGTAGGATGAGCTAACATAATAAAAATGACAATCCTGTCCAAATTAATTTACTTATTTAGTGCCATACCCACTGAACTACCAAAAAAAAATTTTACTGAATTAGAAAAAACCATAATAATGCTCATATCAAAAAGATAACTGGATTTTTAAAAAAACACAACAGTAATATCATCAGCTCTAGGATTATCATTTTGGCAGCAAGGGATAAAGTAAACTGGAAAGTGAAGAAATTGGTGAGTTAAGGAAGCACCATTTCTTAATTTCTAAGTGGCTATTGCAATAATCCAGGTGAAAAGTAATGAAGTCCTTAACTAGGACATCATCCATTTGATTGGAGAGATGAGTCCTATTTCAAGAAATGTTGCTTAGCTCCCCAAATAGTTTTCTGATAGTGTAAAAGATTTTCTATATTTCTATAATCATTCACTTAATACCAGGTAGACAATGACATTGTTTGGGGGAGAGGAACATGGGTGGCATAGTAGATTGAATGCCAGACCTAGAGAGGGTCAGGAAGATTTATCTTCCTGAGCTCAAATCTGACCTCAGCTACTTTTAGGCAAGTCACTTCACCCTGTTCACTTCAGTTCTTCTCTAAAATGAGCTAGAGAAAGAAATGGTAAACCACCCCAGCATCCTTGTTATTATTTAGTCATGTCCAACTCTTCATGATCCAATTTGGAGTCTTCTTGGCAAATACATTGGTGCCATTTACTATTTCCTTCTCTAGCTAATATTCCAGAAACTGAGGCAAAGAGGGTTAAGTGACTTGTCTAGAGGTGCATAGCTAGTAAGTGTCTGAGGTCAGATTTGAGCCCAAGTCTTCCTTGCTCAAAGCCCAGCACTCTATCCATTGTACCACCTAGCTGACCAGTATCTTTGCCTAGAAAACCTCAAATGGTGTCACAAAGATTTGGGCACAATTGAAGATGACTGAACAATAAAAATCATTAAGGCCTATTATAGTGTGGTTTAAAAGAAAGCTCTGACTTTAAGGCTAAGGGTCTAAGTTCAAATCTAACCTTTGTCATTGAATTTTCTATGACCTGTGGAGGATTTTTGATCTTTTCAGAGTCTCTATGGCTTTATAAGTAAAATAAGAGAAATGACTAAATTAGATCATTGGCTCCAATTCCAAATCTCAGAGATTGTCTCAGAGATTTCATTCATGGTCTTAGGACAAAAAGATTAAATTGCTCTCCTCATTTAAACAAATCATCACCTAAATAACCTTATGTCTTATTTGCAATGCTCTCCTGTCCCTTAAGAATACATCTAATACAATTAATAAATACACTAGATTAGATATTTATAATGTATAATACAAATGCATCTAATACATTTAAGGAACTATAGGTGCTTGGAAGACAACAGCAAAAATGTTACAACTTGTAAATAGATCTTAATAAAGTCACAGATGATTATCAAATTATTTTTATAAAACTAGGAGAAATAATAACAACATTCATCTGGAGGAATAAACGGGTAAGAATATCAAGGGAACTAATTAAAAAATGTGAAGGAAGGAGGCAGAACAGTACCAGATCTCAAACTGTATTATAAAATAACAATCATCAAAACAATCTGATACTGGCTAATGAATAGAATGGAGCAGATTAGATACACAATATACAGGGGTAAGTGACCTCAGCAACCTAGTATTTGATAAAGCCAAAGAACCCAGCTTTTGGAATAAGACATCACTCTTTAACAAAAAATTGAATTGGAAACCAGTATGGCAGAAGCTAAGTATAGACCAATATCTTACACCCTATACCAAGACACGGTCAAAATGGATATATGATTTTGATATAAAGAGTGATGCCACAACTAAATTAAGGTAACACATAGTTTACCTGGCAGAACTTTGGAGAAGGGAAGAATTTTATGGATAAACAAGAGATAGAGTATCATAAGATTTAAAGTGAATAATTCTGATTATATTAAATTAAAAAGCTTGTGTACAAACAAAATTAATCTAAACAAGATTAGAAGGGAAACAATGAACTGGGGGGGATGTTATAATAGAGGTCTTGGATAAAGATCTAATTTCTCAAATTTATAGAGAACTAAATCAAGTTTGTAAGAATACGAATCTTCCACCATTTGATAAATGGTCAAAGAGATGAATGAGAAATTTTCAGATGAACTCAAAGCCATCAATAATTATATGAAAAAATCTTCTAAATCAATCTTAATAAAAGTAATGAAAATTAAAACAACACTGAGGTACTATCTCACACCTATCTAATTGACTGGTATGGCAGTAAATCAAAGTCATAAATGTTGGAGGTGATGTGGAATAATTGGGACACCAATGCATTATTGGTGGACTTTTGAACTCATCCAACCATTCTGGAGGCCAATTGCAACTATACTCAAAGGATTGTTAAAATGTGCATACCCTTTGATCTGGTAATACCACTACTGGGTCTGTATGCCAAAAAGATAATAAAAAAGGAGGAAAGGACATACATGTGCAAAAATATTTGTAGATACTCTTTTTGTGGTGGCATAGAATTGGAAGTTGATGGAATGTCCATCAGTTGGAGAATGACTGAACAAATTGTGATATGTGATAGTGATGGAATATTGTTGTGCTTTAAGAAATTATAAGCAAGATGATTTCAGAAAAAGCTGGAAATATCTGTAGGAACTAATGCAGAGCAAAACAATCAGAACTGGGAGAACACTGTACACAATAATAGCAAATTTGGATGATGATTATCTGTGAAAACTTGGCTACTCTCAGCAATGAAATTATCCAGCATAATGTTGGAAGATATGACTGGGAATGCTATCCACTTCCAGAGAAAGAACTGTTGGAATCATCTTCACATTAATGTATTTCTAATTTTATTTTGGAGTTTTGGTTCTGTATGAGTGTGCTCTTACAACTGTGACCGATATGGAAGTGTGTTTTGCATGACAATAAAAACAGGAAAAAATAAAGTCACAGATGACTGAAAAAATTAACCTCTGAGGAACTGTTTTAGAATATTAAATTGTCTTTCCAGGTAAACATGATCTCAAGGCAGGGGTTCTTTATTTGTTAGTCTTTAACACTCACTGAAAATGATGAGTGTAGGGAAAAGACTTCCAAAATAGTATATAAATATAATTTATGTTTATAAAGAAGAAAGAACTAAGAGCAGAAACACTTTTTTAAAGCTTTTCCATAATCTCTAGTTATGACACTTGTTAACCCAGGAGACCATTTATTAGGGGATATGCCAAGATTTCATGATATGTAAAACTATATAGTTATTCAACATAATGTTTCAGAGATTGGGAAAATAATCATCCTTCTTTACTGGAAAAAAGGTCATAGTTAAATGTCTAATTAATTTCTATATCCTTGGGGCAAACAGCATGAGCTGAATACAGCAAAGAATGGAGTCATCTTTCTTGTTCTCATTTCAAACTTCGAATCTCACTTACGATGTGAAATACGAAGTTCAGTTAACCTTATTATGTTTCAATTTTCCCATTTGCAAAATGAGGAAGTTCTTTTGCTTCCTCTTCAGTCATTAAAGTCACAGTTCAAAGTATGTATAGGAAGAGTGGGTTGGTATCTGTCTACATGGAATGTTTGCAGGAGTACTAGAGGGCTCTCTGTTTCCTGTCTCCCATCTACCCTATAAACTTGTCATGATGCATGAAATTCTCACCAATAGTGATTCCACAGGGTTTGTCTTTAGAAGGTCCTTATTAAAATGGAAATGTGTTTTCTGGGTAACATATTGATCCCTCCTCACCTATTTTCATGAAGCAATTGATAAAAATATCTAGGCAGTCTTGTACCAGAGCTACAATGAGACAAAAGAAAGAAAAATTTTGATGCATACAGTGGGAAACGTACTGGAATTGGAATCATTGAACTTGAATTGGAATCCTGTCTATTTCTTCATTTCATGGATGTTGAAGTGCTAAATAAATGCTAGCTATTGTCATTATTCTATATTGTTCATTTCAGTCATCTGACTCTTTGTGACCTCCTGGATCGATATTAAAATGGTTGTTTGAGAGAAGACATTGAGAAAAACAGAGATCTCATGACACTAATGTGTCCTGGTGATACTTCAAAGACTTTTGAAGCATTAAGGAGCTGTAACTTCTCAAAAATTTCATGCAGTTCTCTTGCCAGAATTTGAAAAAAAAAAAAGAAACTCATCTTGAAAAGGCATCAGTGATACTTTCTACCTGAAATAATGGCTTCTAGACTGAATGTTTGGAGGAGAACACCTAATGTGTTCAGTTTCCTTAAAAACTTCATTTCAGAAGTTTTCTGGGACTATTTGGTCTTATATGATCATATAATCCATAGCTTCACAGAGTCTCTTTAGGATGTGGTAGAAGCAAAGATAAAAAAAAAATGCCCAAAGCACTCTCCTGAGATTTGCAGTGTGATTTTGTTCCAGTTTGATCAAAAACCTACCAAGATCTCCCTCTCCAGTGTTATTTCAGTATCAGTATTTCCATTTTCAGTTCCAGCTGGAAACAGGCACTGAGGAAGCATGTGAAAATTCACCAAGTACACACAAAATTAGCTTTCAGTTTGGGGACCTTAAAAAGACTTGGGTCAAAGCTCAGTTTATATAAAACTTATTTACAAGTCCCTGAATATCAACAATGTCAACTTAAGATCACGGGAACCTTTACTCCAAACTTCTACTTTTTACATTCATTTTTATTTCATCCTTCTCCCTAAACTTCTCTTCCTCCTTCTTCTCCTCCTTCTCTTTCTTCTCTCTGTCTCTGTCTCTCTTATTAAATCAATCACAAAGAGTTAAGCACAATTGAAATGGCTGAACAACCACAACTATTCCTCTTGAAAGGCAAATATTTATCAATTGGTTATAAGTAGCCAGAATGTTAGAAATCTAGTAGACATAATCAAGTATTTCTATTATGAACTTGAAAAAGTAAAGTAAAAAGTACTCAGACAATGACATTACACCAGATTCATATGGAGAACTACATATTTATGGCAATTTGTAATGGAATTGTTTCAAGTAGCTTAAATACTTGAAAATTAGCTGGAGAAATACAGTATTATCACTGAGAAGAGTTAAACTTAAGGATCACACCTACAACTTACATAGTCAAATGACCTATTAGATATCTTCAATTCATGTTAAACAAATTTAAATAGAAAAAATGCTTCAAATATTGAAGAAGGAAGGGATCTTAAGGAAGAAGGAATTACATCTTAAAATATATTAAATTATCTGTTAATCAGATAGTAGGGCTATAAGTTTAGATCTAGAAGGCACCTCATGAGCCACCCACCCTAAACTCCTTGTTATTATGAACATAGAAATCTAAATAGAAAAGAGCTTGATTGAACACATTGCAACAGATCCACAGATTTATTTTATACTGTTATGAGTGAACAAACAAACAAATAAAAATATGTATTAAATGCTTACTATGTTTCTGGCATAGTGCTAAACATTAGGGAGACAAATGCTAGAGAGTTAGTCTGTACCCTCAGGAAGCTTACATTCTAATTAAGGAAAGAATACATAGAGAGAAATCATGAGTAGGGAAAGATGGCCAATAGAGCCATAGGACAATGGAATAATAGTAGTAGTCTCTCGGTAACTGAGGATGATGATTGTCTTTGTGCGCGTTCATCTGTGATGTAGATGAGTGTGCACAAAAACACTTGTGTGTGAAGGAGATTTAAGTGGAAAAGTCGATGCACAGAGGCAGTCCCACTCGGCGTTGGAAGCCTGGGTCCAGTGGCACAAAAAGTCTTTACACCTGGAGACTTCCTCAGCTGCATTGGATGGCTGTGTTGTCTTTTGTGCTCCAACACGCCCTGAGCACTCCACAGTACCTTGCTGCGTCGCCATCTCAGCCGTTGAACTTTCTTATTGGTTTCTTCCATCTGTTCGGCCCAAGAAGTCTTCACATGCTGGGTGAGCAAAGCCCTGGTTCACCAGGGGTCGACGACCTGATGGCTACTCTCACAAGGTTTAGCCGGCCTGTCGAAGCCTTTGCCTGGGTGTGGCCACTACCGCATGCTAGCAGCTACTGGGAGCCACAAGTGAGAGCTGGGTGTCAGGTGGAATGGAATAATACAGCATGTTAAAATATACATTCGTCTTTTAGTGGAATTATCAGTAGAAGGGACAAATATCATTGATATGTATAAATTAAATTCTTATAAGTTAATTTTTTTTGGTCAGGGATAATCTCTTGCTATTGGTTTAGAAAAGAATGAAATTAAAACCAAACTCCAAATATTTCTGAGTTTTCCCTTATTGATTGATGCCCTTGGGTTCTCAGAAGAAAATTTAAAGAGAAGTGAATATTGGTAGAGCATGGGGAAATTATACTACATTATACATCTGTTTACATGGAGGCAATGTTTGTGTTGGCAAAGTTCCACCAAGGTCAAATGCCTTTGGTTCAACAGCTATTTCAGTATGATGAGTCATTCCAGGAGGGAAAAGTGCTTATTGAGAAATCTCGGGTGCAGAACACTCTGCTAGGCACTAAGGAGGGATGCATACCAAATAGAAACAATCAGACTGTGCTATCAGGAAATGAATTGCCTTGTAAAACAGGGATAATGATAATGTAATAGGAAAAAAAACAGCAAAATACTGAATGCTTTGTAATGTGTCCGCAGGCAGCAGATTTGTGAAATGTGTATGTTGGAAGCACCAGGGCTAGAGGATGAGAATAATTCAATTAAATAGATACAAATCATTTTGAAAGGGAAGATGGTAGAAGTCAGATGCCACAAAATCAGGAAGAAGTCCTAGAGATGGTAGCATTTGAGCTGAATCTAGAAGGTAACAAGGCATCCTGAGTGGTAAAGGTGAGAAGGGAGAGAACTATGTGTTAGGGATGCAGTTAATACCAGAGCATAGAGATAGGAACTGTAGAGTCATATAAGGAACAGTAATAAAATCAGTTGAGATGAATTGTAGAGTGCTTATAGGAGAGTAGTATATAATAGATCTGAAAAGGTAAGCTGAGTGCTAAAGAGAGGAGTTCATATTTTATCCTAAGACAATAGGGAGCCATTGGAGTTTATTGAATAGGGGAGAGGTTTGGGAAAGGGAGTTCAATTAGGAGGTTATTGCAATAGTCAAGGTGAGAGATAATAAGATTTAAAACTAAGGAAGGATGTGGGTGGAGAAAATGAAGAGAGAAGTGAGAAATAAAGTGAATAAATAGGGAATAATGGATTTGTTTTTCAAACATTAATTAGTCAATAATACTACTTGAGATCAGTATTTTATAGTAAAGAACTGATTATTCGTTAGAAATTCCTGAATGTTTAACAGTGGCCAAGCAAACTTAAAAGTTTTTCTTTTTCCAATAAGCCTAGATTTTCATACCTTCCATACCTCAAATGAAAGAGAAGCTGAGAAGTCGGCCTCTAAGATTTGTACTGGTATAGGGTTTGTTACTAAGGAAGAGAGTTATTTCTGTTTACATGTTTGGTCTTAAGAGACAAATTAAACCTTAAATGAATCCAGGAATGGGAAAGTGTTCCTGGGTTCCTAGCAATATCTCTGCTGTTTTAAAACTGACCAGGCACTCATCCCTACCACTGCCTAGAAGACTTTGTGTAACCACTAGGATTAAAGGATTAAGAAATGGAAGGAATTATAGACAAATTTAATTTAATTGCTTCATTTCAGAGATGAGAAAACGAAGACCCAGGGAACATAAGTAATTTGCCTAATATTGTAGGTTTGGCAATGATCTAATTCTTAATTTAACAGAGAATAGAGATGCCTATCAATTTAAAATAAATAGCTACACACTGCTGGTGGAGTTGTGAATTGATCCAACCATTCTGGAGAGCAATTTGGAACTATGCCCAAAGGGTGCTAAAACACTGTCTGCCCTTTTATCCAGCCATAGCACTGCTGGGTCTGTACCCCAAAGGGATAATGGACAAAAAGACTTGTACAAGAATATTCATAGCTGCTCTCTTTGTGGTGGCCAAAAATTGGAAAACGAGGGGATGCCCATCAATTGGGGAATGGCTGAACAAATTGTGGTATATGTTGGTGATGGAATACTATTGTGCTCAAAGGAATAATAAAGTGGAGGAATTCCATGGAGACTGGAACAACCTCCAGGAATTGATGCAGAGTGAAAGGAGCAGAACCAGGAGAACATTGTACACAGAGACTGATACACTGTGGTACAATCGAATGTAATGGACTTCTCCATTAGTGGCAATGAAGTGATCCTGAACAACTTGGAGGAATCTATGAGAAAAAACATTATCCACCTTGTAGCAGTTAAAATTAGTTTTTCTGCTAGAAGTATTATATTTTATGAGGTTTATTAAGATTAAAATATACAGAAAATACAAAATAAGAAAGCACATGCCTAGGAGGGCCGAATGGCCCATTCACTTACACTACATCATGAGAGAAGTGTGTCCCTGGAAGCGCAAGCAGGAAGAGAGACCCAGTAGGCTTTACAGCCAGTTTAAATAGAAATTTTGATCCCCCGCAGGTGGGAACTCAGGTGAGACTAGAGGGCATCCTGGGACTAGAGCAAGGACTTCTGGGGATTGATGTTTGAGGCTCAAATCTCCATTTTCACAACCTTCAGAGGAAAAACTGTGGGAGTGGAAACACAGAAGAAAAACAATAGTTTGAATACATGGGTTGAGTGGGATATGATGAACATCCTAATGCAAACACCAACAACATGGAAATAGGTTCTGATCACATGTAATACCCAATGAAATTGCCCGTCGGCTGCAGGAAGGGTTGGGGGAGGGTAGGGAGGAAAATAATGTTATTCTTGTAACCAAGGAATAATGTTCTAAATTAACTAAATAAATTAATTTTTTAAATGAAATAAATAGCTACAAAAGCCTACAATCTGGCATAGTCAATCAATTATCAAAAGTTGAAATGACATTAATTCAATTTCCGTAGGAATTCATGTTCATTGATACCAAGTAGGCATTAAAAATAATTTCCAATATATTAGATAGCTGAGATTCAACCAACTATCTTGACCAAACTCTAAATAAATCCATTAGAAAACTTCAGGGTAGGTCCTGGGCTTTTTATTTACCAAGGCTATTAAATTTTTTCCCTGCCTTTTTAAAAGTATCTAATTTTAATTATAAATGTATATATCCTAAGCAAGAAAATCATAATTGTTGGTCCATTCTAATAGCCTAAAATAGATCACTTACTCAAAGACTGACTCATTTCCTTTCCTCTCTCTTCTCATGAGATATCTAAATTTTTTCCTATCGTTGCATCATTATAAAAATTAGCATTAGTGGCCTTGTGATGGAAACTTTTAAAAATCCCTCCTTATTTTTGTTAAAGGATTATTATCTTTATGAAGTTTTTGTTCATGAAATGTTTTTTCTTGAAACTTCAAATGACAAAAAATTTTCATTGTTACATCGCTTTCTTTGTCTTAGATAACTGAGATGTGAGGACTACATGCTATTGCCATTGATATTGGTCACTTCTATTTTTTTGTCAAAGAGTTTGTATTATATATATAATTATATATATAATATATATTTCTATATTAAGAGTACTCATTTTTGTTTCTGTAGACAGGATAATTTGTCTGGAATCTTCCATTAACTCGGTGTTGGAAAATACAGTAAGCTATATTGCTCATGATGATCTCAATGCTTTATGAATATGTCCCGAATTGGCTATTAGTGTCGCACAATGCTATGACTACATAGAAAAATGTTAGCATTTGCCACTTGTGATTGTTATGACCCATTTCTTTTATATGTCTTAAGAATAATGAAAATGAATGAACACCCAAATAAATTTTTATTACCAATTAACTTGAAGTAAAACAATTTATTTACTCAAAGAATAACACATAAAGCAGGTCTAAGAAGAAAGTGACCAGCTGTACAGAAGTAGCAGAAATAATAGAGAAGTATGGCACCTAAAGATGGTCACTATGTCTTATGACAACTCTTACTGAGCTTTATATCTCTAGCCATCATTATCTCTTTTTGATTTATGCTCTAATGTAGCCACACTGCCTATATTGCCTGAGTCATATCACAGGAATAAGCCTTGGGAAATTTCAATCGCAAGAGAATAAATGCTTTGGGACTATGTAAAGAGAAAAGATTAAGGATGAAATAAGCAATGGAAATCTGTCTTTGGTCCTAGCAAAAGTCTTACACCAGTGCCAGAATCTTTTTCTTTTACTACTTCAAGATTTTCCTTTTAATTTTTTTGTTATTCTGAACTTAATAAATATCAACAAACATAATCATTTCCATATTAAAAAAAAACAGGAAAAGAAAGAGGATTAAGAAGTACGTATAGGATACCACAAATATCTATTATATATTATTGCTTGTTTTCTTTTTTTAAATTTTATTTAGTCAATTGAGAACATTATTCCTTTCTATGTTATTGGTGTTTGCATTAGGATGTTCATTTAGATAGAGTCTATATCCCCAATCATATCGCCCTGGACCCATGTGTCTCCACTCCCACAGATTTTCCTCTAAATGTAGATAGTGTTTTTTCTCATAGATTCCTCCAAGTTGTTCAGGGACATTGCATTGCCACTAATGGAGAAGTCCATGACATTCGATTGTACCACAGTGTATCAGTCTCTGTATATAATGTTCTCCTGGTTCTGCTTCTTTCACTCTGCATCAATTCCTGGAGGTCATTTCAGTTCCCATAAAATTGCTCCACTTTTTTATTCCTTTGAGCACAATAGTATTCCTTCACCAATATATGCCACAATTTGTTCAATAATTCCCCAAATAAAGGGCATCACCTCGTTTTTAATTTTTTGCCACCACATGAACATGACTTTTTCCTTATTATCTCTTTGGGGTATAAACCCAGCAGTGCTATGGTTGGATCAAAAGGCAGACAGTCTTTTAGGGCCCTTTGGGCATAGTTCCAAATTGCCCTCCAGAATGATTGGATCAATTCACATCTCCACCAGCAATAAATTAATATCCCAACTTGGCCACATCCCCTCCGGCATTCATTATTTCCATTGCTGTCATGTTAGCCAATCTGCTAATGTGAGGTGATACCTCAGAGTTACTTTGATTGGCATCTCTCTGATTATAAGAGATTTAGAACACTTTCTCATGTGCTTATTAATAGTTTTGATCTCTTTGACTGAAAATTGCCTGTTCATGTCCCTTGCCCATTTATCAGTTGGAGAATGGCTTGAGTTTTTGTACAATTGATTTAGCTCTTTATATATATGAGTAATTAGACCTTTTTCAGAGGTTTTTGCTATGAAGATTGTTTCCCGGTTTTTTACTTCCCTTCTAATTTTAGTTGCATTGGTTGTGTCTGTACAAAAACTTTTTAATTTGATGTAATCAAAATTATTTATTTTACATTTTGTGATTTTTTTCTAACTCTTAGTTGGTTTTAAAATCTTTCCTTTCCCAAAGATCTGACATGTATACTGTTCTGTGTTTACCTAATTAACTTATAGTTTACTTCATTAAGTTCAAGTCACTAACCCATTCTCAGTTTATCTTGGTTTAGGATGTGAGATTTTGATTTAAACCTAATCTCTCCCATATTGTCTTCCAATTTTCCCAGCAGTTTTTATCAAATAGTGGATTTTGGTCCCCAAAGCTGGGATCTCTGGGCTTATCATAGACTGTCTCACTGAGGCCCCTTACCCCAAGTCTATTCCAATGATCCTACTTTCTGTCTCTTAGCCAGTACCATATTGTTTTGATGACCACTGTTTATAGTATAGTTTGAGATCTAGTACTGCAAGACCACCTTCCTTTGCATTTTTTTTCATGATTTCCCTGGATATCCTTGATCTTTTGTTCTTCCAAATGAACTTTGTCATGGTTTTTTCGAATTCAGTAAAAAAAGGTTTTTGGTAGTTCGATAGGTATGGCACTAAATAAGTAAATAAATTTGAGTAGGATGTTAGCTCGTACTACCCATGAGTAGTTAATGTTTTTCCAATGGTTTAGAACTAGCTTTAATTGTATGGAAAGTGTTTTGTAGTTGAGTTCATATAGTTCCTGTGTTTGTCTCAACAGATAGATTCCTAAGTATTTTATATTGTCTAGGGTGATTTTGAATGGAATTTCTCTTTCTATTTAATGTTGCTGAGATGTGTTGGAGATACATAGAAATGCTGATGACTTATTTTGTATCCTGTAACTTTGCTAAAGTTGTTCATTATTTCCACTAGCTTTTTTGTTGATTCTCTAGGATTCTTTAAGTAGACCATCATATCATCCACAAAGAGTGACAGCTTGGTCTCCTCATTGCCAATTTTAATACCTTCAATTTCTTTTCCTTCTCTAATTGCTACTGCTAGTGTTTCTAGTACAATGTCAAATAATAGAGGTGATAATGGGCATCCTTGTTTCACTCCTGATCTTATTGGGAATGCATCTAGTTTATCCCAATTGCAGATGATGTTTGATGATGGTTTTAGATATATACTGTTTATTATTTTTAGGAAAGACCCTTCTATTCCTATGCTTTCTAGTGTTTTCAATAGGATTGGGTGTTGTATTTTATCAAAGGCTCTTTCTGCATCTATTGGGATAATCATGTGATTTTTGTTGGTTTGCTTATTCATATGATCAATTATATGGATGGTTTTCCTAATATTGAACCATCCTTGCATTCCTGGTATAAATCCTACTTGATCATAGTGAATGACCCTCCTGATCACTTGCTGGAGTCTTTTTGCTAGTATCCTATTTAAGATTTTTGCATCTATATTCATTAGGGAGATTTGTCTGTAGTTTTCTTTCTCCATTTTTGACCTGCCTGGCTTTGGAATCAGTAACATATTTGTGTCCTAAAAGGAATTTGGTAGAACTCCCTCATTGCTTATTATGTCAAATAGTTTGTATAGTATTGGGATTAGCTGTTCTTTGAATGTTTGATAGAATTCACTTGTGAATCCATCAGGCCCTGGGGATTTTTTCTTAGGGAGTTCTTTGATAGCCTGTTTCATTTCTTTTTCTGATATGGGATTATTTAAGAATTCTATTTCTTCTCCTGTTAATCTAGGCAATGTATATTTTTGTAGATATTCATCCATATCACCTAGATTGGCATATTTATTGCCATATAATTGGGCAAAATAGTTTTTAGTAATTGCCTTAATTTCCTCTTTATTGGAGGTGAGTTATCCATTTCCATCCCCGATACTGTAAATTTGCTTTTCTTCTTTCCTCTTTTTTATTAGATTGACCAGTAATTTGTCTATTTTGTTTGTTTTTTCAAAATTACAACTTCTAGTCTTATTCATTAAATCAATAGTTCTTTGACTTTCTATTTTATCAATTTCTCCCTTAATTTTTAGGATCTCTAATTTAGTTTTCATATAGGGATATTGGTTGTTTTATTAAAGTGCTCAATAAATTTAAAATGTTCATTGCAAAGATATCCTGCTTTTCTGTATAATCCTTCTGAACTTTCTTCTACTCTCTTCTCTGTATTTTTAAAGTGTTTCATTAATGCTCTTTTCTTTCTTTTCTTTTTAGAGCACCACTGCCATTAATCATTTTTAGTATCATAAAGTGCTCAGCCTGTGGTCAGAAAGACTTAAATTCAAATACACTCTCTGACAGATACTTACTGTTACTAATTATACACTCTTGGACAAGTGTCATGACCTCTTTCCACCTCAGTCTCACCATCTTTAAAATGGAATTAATAATAGCACCTATTGGTGGTGCTGCTAAAGCTATGCCCATCCAGACCTGCCTTCTCCACTCTATTTCTACATCAATTAATTAGTTCATCTATTTGTTAAATATATATCTAGGTGGAGAATGTATATATTTTGGCCACTAACAGAAACAACCTTTGATCAACTCACAAAAACAGTCCATAGGCCAAATGCTTCACAGAGTACTCAGAACATGAGTTTAGACAATCCCAAGAGCCTCCCTCTGCTCCCAAGAAAGAGTTTATATGATATATGAATAGTCTACTTCTTATTTGTGCATCCCCAAATACTCTTGGTCTGATTATACTAGTCCTTCATTCAGGGTTCCAGGTGTAGGTTTTTTCCACCATATTACTAAAATTGAAAAATCTCTCATCCCTGTTATGAGTTATGTCCCTGTTATGTCCCTGTTATGTCCCTGAGTCCCTGTTATGACTCTACCTTGAGAAGACCATCCATTCTCCTCCACTATAACTCATCCATAGAACTTAAATGATTTACTTTTTAACAGCCACATGCTTTGTTGAAGTCAGGTAAAATATGTTTAAAGAAGATAGCGACACTACATTATGTTGAAAGATACCATAGATTATGAAACATTTTTCATTCTAAACTTTTAGACACCAAATATTATACCATTCAAATTGTTAAAGGAAAAACTAAAAGGGTGACAGGTGGAAATAGATTAAAAATCTATAACAGTTGAGTATTTAAACATCCCCCCCTCCCCTCAGAACTGGTCAAATATAACCAAAAATAAATAAGAAAAAAATTGAGCTAAATAAAATTTTAGGTGAGCTAGATGCAGTAGATATCTGGGAAGAATTATATAGTGATAGAAAGGAATGTGCCTTTTTATCAGAGGCACATGGTACTTTTACAAAAATTGACCATATGCTAAGACACAAAAAATTTGTAATTAAATGAAGAAAAACAGAAATATTAAATCCATCCTTTTCAGAACATAATTTAATATATTTATATTTAATAAGAGTCTGTAGAATAACAGAATAAAAGTTATTTGGAATCTAAATAATTTAATTTTAAAAATGAGTAGGTTACAAACAAACCTTAGAAAAAATAACTAATTTTATCAAAGAGAATTATAACACATAAGACAGTATACCCAAAATTTATATCTCTAAATGCCTACATCACTAAAATAAAGAACAGATAAGTGAATTGGATATCCAATTTTTAAAAATTAGAAAAAGAACAAATTGTATAACTCCAATGAGATAATAAGTTAGAAATCCTAAAAAACAAAATTGGGATTAACAAAAATTGAATGTAAGAAAACCTTTGAATTAATAAATAAAATCAATAGTTCGTTTTCTGAAAAATCAACAAAATAGATAAACCCTTGGCTAATATAAATTTAAAAGAGAGAATAAAACCAAATCACTAGCATCAAACATATAAAAGATGAATTTGATACTAATAAAGATGAAATCAAAGCAATTATTAGGAGCTGTTTTGCCCAATTATATGCCAATCAATTTAATAACTTAAGTGAAATGGATGAATACTTGCAAAAATATAAATCACCTAGACTAAGAGAAGAGGAATTAAAATATTTAAATAAAACAAGTTTAGAAAAAAGAAATTAATCAGTCTATAAAAGAACTTTCTAAGTAAAAAGCATCAGAACTAGATGAATTTACAAGTGAATTTTAACAAACATTTAAAGAGCACCTAATTACCGGTTTTAAATAAATTATTTAGAACAATTAGTAAAGGAGTCCTGCCAAACTCCTTTTTTGAAACAAAATTGGATGCTGATACCTAAACCAGGAAGAGCAAAAACAGAGAAAGAAAATCATAGGCCAATTTCATTAATTAATATAGATGGAAAAATTCTAAATAAAATATTATCCAGATTGTGTCAATATATCACAAAGATTATATATTATGAGCAAAGAGGATTTAAACTAGGTATGCAGAGATGGTTTAGTGTAAGGAAAACTATTAACATAATTGACTGCATCAACAAAAAAAACAACAAAAATCATCTCATTATGTCAATACATGCAAAAAAAAGTTTTTGACCAAATACTCCAGAGCAAATTTTGTTTTTAAATGAACAAAGTCTTAACTTTGAATTGATTTTGATTAAAACAGTTTATTTGATAGATTTGATGTCACAATGAATTTGTAGTTGCCATTCCAATGATAAAATTATGATTGATATCTTTTCATCATGGCAATTGTTTCCTGTGTGGTTTTTTGGATTTTTTAGAAGGATGTGTTTAGAAAGGTTTTTTTTTTTTAAATGTAACAAAATTTGACCATTGTGGAAGTTGCAGTAAATTACTTTTTAAATAAATGTATTGTTTTCCCTTAAAGTAGGCCCATGAAATTTTTTCTGATAGGGAAAGAAGGTATAAGAATGGCTAAACTAATATATCTTGGAAACAAGTGGTGACACTGTAATCCCTAATAAATAAAATTTAATTACTGAGTCAAATTCAAAACCATTAAATTTTACTTTTGGAAAAGTGAAAGCTTAAATATTTATTCTTTTACATATAAATAATATAACAGCAAGCTATTCCATTGGGGAAAATATTTTTAAGCTAAATACGATTTTATGTTTATTTTTGAATCCTGCTAAGATAGCAAGTATCTGAGATTCCCACCTTCTGGATTGATACCAACTCCTAAGAGAACTATAGTTACAAAAGTTGTACAACTAAAGTTTATTAATGGAGAACAGTATTGCCCATTTTGCGTGTAAATATTTGGATTGCTAAAAGGGGAAGAAAAAGAACTTTTGTGTACAAAAAAAATCATAATAAATTTATGTGTATCCTTTCCCTCTGTCTTTTTTCTCTTTGGTTTATAGGGAAATTAATCAAAAGATATGGAAGAGTTACAGATAGTTTAATAAATATGGAGTTATTCTTTCAAACTTCATTCCAGAATGATTAAACTGATTCTCAGTTCTACCAACAGTGAATTATTATGTCTATCCCCCACACAATCCTTTCAACATCTGTCATTTTTGTCATCTTTGGCAGTCTCATGGATGTAAGATGCACATCAAAGTTGTTTCATTTTATTAGAAATTTGTAACACTTTTCATATTTATTAATAGTTTGTTTCTTTTTTTAATTGCCTGTTTGTATTCTTTGACTATCAATTTGTGAATATCTTTTCTCCATATATATGTATATATTCATGTTATATGAGTTCATATTCTAAATATATGTTCATGTATACATTTATTATTTCTCCACATATCCTGGTTAACAGACCTTTCTCAGAGAAATTTGCTACAAAGACTTATCTCCAAGATAACTATTTCCCTCCTAATTTTAAATAGATCTACTTTGTGCAGAAAATTTACAATTTTACATAATCAAAATTCAGCATTTCTGTGCTTTTGAGAATACAAAATTCACTCCTATTAAAAATACTCCAAAGCATAGGTAGAATTGTATTTTCCCTTCAATTAATAAGTACATATTTAAAACTCTCAGTTGCCCTTATTATATTTACTGTTTCCTAATATTTAATCAACCCTTCCACTCTAGTATAAATCCAACCTGAGTAGAGCATATAGCCTTTTTAAAGAATTCTTACCCTCCAACTAAGAATCAGTATTGTTATATTGGTTCCAAGGCAGAACAATAAAGGCAACTAGGGTTAAATGACTTGTCCAGGGCCACACAGCTAGGACATGTCTAAGATCAGAATTGAACATAGTTCCTCCCATCTTCAGGCTTGGCACTCTTTCCGCAGAACCGCGTAGCTGCCCCCTTTCCTCTCATATTTTAATACAATTTATATAATATCAAATTTCATTGTTGTTTGGATAGTTGATAGAATTTACTTATAAATATATCTAGCTCTTAATTTCTTCCTGCTTTGCCTCAAAGTGGTCCAATATATGTATTGCTCTACCTTTTCTCCCTGCAAAGTTCCCCTTAAAGAATTGCTTTTTTCTCTACTTCTCCATCTGAATTGGAGCTACTTCAAACTCTAATTTTTTAAAGCTTTGTGAAGGTATGTCCATTTTTAGATCGTCCGATGAGATTTCTATTTTTAATCCTATAAAGAACAGCTTTTGAATTTCATAAAGTTTCACTGGAGTAGCTAGGTGGCACAGTGGATAGAGTACCAGTCCTGGAGACAGGAAATCTTATCTTCATGATTTTAAATCAAGCCTTACTAGCTTACTTACTTACAGTTACTAGCTGTGTGGTGCTGTATAATTTACTGAACCTTGTTTGGCTCAGTTTCCTCATGAACAACAAAAAAGTTATTATCAGTTAATGATAACTCATTACCTCTTTTATCTACTCTGCTTTCTATGACATCAGTTATGGATGAGGTGGTAAGAGAACCTCTACACTCCCTTATATCAATACAGAAAATAATAACAATATCCATAAGGGAGGTATTGTTTTTTTTAAATGTGAAATGTATTTTTAAAATATGTGAAATGTATTTTTAAAATACGTATCTTTAAAGAAAGAGGACTGGTATCTGCAAAAAAATATTTATAACAACTCTTTCTGTGTTGTGGAAGAATTGGAAATGGAGGGGATGCCCATTAACTGGAAAATGGCTGAAGAAGTTATGGCTTATGATTGTGATGGGATATTTTTGTGCTATAAGAAATGATGATTTCAGAGAAACCTAGGAAGACATAGATGGACTGATGTAAGGTGAAGTGGGCAGAACTGGGAATAACACAGTAACAGGATTCTTGTAATAATGGTAATCTGTGAAAGACTTTACTCTGATCAATACAATGATAATTACAAAGGACCCATGATGAAAAATGTCATCCAACTTCAAAGAGAGAATTGGTAAATTCTAAGTGCAGGTTAAAAATATTTTTCACTTTATTTTCTTACTTCTCCACTGCAAATATAGAATTATGTTATTTATGACTTCACATGTATAACAGACATCATATTGTTTACCTTCTCATTAGGTGGAGGAGGAGCTAGAGCGAGGGGAAGAATTTAGAAATTAAAGAAATTTAAATAAATGTTTGTAAAAGAGAAGGAAAAGGGGGATTCTCTTCACTTTTATAAAAGGGATAGGGGTGAGTAGGTTTGTTCACTGGAAAGATGTAAACTCCAGTGAACAGTTGAGGGAAATGAGGAAAGGGCAATATGGATGTTGAGGAAAAAAATAGTAAGGGTGAGGGAGAGATGGCAGTATCTCTCTCTCCTCGAGGTTAGTTATACTAGGGCTTGAGACAGACTCAGAGAGGCAGAAAGACTTCTCTAACCCACTTCTCAAAGGACAATCTAACTGACACTTTCCTTTGAGTATCATTATTTGACACAAGCTGGAAAAGGTGTTATTACATTCAGAGCAAGAGAGGTTTCCAATGAAACCCCTTTCTTAGAGGGATGAAACCAACCTCAGGTCTTGACTTCATTTATCTGATCTTTCCCCTCAGTATAATGACAGGCCCATACCCAAATCTAACTTATTCTAAGGATTTATTAAAAGGAAGGAGTAATATGGATAAAGGAATAAAGGAAGAGAAGGGGGGGATGGAGGGAGAAGGATGTCCTGTAAAATCTATCTTCACAGTGGTTGGATTTCAAAAGCTGAGGCTAGAGGCTTCTGGGACTTGGCCCCTCTTCCCAACTGACTACTTCTTATTTCTCTACACCATTATAACTTAACTAAATTCTTATTATTTAGCCCAAAGAAAGGCAAGGGTGAGAGACCCAAAGGGAAGAGGGCAGGTTGGCTCTGGTCAAAGAGACCAACAGAAACCCCCTTGAGTCTTGGATACTGTTCTCAAATGAAATGGAGTTAAGAAGGATGTCTAGATGGAGACAGGTCCACAACAAATATGGAAATCAGACTCTTTCTCCCTCCTGTGGCTTCAGATATCCTCTGACCCCCAGGAAAAAGCTCCTCCTCCTTTTCTTCCAAGACTAGAAGTGATCCATTGGTCAGAATCCTCTCAGCTCCCAGTTCCTTTTCCCAGAATCCTCAGCTGATTCTTTGCTGCCCCTAGGCTACTCTGTCCATCAGACTGCAGGATTCTATTAAGGTCTCTTTTCAATCCTTACATGTTTAAAAAAGAAAAAATTTTAAATATACCTCTTTTTTCATTTTTATCGCACTATGGACAGATAATTTTTAAAAAGGAATCTTTACTATGCCAAGGCTAAAGTTGGAAACCAGGTCAACATTACCGATGTACAGAGTAGTTACTTTTTGTTCTGAGAAGACCTGAAAGACTTTCTGGACAGAAGCCTCTCCTTTCCACTAGCTTGAAAAGGGGCCAGAAATTTCCAGCATTCTCTTCACTTCTTAATGGTTTTCTTAAGAAGATAGATTAAAGCATTTATATTTTGAGAAGGGAAATGGAATTCTGTTACTAGTAAATTAGTATAACTATTTAATGAAAAATGTTGAGTCAAGACTTGTTGAAAATCTTTGCCAAATTAATCTACTTCCCATAATCAGTCAAAAGAATGAACGTAAGTTGCCCTGTGCTTGGTGAATGAGAATTTATCACTGACATAATTGCTGAGTGTTACAGACCTCAAATGCAAAGATGGAGCTGAATTTATTCTCAGTCTAGAATTTACCTTCAATATTGCTTGTGTTGTTTGTACTAAATTCTTATTAAAAATTTCCTGGGTGAGTTGAATACAGAGGAAGATAGAAAGTGGGTCTAGCCTCACACAGCCTGGCAAAAAAAAGAAATGATGGAAGGATGGGAAAAAGGAAGGAAGGAAGGAAGGGAGGGAGGGAGGGAGGGAGGAAGGGAGGGAGGAAGGAAGGAAGGAACGAACGAACGAACGAACAAACGAACGAAGGGAGGAAGGAAGGAAAGGAAGGAAGGGAGGAAGGAAGGAAAGGAGGGAGGGAGGGAGGAAAGGATGGAGGGAGGGAGGAAGGAAAGGATGGAGGGAGGGAGGGAGAGAGGTAGAGAAGAAGAAAATGCATATATCACAGCCACCGAGTGCAGCAAATTGAAAAAAAATGGCATACATATTCCTTCCCAACTGTTTTCTTTAGAATTACATCTTACATTTCTATAGTCTGACTCTGGATCCCATGTCTCAAAGCCCCATGGAACTTTTTTTTTAATTTTGTTTTTGATCACATTTCCACTTGTGGTACATCTGCCAGGAAGGACAAAAGTTATAGTTAATTATATTCTGGGTAATTTAGGTTTTACTACTACTCTGATAACTACAGGAGTAATGTCTAGCTCCTTTTACTAGTAAAAACAAATGAGACTGAGTCCATTCTTCATTTAGAATGGCAGGATGGTAAACTCCCACCCTCCCTGGCTAGCTCAAGAAACAGATGTCAAGGTTGCCTTGGGAGGCAAAGCAAACACTTCAAAACAGAAGTCTTAGATACAACTGCCCAATGTAAACAAATTATAAAATGTCCACTAATGCCAAAAAGGCACATGCAATATTTCAGGCATGTTCTTCAAGATCCTTACTCTCAGTTGAATTGACCTACTGTGACTTTAAAATACTTAGGTTCATATTACTTTTCCAATAAGCCAATAAAAACAAAACATGGTATTTATTCAATTTTTATTTGACTAATATTCCTGAGTGAGTTATGATACAAGGCACTAGTCTTTACATTGGAAGTTAGACATAGTTAACTATGGATTTTACAAATGATGGATTAAAATTCTTTTTTGAGGAGGCAACTAGGTGGTTCAGTGGAATGAGAGCCAGGCTCAAAGACAGGAGGTTATGGGTTCATATTTGGCTTCAGATACTTTCTACCTGTGCAGCCCTGAGCAAATCACTTGACCCCCATTGCCTAGCCCTTCCCACTTTTCCTTCTGGGAACCAATACAAAGTATTGATTCTAATATGGAAGGTGAGGGTTTAAAAATGGTAACAATAATTCTCCTTTGAGCTGTGATTAAGGTACAAAGGTGATTTCCCCTCTCCGTATCCCCTGCTCCCAAACTGCTTAATGAATTACTTTCTAGGAACAGTCCTATTCAAATGAATTTTTCCTTCAAGAAATCACCCTGTCTTAAGAATCACTTTCGAGAGGACTTCCGGGTTAACATGGCTGCAATCTAGATGTGAATCACTTCCTCTCCCCA
Organism: Monodelphis domestica; assembly: GCF_027887165.1. Classification (NCBI taxonomy): domain Eukaryota; kingdom Metazoa; phylum Chordata; class Mammalia; order Didelphimorphia; family Didelphidae; genus Monodelphis; species Monodelphis domestica. The sequence continues at coordinate 17,753,425 of NC_077231.1, read as the reverse complement.
GCACCGAACGAAATAGACTACCTCAAAAGAGCATAAAAATCACCTTTGGAAGAACAGAGGGACTCTCCAGTACCCCCACAGAAATGAAGGTACGTGGGGCTTGAACATTTCCACACTATAAGGAGGAGGAAAACCTTGCACAAAAACGTGAACTGAGCCACCCCTACCCCCCTACCTCCCCCCCCCCCCCGCACCAAACCAGTAAGGTATCAGAGCACTCACTGGGACAGCGAGTGAGTGAGGAGAGTCTCTGTCTGGGGGGGGGGGGAGGCACACAAGGGTCCTTGGGATCTAAAGACTGCAAGAAAACGACCTCTCAGGGCAGTTTCATGGAAAAATCCTGCTCTGAGCAAAGGGGTGGCCACACTGAACACAGGGGCCCGCTCTCTAAGAAACCTTGGAGGCTGGGAAGAACTAGTCTGAGGCAACCTAAATTCACAGAAAACCCGCCCATATCACCCAGACCCCAGACCAAAAGATAAAGGGGAATAAAACCATCAAAGGGATGGCTCACATGGCCCAAATCAAGCCTCCAGGAAGAAAGGGGAAAAGGTGACTATTGAAAACTTTTATGGCAGGAGTACCCAAGGAAAAGAAGAGAAAGAGGATGAAATGCAAACAAAATCAAAACATGCCTCCCAATATGGAAATTATCCACAAGCTCTGGAAGAACTCAAATTGGAGCTTACCCAAAAGATGGAAACCTTCTGGAAAGAAAAATGGGAGAAAGAGAACAACAGTCTGATAGACAAGACTTAACAATTGGAGAAAGAGCTGGAAGCATCTAATAGAAGGGCAGACAAAGCTGAAAAACTAAACCAGTCCCTAATGACCAGAATTAAGCAACTGGAAGACAGTGAGCATGCAAAACAGCAAGATTAATAAAGCAAAGCCAAAAAATTAATGAATTAGAAGAAAACACAAAATATCTCACTGAAAAGGTCACAGACCTGGAAAACAGAGGAAGAAGAGACAACGAGAGAATTATTGGTCGGCCCAAAAAACCAGAGATAAACAATAAACTCGATGCTATACTACAGGAGATTATAGAAGAAAATTGCCCACATGTTTTGGAGCAAGGGGGCAAAATAGAAATAGAAAGGGTTCATAGAACACCCTCTATACTAAATCCCCAAAAGACAACCCCCAGGAATGTAATCGCCAAATTCAAGAGCTTCCAAGAAAAGGAGAAAATCCTACAAGAAGCCAAGAAGAGGAGCTTCAGATATAGGGGAGCTCCCATAAGGATCACACAGGACTTAGCGGCTAACAAACTAAGAGATCGCAAAGCATGGAATATGATATTTAGAAAGGCAAGAGAGCTGGGTCTCCAACCAAGAATCAACTACCCAGAAAAACTGACTATATACATCCAGGGGAAAGTATGGGCATTCAACAAAATAGAAGATTTCCAAGCATTTGCTAAGAAAAGACCAGAATTTAGTGGAAAATTTGATATCCACTCACAGAAAGCAAAAGAAACATAAAAAGGTAAATATGAAAGAAAGGGGAAAGGAGATAAATCTTATCTTTTTCTTTAAGTCAAACTCTTCTATAATAACTACATTTACATCAAATTATATATATTAATATGTGGGGGAAATGTATTGTGTAACTCTCAAAAATTGTATGCACCATAAGAGTAGTTAGAAGATTGATGCATAGGGAAAGATTGGGGCATCGATAAGATTTGGTGAAGGGGGGGCAAAGAAAGGAAAAGGGAGGTGGGGAAGCATCGACAATACTAAGACTTACTTCAAGAAATGGGGTGGGGGGGACTAAATAGAATAATCTTTCCCATACAAAGATACAAATGTGAAGGGGAGGGGAAGATCTCTCATATGAGAAGAAGAGAGCATGAATTGGTATTACTTAAACCTTACTCTCAGTGAAATCAACTGTTAGAGAGGGAAGAACATTTAGATCCAGTGGGATCCTGAATTCTATCTTATCCAACAGGATAAGAAAGAAAGGGAAATTAAGGAGGGGGAGGAGGGAGTGAGTATAAAAAGGGAGGGAAGGAGAGGGGGAAGGGGAAGAAAGCATAAAAAGGGAGGGGCTAGAAAGGGAAGCATACCAAGGGAGGTGACTAGGGGGACTGACCTAAAGTAAATCACTGGTTCAAAAGGATATAGCTAGGGGGGGCAGCTGGGTAGCTCAGTGGATTGAGAGCCAAGCCTAGAGATGGGAGGTCCTAGGTTCAAATCTGGCCTCAGACACTTCCCAGCTGTGTGACCCTGGGCAAGTCACTTGACCCCCATTGCCTAGCCCTTACCACTCTTCTGCCTTGGAGCCAATACACACAGTATTGACTCCAAGATGGAAGGTAAGGGTTTAAAAAAAAAAGGATATAGCTAGGGAAGAAAGGTCAGAACCAGGGGAAGATATCAAAATGCCAGGGAATCCACAAGTAACAATCATAACTTTGAATGTGAATGGGATGAACTCACCCATAAAATGTAGACAAATAGCAGATTGGATTAGAACCCAAAACCCTACCATATGTTGTCTTCAAGAAACACATATGAGGCGGGTTGATACTCACAAGGTTAGAATTAAAGGATGGAGTAAGACCTTTTGGGCCTCAAGTGATAGAAAGGAGGCAGGAGTTGCAATAATGATATCTGACAAAGCCAAAGCACAAATAGACCTGATCAAAAGGGATAGGGAAGGTAAATATATTCTATTAAAATGGAATATAGAATATGAGGAAATATCACTAATCAACATGTATGGACCAAACGGAATAGCATCCAAATTTCTAATGGAGAAACTAGGAGAATTGAAGGAGGAAATAGACAGTAAAACCATATTAGTGGGAGACTTGAACCAACCACTATCAAATTTAGATAAATCAAACCAAAAAATAAATAAGAAAGAGGTAAAAGAAGTGAATGAAATCTTAGAAAAATTAGAATTAATAGACATATGGAGAAAAATAAATGCGGACAAAAAGGAATACACCTTCTTCTCAGCACCACATGGCACATTCACAAAAATAGATCATACACTAGGTCACAGAAACATGGCACTCAAATGCAGAAAAGCAGAAATAATAAATGCAACCTTTTCAGATCATAAAGCAATAAAAATATTGATCAGTACGGGTACATGGAGAGCCAAATCAAAAATTTATTGGAAATTAAATAATATGATACTCCAAAATTGGTTAGGGAAGAAATCATAGAAACAATTAATAATTTCATTGAGGAAAATAACAATGGTAAGACATCCTTTCAAACTTTATGGGATGCAGGCAAGGCAGTACTTAGAGGAAAATTCATATCCCTGACTGCATATATTAACGAATTAGGGAGGACAGAGATCAAGGAATTGGAAATGCAAATCAAAAAACTTGAAAATGAACAAATTAAAAATCCCCAGAAGAAAACCAAAATAGAGATCCTAAGAAGTAAGGGAGAAACTAATAAAATCAAAAGTCATAGAACTATTGCACTAATAAACAAGACTAGAAGCTGGTACTTTGAAAAAAACAGACAAAATAGACAAAGCACTGGTCAATCTAATTTAAAAAAGGAATTAAGAAAGGCAAATTAACAGCATCAAGAATGAAAAAGGGGACATCACCTCCAATGAAGAGGAAATTAAGGCAATCATTAAAAACTACTTTGCCCAACTATATGGCAATAAATATACCAACCTAGGTGACATGGATGAATATTTACAAAAATATGAATTGCCTAGATTAACAGAAGAAGAAATAGATTTCTTTAATAATCCCATATCAGAAAAAGCAATCCAACAGGCCATCAAAGAACTTCCTAAGAAAAAATCCCCAGGGCCTGACAGATTTACAAGTGAGTTCTATCAAACATTCAGAGAATAATTAATCCCAATACTATGCAAACTATTTGACATAATAAGCAAAGAGGAAGTTCTATCAAATTCCTTTTATGACACAAACATGGTTCTGATCCCAAAGCCAGGCAGGCCAAAAACAGAGAAAGAAAATTATAGACCAATCTCCCTAATGAATATAGATGCAAAAATCTTAAATAGGATACTAGCAAAAAGACTCCAACAAGTGATCAGAAGAGTCATTCACCATGATCAAGTAGGATTTATACCAGGGATGCAGGGCTGGTTCAATATTAGGAAAACCATCCACATAATTGACCACATCAACAAGCAAACCAACAAAAAGCACATGATTATTTCAATAGACACAGAAAAAGCCTTTGATAAAATACAACACCCATTCCTATTAAAAACACTGGAAAGCATAGGAATAGAAGGGTTGTTCCTTAAAATAATAAACAGTATATATCTAAAACCATCATCAAACATCATCTGCAATTGGGATAAACTAGATGCATTCCCAATAAAGATCAGGAGTGAAACAAGGATGCCCATTATCACCTCTATTATTTGACATTGTAATAGAAACACTAGCAGTAGCAATTAGAGAAGAAAAAAGGAATTGAAGGCATTAAAATAGGCAAGGAGGAGACCAAGTTATCACTCTTTGTAGATGACATGATGATCTACTTAAAGAATCCTAGAGATTCAACCAAAAAGCTAATTGAAATAATCAACAACTTTAGCAAAGTTGCAGGATACAAAATAAACCCGCATAAGTCATCAGCATTTCTATATATTTCCAACACAGCTCAGCAGCAAGAACTAGAAAGAGAAATCCCATTCAAAATCACCTTAGACAAAATAAAATACTTAGGAATCTATCTCCTGAAACTAAAAAGGAACTATATGAGCACAACTACAAAACACTCTCCACACAACTAAAACTAGACTTGAACAAATGGAAGAACATTAACTGCTCATGGATAGGATGAGCCAATATAATAAAAATGACCATCCTACCCAAACTCATTTATCTATTTAGTGCCATACCCATTGAACTTTAAAATTTTTTTTTTACTGATTTAGAAAAAACCATAACAAAGTTCATTTGGAAGAACAAAGGATCAAGGATATCCAGGGAAACAATGAAAAAAAAATACAAAGGAAGGGGGCCTTGCAGTCCCAGATCTCAGACTATATTATAAAGCAGTGTTCATCAAAACAATTTGGTTAGAAATGGGTTCGAATCAAGAACACATGTGACACCCAGTGGAATCACACGTCGGCTATGGGGGGTGGGGGGGAGGAAAAGAAAATGATCTTTGTCTTTAATGAGTAATGCTTGGAAATGATCAAATAAAATATTATTTAAAAAAAACAATTTGGTACTGGCTAAGAGACAGAAAGGAACATCAGTGGAATAGACTCGGGGTAAGTGACCTCAGCAGGACAGTATACAACAAACCCAGAGAACCCAGCGTTTGGGATAAAAATACACTATTTCATAAAAACTGCTGGGAAAATTGGAGGACAGTGTGGGAAAGATTAGGTTTAGATCAAAACCTCACACCCTACACCAAGATAAATTCAAAATGGGTGAATGACTTGAACATAAAGAAGGAAACTATAAGAAAATTAGGCAAACAGAATAATATACATGTCAGACCTTTGGGAAGGGAGAAGCTTTAAAACCAAGCAAGAATTAGAAAGAGTCACAAAATGCAAAATAAATAATCTGGAATACATCAAATTAAAAAGGTTTTGTACAAACAAAACCAATGTAACTAAAATCAGAAGGAAAGCAACAAATTGTGAAAAAATCTTCATAAAAACCTTTGACAAAGGTTTAATTACTCAAATTTACAAAGAGCTACATCAATTGTACAAAAAATCAAGCCATTCTCCAATTGATAAATGGGCAAGGGACATGAACAGGGAGTTCTCAGTCAAAGAAATCAAAACTATTAATAAGCACATGAAAAAGTGTTCTACATCTCTTATAATCAGAGAGATGCAAATCAAAAGAACCCTGAGGTATCACCTCACACCTAGCAGATTGGCTAACATGACAGTTATGGAAAGTAATGAATGCTGGAGGGGATGTGGCAAAGTAGGGACATTAATTCATTGCTGGTGGAGTTGTGAATTGATCCAACCATTCTGGAGAGCAATTTGGAACAATGCCCAAAGGGTGATAAAAGATTGTCTGCCCTTTGATCCAGCTATAGCACTGCTGGGTTTGTACCCCAAAGAGACAATAAGTAAAAAGACTTGTTCAACAATATTTATAGCTGCGCTCTTTGTGGTGGTCAAAAATTGCAAAACGAGGGGATGCCCATCAATTGGGGAATGGCTGAACAAATTGTGGTATATGTTGGTGATGGAATACTATTGTGCTAAAAGGAATAATAAAGTGAAGGAATTCCATGGAGTCTGGAACGACCTCCAGGAAGTGATGCAGAGCGAAAGGAGCAGAACCAGGAAATCATTATACACAGAGACTGATACACTGTGGTACAATTGAAGGTAATAGACTTCTCCATTAGGGACATTGCAATGTCCCTGAACAATCTGCAGGGATCTAAAAAACACTATCCACAAGCAGAGGATAAACTATGGGAGTAAAAACACCGAGGAAAAGCAACTGCTTGACTACAGGGGGGGGAGGGGATATGACTGAGGAGAGACTCTAAATGAACACTCTAGAGCAAATACCAACAACACGGAAATGGGTTCAAGTCAAGAACACATGTGATACCCAGTGGAATCTTGGGAGAGGTGGGGGGTGGGAATGGAGGATAAGAAAATGATTTTTGTTTCCAAGGAATAATGTTTGGAAATGACCAAATAAAATAATGTTTAAAAAATTAAAATTAAAAATAAAAAAAAAGAAGCCCTTTCTTCATATTTGACAAAGGCCGAGATATAACTAAATGGTTATATATGTTTTTAGAGATAGGAAAGTAGAAACGTTGAGCAAATTACTCAATCCTGCATAGGATGAAATCAGACTACATGCTAGGTAGGCAAGTACATGTTAGGTCTGCTATCGTTAGCTGAATAATGTACTTTAGCCAGTCTACACACAACTATCTCTCTCCCCTAAAACATGTAAACCTCCAAAAGAAGTACCTATATCTACATCTATGTCTATATCTAGATCTATCTTAAAGTTGTCTCTGTATATCTTAATCTGTATGTATCTTAAAATTTCTCAATTCAGATGGGCAACATAACTACAATTCTCTCACATCTAGAGAACCTTCTACCCAAAATAATTCCTTTCTCTCTTTTAAGAGAGAAAAAAAAGAACTTTTTCAGAGCTCTTTCTCTGAAGTTTGATCTGGTAAGTTTTCTTCTTTCCCCAACACTGGTTTTGGTATAACAACAGTATCTTAAATTGATAAATTTCTTTTCTTCACAGAGCTTTCACCTTTTTTATGAGCTATCCATTTGCTTATTTTGGCTGTGCATACCAGTAGCAAAGAATCAGAAACTTAAAAGGAAAATGATTTGCTCCTAGGCAATAGTGACACATCAAAGGCTAGACTTGAACAAATCATCCTGATTCTCGGCAGTCTTTCATTATATCTTCATAATAATAATCAAATAACTATTCTTTGGACAAAATGGGAGAATCATTTTCCCTCATCATATTCCCAAGAGGTAAAATTATGTGAAGAAAGACTTAAGCATTTGCCAGAAGAATATTTCTCAACATAATCCAAAGAATGACTACTTAAATCATTTCTGAAATTACAAGTACAATATACTTGCCATGACATATATCTATACTCACACTCTGCTATTTTCCATCTTGGGAGTTCTCTGGGGTTTGGATATTTCTAATTGGAATGCAGAATATACTTTCCCACTAGTCTATGGTTTTTTTTTATAAATATCATGTCATAAATATCACTGAGATTGAAAAAATCCTTAAAAGACAGTACTGTATTTATGTCTCTTTTGAGACTTTAAAGCCCTTGTCCCTTACCCAAAGGAAACATTTAATGTGAGAATGAATTACTGAGTCTCACTGCAAGATGATTCACATGTATATATATATACATACACACATATATTTTGTGGTTTGAATATCAAGAAAGGACATAAGTTTATAACATAGATATTTCTTATTTTTAAACAACCTCAAAAAAGGGGGTATACTTGTCTGGTTAGTCTTCTTCAGATATCTCCTCTTCTGTTTGTATACGAAAACATTGCCCAGAAAACCCTAGCAAATTCTATTTCCAGAGGTGTGTTATATGATTATATATAATGATACTGTGAATGTGGATGCTTTGTAAGCATATTTACCAGGATGTACATATCTAAATGAAATTGTACAACCTGGAAAAGAGTAGATGTGGGAGAGGGGAGAGGACTAGGGGACATGGAGAATCTTTAAGTATTTGAAGGACTATTATATGAAAGATCTTGTCATAGGCCAAGTATGTGCTGGTCCCAATTGCATTTAATATATTTTTATTCAATACAATTACAGCAGGGACCATCCCATGGGATATGCTCAGAATTCCCTTCCTGGTTATGGTCTGCCACGTTAGAATTCTAGGGCTTTTGTTTCTAGCCATGTTGTGGACAACTGAAGGTTAGATTGCCATTTTGGCATAATATAGTAAACCCTGAGTAATGCCTTGGTCTTCTCCTGCTTTTTGAAAGCACCAGGAGAACAAGATACTGGGTCACTTAAAAGAAGAGACAATTTGTGGCTCAATTTTTTTCCTTGATTCTTTCATGTGGAAAGCAGATGACTCTATCTCAAGACTCCTGATAAAAGGGGGCAGAGGGCAGATGGGTAAAGATCTTCCCCCCCAACCCTGCCAGTGATCCTACATGTAGCATAAATTCAATTAAGTGAGCTGGTTTATGGGCCCCTGAATGTCTTCTCCAATTTCTCTTCTTTCCAAAGTAGATGACAAGATCTTTCCCAGGGCAGATGGGCTTATTCTTGGAAAGCATCTTATGAGTTTGAAAGGTATAGGGGCTTTGGGTTCCATTAGGTTGGAATTGGTTGGTGGCAAGAGAAGTTCTAATATTTGGGGAGGATAGTAATTGACAAGAACATTGGCTGAAATTTGGCCATTTTACCAACAAATATTTTGAAGGGTTATTTTTTTGCTTGTTTTTGTTTAATTTGTTTTTAGACAGTGCAAACCTGAGGTGAAATTTAAATTGTCTAATTGGCAGTCATGAAAACTGCTTTATGATCTTGTTACTAGTAGCAAAGTCCTTTACATTGGATTGTTCCACAATGTTTCAGTTTCTGTGTGCAATGTTCTCCTTGTCCTGCTTATTTCACTCTGCATCAGTTCATGGAGGTTCTTCCAGTTCACATAGAAATTAAGGGCATTCTTTACTATTTGCCTTCTACTCTTGTCTTCCACCCTAGCACCAACCCATTACAGACCCAATTCAATATAGCCAAGTAATGGGAAAATCCATTATCTACAAGCATGTCTTCCACCCTATCCTTCCTTCTTTGTTGCCTCTTCCTGCCTGGACAACCCAGAACCCATCTGGACTTCTTCATTACTTAACTACCTTAGATGGAATCATCACCTGTATTTCTGCCCTGCTGCTCTCTGCTAAGATTTTCTAAGCTTTATCATTTGCTCTATCCCTCCATCCTACAGACCCCTGATATAAGTTAAGGCCCCCACAGATACACCTTTTGGACTTTCAGACTTTTCTATAATCCTTTTGAGATAACTTTCTTTTTGTTGTTGTTGTCTACCCCAGCTAGAATGCAAATTCTTTGAGAGCATGGAATTTCATTCTTTTTGTACTTGTATCTCTAGCATTTAGCACAGTGTATGGCACACATTAAATGCTTAATAAATTCTATTTCATTTGTTTTTTAATCAATTGATTCATTCATTCAAGTTACTGAATCTGGTTTTAAGTGGTTCTGTTCATGAGTACTATGAATCTTTGTTTAGCATCTTTTGTCTAGACATATAAATTACCAATTCCAGACTAGATTCAGATTGTACACCTTTTCTACTACCCCTTTTAAGGGAATTACTGGACATGACACATACTCTAAGCTATAAGTAGAATTATCCCTAAGATAGCAAGGAGAAGGTTTAACAATATGAAGAGAATAAGAACAAGGAACTTGACTTATTCTCCTTGGAGATCTTTGTTTGTTTACTTTGAAAATATCTGCATTACTGATGATTGTGATCTCTAGATGTACAAAATATGATAGACTTGGCATCTCCTTAAAGACTGTTATTTTGACGAGTGACTTTCAGAAATGTCACATGACTGATTGAGGTTCTTTGGTACAAAGTACCAAGGGAAGATATTTGATAGGACAATTTTTGAGTTCCCTTGAGACTTTGGAATTGGGGGTATGCACAAATGTGAACTAGTTGATTAATAACATCAGCAAGAGAAAGAATGTCATGTGGGTCACTTGAAATCATAGTTGCCCTCTGTGACTCTGGCCAACTACACTGAGAACTTTGGTCTTGCTTTGAGAGATTCTAGCATTTTGGTATGACATAGCAGGCCCTGAGTGGTCCCTTGGACTTCTCCATTCCCTGGGGGAAATGGAAAGGGAATGAGGTGCTTTTTAATTAGGAAAAAAAGAGACAGGTTCCATCTTGTCTTCTTGTTTCTACTCTCCCATGTGGCAATTGGTTTGCTCTGTCTCTAGATTCCTGTTGAAGGGGGATTGAGAATAGGTTGTGGTCTTCCCCATTATGCCCTCTACCATTCCCATACAAACCAAGTCTGACGAGCTGGCACCTAGAGTCCTGAACACCCTTTTCTGTCAGTTTGAATACATCAGGACTTAAAGGAAATTTTATGTGTGCCAGAAGTCTAGTAGCTTTAGTGCTGGTCATATTGGTGTGGCCTGGAATCAAGGAAACTCCAGAATTTGGAAATGACCCCTGGCAAGAGGAGTGACTTGAGGCAGGACATTTCACCAGCATGCATGTACCAGGAACTGCTTGGAAAGTGTAGAGCTGAGATTAAATATAAAATGCCTCATTAGTAGTCTTAAAAACTGCTTTGTGGTCTAAGTTTTTAAGTATCAGCTTCCCAGAAGATTGCAACAGTAGTTGTAAGTTAAGTTACTGAATCTTTTTAATTAAAAAAAAAATGTGCTTTTATGTTTAGTACTTTTGAGTTTGTGTGTGTGATAATAAATGCCCATCTCATGCCTTTTGGAGAAACTTCCTATGTGTTTAATCTAAACTATAAATAAATCACATTTGTAGAAGGGGCAGGAAAGGGATATGCACTTTATTTTTATTAATTATGTTTAATGAATAAATATCATTATTAAGCACCTATTTTGTGCCAGGCACTGTGCATTTCCAGATATTGAAGGGAGACCCCAAGGGGGTATTGAATGAACTGAAAACATGTGAGAACAGGGAGCATATACCTATGTTGTTATGGGCAGTGGTGAACCCTGGTCAACCCATTGGACTGGACATAGATCAGGGAATGGATACAGCACCGTAGCCCATGTGTCTTCAGCACTATTTCCTTAACATTCGATAAACAAACAGCCAGAATATGCAGGCAAAGCTTTCTAGGTTTCCTATAAATAAGATGCAACCAGGTCAATAACAAATGATATCCCTTAGAGGAAAAAACTATCAGATCTGAAGAGCTAGTCTCCATTTTGAATACCAGTTTATTATTCACTCTTGGTTTTTAAAGAGGAGCAATGATTCACTGAGTGATATCTTGACTTGCTTCTGAAATGGATTTAAGTGAGGTGGAGTTTTACAACATCATCAACTTCACTCTCTCTTCATTGAGTCATTGAAGTCCATTGTCTTGCTACTGAAAAGCCAGAAGTCAGAAGGACTGGCAATGGTCTGGGATGCAGTGGATTACCTTAGTGTATTTGATATCTCACCAAATTCTAAGTGATCCACTGTACCTACTTCAGTCACCTTCATGGCTACTAAACTAAATGGTTCTCATCCATTCATTCTGCAGGGATTAGGGGATGAGGGACAGGGCATCTTCGCATGCTTGGGGGAGACTTCCCCCAAAATCACTGACAGGTTTGAGGACAGTTACTCTCAGCCTAGTTCAATTTGCCTGCTGAGGCAGTTTATTGGTGTAGTCACTGTATATTCAATAGCTTCTTAGAGTCACAGGTAAGAATTAGGTGAAAGGCGGACACCAAAGATGGATGAACCAGTTTACTTAAGATTTCCCATGGATGCATTTAGCCTCCCCCAATATCACTCTTCATGACTAAGGGTTACTCATACTCTTTAACTCATAAATACCAGGCAGCCTATTAAGTCATGTGGACCCAAAGCCTGGGCAGACCAAATAACACCTGAGACAGATTTGACTTGCTTGTCCTGAGAGTATGAAAGCAAAAGGCAGAAGTCCTAGAAAGGCATTGAGTTTTGATTGAAATCGAGTCTTTTAGCAATTAAAGCCTTCCAGGTAGAAAATGGACTGACTCAGGAATAGTCTTTCCTTCACTAGAGGTCTTCAAAAAGAGAATGAGGGGCCATTGTCCAGAGATTTCATAAAGTGGGTTCTTGTTTGGATACTAACTAACCTAGATGACCTCTTAGGTCTGTCCAATAATCTAATTATGTGGCAGAGTGATTTTGTAAAAGTAATCACCCAGGGAGTTGTATAGAATATGTTCATTCCAAGAAATACTGTCATGCTCAACATTTTTGGAACCCTTTTTTTTTCTTAATTATTTTTTTAGAACCCATGACATACAAGACAAAAAAGTCTACTAACTTAATAGTCATGCCCTATTCTTGGCCAAACATAGTAGTTTCTGGCTCAACTACTTACCTATTAATTGCTAAACTTGGCTCCAAGGGGTTTTTGTTTCTTTCTAAAACTCAAGCCTATAGGGATGAAGATTTGCCACCACTGTGGTCAGTGAGATGAATTGTGACAAAGGTTCTTTGGAAGGCACTGGAATTTCAAAATAGAAGCATATAAAATGTTTTGAGCAATATTTGCACCATTTTTATAATTTTCAAATTATGAGTCTATGTATGATCACTACATTTGAGTGGTTCACAAAAGTAGGGGAATGCCCTACAGTTGATGTCATTGTATTTTTGGTCCCATGATCAGAAAAATCCTGGAGGTATTAATGGAGAGAATTCTTTCTACCCAGCAGCTTTCCACATTTATACATTGATAAACTAGAATTTCTATGTCCCACCCCCCCAAAAAAATAATTCTTATCCTCAGATTTAGGGAAGTCTAATTGTAGAATGAGTTTCGTGTGCCTAAAAATGCTATAGCTTCTCAGAGTCACCAGTGAGAGTTAGGTGAAAGGTGACAGCAAAGATGATCTCCTTCTAAAACAACAAAACTTAGGGGGAGATTACTTTGAAAACTAAAAACATGAAACCCTCAAGGAATGGCACCTGGAACACTGATTCTGGAGAAATTAATTTTATTAGTTACATGTCTTCCATGCCTGGAATATTTTATATTCTTATCTCTTTTTCTTAGTTTCTCTGTGTCCCTTGTAAATTCAAGTAATATCTTACCTTCCTTAAGAGTCTTTCCCCATACTCCCCAGCTGCCAGTGCATTCCCCTCTCATATTACCCTCCACCTACTCTGCATATATATTGAATTTCTTTTCATTTCCCATCAGCTGCATTGCTCAGATTCATCTCAACCATTATCAACTCCCCTTCCCAAACCCACACACCACAAAGCTCATTATCATGGACATTGTATCAACTTTGCTATTCATACCTTGTGAGTACCCTTAATTGCTTCTGTCCCTCTGATTGTAGGTTTTGGAGCACAAAGCAAAAAACTCCTCCCCAAACCCCTATTTAAAGAGGACTCAGAAGACCAGTCCAAAGGTTGTTATAGCAATTGTAACCAGTTCTGAAGTCCATCTATCCTCTATGTGACAATTTACAAAGGCAAAAATAGAAAGGCCGTTTTGTCATATATGGGCTTAATTACAATGATCTCAATATGGTTATAGGAAAAAGCAACAGAATTTTAAAACTCAGTACATTAAATGAACAGTATAACACAATAATATTGAATCCAGTGATATATAAACTTAAAATCACAAAGTTAAATCTTAAACAAAACAATCAGGAAAATGCAATAGAAATACAGAGATTTTTATAACCATTGGAGTCTGAATAGACTTAAAAATCCTAACCTCCAGTAAAGTTCCTTGTTTTTTTTTTTTAATTATCCATTTAGATGCCTATTGTTGGAAGGCAGATTGATAAGGAGAAAGCAATGAGGTCCAAGTGATCTGCTCAGGGCCACACGGCCATGAAGTGTCTGAGGCCAGATTTCAACTCCATCTCTAGGCCTGGCTCTCAGTCCACTGAGACACCCAGATGCTTCCCCAAAGTTAGCCAAAAGGTTGTACAGAGCTGAATCTCCTCCCTGACATTCAGGTGAAGTCAATAAAAGGATCAATGCAATTAAAAGATATCCTTGTAAAATGCCCATGCTTTTAAGTTCCTGTTCATAAGTCTCTTCTCTCCATTTTTTTCTCTCCCCTCCTCCGATACCTCCTCCTGCCCCAGACCATGTGGCTAATCTGAGCCTAAGGGAAAATTACCCTGTTTTGTTACCAGCTAGTAGAAATGAGTCTTGAGTGATAAGTGAATCTGCTCCAAGGCTAGTTTGTTGGGCAGGCAGGTCACCAGGTGATTGCAATCTAGGTTGAATCAGGTGGGCCAGGTGATCGAGAGAAAACACCACGGTGGGCAGGGCCGGGACAGGAACGCAGACAAGCAGCAGGGCCGGGAGCTGGAGCAGGCAGCCAGGGTGGGCAGGTGAGCTGAAATCAGGTCAAACAGCAAACCGGTCTGGATCAGATGGCTGCAGGCAGGCAGGGAGAAGCGGCTGAGCTAGGTGGGGTAAGCTAGCTAATGGTTGGAACGAGTAGCAGCTTTGAGAGGGTAAAAAAACCTTGACCAGAGAAACGTGCTTAAAAAAATTCTAGGCAGTAGCTATTAAAGGCTGAACTAAAGATCAGTAAAGAAAAGAATCAGAAGATTGAGAGTATTTCATTTTCCCAACGTGGTACACCAAACTGTAAAGATTAAAATTTAGGGGAAACTGATAGAGGTAGAAATTAGTTTCTCTCTGCAAGGAGTATTATATTTTTAGAGGTTTATTTAAGGTTGAGAATTTAAGAAAAATACAAGTAAGAAAGGCTCGTGCTAGGTGGGCCGAAAGGCCCACCCAAATTTCACTCATATCATAAGATGCGTCTATTTGCCAGCGGAGACAGGAAGAGAAGAGACCCCGACTACTGTGGAGACACTTTAAATCATAATTTGCTTTTGGCCCTCAGCCCAGGTGAGAATTCAGTGAGATTACAAAGCATTCTGGGAAAGTGGATCAAGGACTTCTGGGGATTGAAGCCTTGGATTCAAGTCTCCATTTTTTACACATGTGTACAACTAATTATAATGGAGGGAAAAATACATCCAAATTCTTGCAGAAAAATTGAAGGTAAGTGAAGGACAATATCAGGCTTCATTGAGACATCCAAGTGGAACAGTGTTGAGTACTGGGCCTGGAGTCCAGAAGATGAATTCAAATCAAATCTGACATTCAATAGTTCTTTGACCTTGGACAAATCATTTAACCTCTGCTATGATTTCTTCAAGTGTAGAATGAAGATAACAACAGTACCTAACTCACAGAATCATTGGAATCAAATAAGATAGTGTAAAGCATTTAGTAGAGTATTTGACACTGAGTATTTTCTTCCCCTTCATGAATGAGGTAGTCCCTGAGATATATCTTAAAGCAACAGATTAATTTCTCCTCTCTCCTACCTCTAGAAATTTACTCATTTTTCTTTATAAATCACCTCTGAAATCTATCCATCCCACTGAGAATTTATGCTTTATTTATATCTGGGGCTTGTGTCCTATTGTTTTTGTTTTCACTTTGAAAGAGAATAATTTGCAAAAGAAAGGAAGAAACAAAAGAAGGAAATCTGATCCAGTGAAGCAAGAAGCAGTCCACGTAAGGGAGGGGCAGAAAGGAAAAGACCCAGAATTCCAGGAGGTGAACAGAAGCTGAGTAGAACTCAAAACTCCCACTTCAACTCTCGCTCCTTCAGTTGAGAGCCTGACAAGAGGATGTCAGAGGCTGAAGATTGCTTTCTGGACACCAACTGCTACTTAGTGATCCCTGGAAGTCTTTTGCTCATCTCAAATATTGTACATTGGACTTTGTCCCTATTTATTTTTCACCACATATCTATTAACTCTAATTTTTCCAAGATTTCATTCACATCTCTTACCTCTTTCTTATTTATTTTTTTATTTGATTTATCTAATTTTGATAGTGGTAAGTTCAGATCTCCCACTAGTATAGTTTTACTATCTATTTCCTCCTTCAACTCCTCTAGTTTCTCCTTTAGAAATTTGCATGCTATACCATTTGGTGCAAACATGTTGATTACTGATATTTCCTCATTGCCTATACTCCATTTTATCAGGATGTATTTACCTTCCCTATCCCTTTTAATCAGATCTATTTTTACTTTGGCTTTGTCAGATATCATGTTTGAAACTTCTGCCTTCTTTCTATCAGTTGAGGCCCAACAAGTTTTGCTCCAACCTTTAATTCTAACCTTGTGAATATCTACCTGCATCAGGTGTGTTTCTTGTAGACAACATATGATAGGATTTTGGATTCTAATCTACTCTTCTATTTGTTTTTGTTTATGGGTGAGTTCATCCCATTCACATTCAAAGTTATGATTGTCACTTGTGTATTCCCCAGCATTTTGATATCCTCTCCTAGTTCTGTCCTTTATTCTTTTGCTATATCCTTTTAAACCAGTGTTTTACTTCTAATCAATCCCCCAATCCCCTCCCTCAATATGCTTCCCCTTATGGCGCCTCCCTGTTTGTTTCCTTCTTGTTGTTTTAGGATCTAAGTTCCCTCCCTCCTCTCTTTCCCTCCCTTTTTGTACTCCCTCCCCCCTACCCCCATTGGTTTTCCTTTCTCACTTTCCCTGTAGGATAAGATAGAATTCAAGACCCAAATGGATCTAGATGCTCTTACATCTCAGAATTGATTTCACTGAGAGTAAGGTTTCAGTATTACCTATTAGCACTCTCTTCCTCTCCTTCTCATGAGAGTATTCTTTCCCTCCCCTTCCCATGTGTATCTTTGTGTGATAAAGATTATCCTATTTATTTTATTTCTTCAAGTATCTCTTGGTGCCAGCTTTGATTCCCTCCCCCCCTTTTTTTGCATATCATATTATAGCACTTAATACCCCATTCTCTTCTTGTGAATGATTCTTCTAATTACTATAATATTGAATATAATGTTTGGTTGTTACAATAACATATTCCACATATATTAATATATAATTGGATCTAATTGTAGTCCTTAAAGAAGAAAGTTTGAATAAAAAACTTTCCCCTTTCCCCTCTCTTTCTCATTAATCTTTTCATGTTTCTCTTGATCTTTGTGTTTGGATATCAAACTTTCCACTTAATTCTGGTCTTTTCTTTACAAATACTTGGAAATCTTCTTTTTTGCTGAATGCCCATACTTTCCCCTGGAATTATATAGTCAGTTTTGATGGATAGGTGATTCTTGGTTGAAGACCCAATTCTCTTGCCTTTCTGAATATCATGTTCCAGGTTTTGCAGTCCTTTAGTGTGGAAGCTGCCAGGTCTTGTGTGATCCTGATTGGTGCTCCTTGGTATCTGCATTGTCTCTTTTTGGCTTCTTGTAGAATTTTCTCCTTAGCTTGAAAGCTCTTGAATTTGGCAATTACATTCATTGGAGTTGTCTTTTGAGGATTTAGTGTAAAGGGTGTTCTATGGACTCTTTTAATGTCTATTTTGCCCCCTTGTTCAAGAACATCAGGGCAGTTTTCTTGGATGATTTCTTGTAGTATGATGTCAAGATTTCTGTTTATTTCTGGCTTTTCAGGTAGACCAATGATTCTTACATTGTCTCTCCATGCTCCGTTTTCCTGATCTATCATCTTGTCAGTGAGACATTTTATGTTTTCTATTTTGTCAGTCTTTTGATTTTGCTTTATTAATTCTTGCTGTTTTGCAAGGTCATTGTCTCCCAGTTGCCTAATTCTGGTCTTTAAGGACTGATTTTCCTTTTCAGATTTGTCTATCCTGCTTTTCGTGGCTTCCAGCTGTTTCTTCAATTGGGAGTTCTTGTCCTTTAAACTGTTATTTCCCCTTCAAATTATTTCCCACTTTTTATTACCAGAAGGCTTCCATCTTTTTGATAAGCTCCAATTTAAATTCTTCAAGAGCTTGTGGACAATTTCCATTTTTTGGAAGGTTTGGGGTTTATTTGAATTTCCTCCTGTATTTCCTCTGTAGCCTGGGATTCTCCTCCTTAAAAATTTTCCAGGATCAGTGCCTTCTTTTTGTTTTTATTGGAAGGAGGTTGTTGTTCCTGGGCACAATTTGCCATCACTGTGAAGGTTTTTCCTTACATTTTAGTCAGAAATCTGAGTGAAATGAGCAGCTAAGGAGCAAGAACTTTGCCGAGGCAAGCTCTTGATTCTCCACAGCTTCTGCTGTTGGCTGTCCTTCTCTGTATTATCATCCCAGGAGAACCCACAGTCTGTGCTCTTCAGCCTGCTGGGGTTTCAGGTGTAGCTGCTCTCTGGGGTAGGTCTTGGCAGGTCTTAATCAGCTCCTAAGGACCTAGAGGTGCCCCTTGTTCACTCGCTGATTCTGGGGCACTGGCTCTGACTCATTCTGTAGGTGGGGTGGGAGAGGATAGATCAGCTCGCACTTTGGTGGGAGCTTTTTCACCCCCTTATAGTATGGAAATGCCCAAATCCGGTGTACCTTCAATGCTGCACCCTGCTGTAGAGTTCCTTCCTTCTTATGAATTTGGTTTTTTTGATCTTTTAATGTAGTCTATATTGGTGGGTGCTGAGGAAAGGAAGAGTATTGCCTCTAGACTGCCACCATGTTTACCCAAAAATTGCACATTGGACTTTGAAAGAAGCCATCTACTGAAAAAATCCTGCCCAAAGATTTTCTCCACCTCTTTATCCCCAATTTGTCCTGAACTCCAGCAATTTAATCAGACTAGCTCAAGAGCAGGGACAACCAGCAACTGACCAAAAGAGGGGTCAAAGCTAAGGGTCTGGACCCCAATATTTGGAAGGGGGTCAGTCTGCCAGGCTCTTAGGGACTCCTACTACCCACTTACCTTACCAAACTTTCAATTTCCCTTCCCTGTATGATTCTCTATTAAAGTGTTATTAGTTAGATCAAGTCTACCTTCTTTCTGACACCAAAGAAGGGGGCTGAAGATTTGGGGAGAACCATAGCTCTTCTCAAAGAGGAGGACTAGCTCACAACCAGGGCTGAGGAGTGAACCCGAATCTTAAAGGGAAAAGTGGTTTTTGGGGTACTGGGAGTATGCAGAGGGGAAGAAAAATTTATCTAAGATCAAGAAGGGAGGCAATGGGTCATTTTCCTAAAGCCCTCTCCTCCAGTCCTTAACCTCCACCCCCCCAAACCCATTCTCTGAGGAGGACATATTCTGTCCCTCAGGAAGACAACTCAGTTTGTTTTCACCAAGGGGAAGAGAGGGGAAGATCAACCTCTTCTCCCCTCTCATTCTCTCAACCTTTTCTCTCTTTCTCCCCAATTCACCAGTGTAGGTGGATGTAACCTCCCTTATTGACCTATATTACAACTTTTATTTTATAAAGATGAGGCTTTTCGACAGTAAGGAGGATGTATCATTGGAGGGGGTTCAAGGAAAGGAACCTAAAGAGGTATATAGACAAGATACGACAAGAGCATTGAACAGCCAGTAAAGATATCACATCTAGCTGGAGATATTTATCAAATTCAATATGTATTTAATAAGCCTCTACAATGTACAAAGCACAATTTAGGGCAATTAACATTTTTTTTCAAAAAACCCACAGAACATGTCTTCTCTCAAAGAGCTTGAATTTCTTTATAGCAAGTAAGCATATAAGAGAATATGAAGTAATTTCTGGAGAGTAGAAATTAATAACTAAAGGAGTAAGGGAATAGGAAGTATTCAGGTAAAGTTACTGGTGAGAGAATTATCTTAGCTGAGTCTTTAAGGAAGCTAGGGATTCTAAGAGCTAAAGAGTGAATGTCTTCCAATGAGGAGAGTTGATACAAGAAAAGCTTGTCACTTCTTAGTTGTATGACCCTGGGCAAGTCACTTAACTCCAACTGCCTAGTCCTTACCTATTGACGGACTTGGAACTCATACTTAGTATTGTTTCTAAGAAAGAAGGCAAGGATTTTTTAAAGGAAGGCTTTCAATATTTGTGACTACCTTCTCTTAATTATTTTCTATTCATCATATATATATATATATATATATATATATATATATATATATATATAGTTTGCTCATATTTGTTGG
This sequence comes from Monodelphis domestica, assembly GCF_027887165.1. Taxonomy (NCBI): domain Eukaryota; kingdom Metazoa; phylum Chordata; class Mammalia; order Didelphimorphia; family Didelphidae; genus Monodelphis; species Monodelphis domestica. The sequence goes on along the minus strand of NC_077231.1, from coordinate 17,733,185 downwards.
TTATGTCTCTTTTTAGATTGTCAGCTCCTTGAGGGAAGGGACACTCTTTTGTTTCTTTTTTGTATTCCAAGCACTTAGTACAGTGCTAGGTGCATCATAAGCACTTAAAATTATCCCTTCCATCAAGAATCTTCTAATAGGGGAATAAAATGTGTAATAATAAATCTAATATATAGGAGGGAGCCAAACAAAGAAGAAAATAAAATCTGAGAAGGAAAAAAAATGCATTTATCTGAGTTAAAGAGGGGGATGGCCCCTGCCACTGAAACGAAAAAAGATGCCAGAAAGTCAGTGCTGCTGTCCTGGACTGGGCCACACTCTTAGGCATTCATCAGGATTGTTGTGTAGAGAAACATTGAGGTGATATAATGGAATTCTGCTTTGGTTCAAGAGGTCTTCTTTACTATTCAATCTTCTTGGATATCATTGCCATCAACTTAACTTTTCCAGGTCTGGAATCACCCAAGGAGTAGGATAAAAATGAAAGATGAGTGAAGAAACTAACCTTAATTTCTTAATAGTCATAATTTCTGCCCACATCCCCAAGAACTCTTATCTTCTGTCCCCTGATTTGTCCAGCTGACTTAACTAATACTTCCACTGTCCTGTGCTCTGGAAACTTTCTCCTCTTTTACCTCTAATCCCCATAATTCAAAGTCACCAACTATCAATGTGAAAATCCTTTCCTGAACATATCAGAGAAGGTACAGGAACCCATCTAATTTCTACCAAATTACCCTCCAAAAATCAATAACACAATGTCTCAAAATTAATTCTGGAGCAGCAAAGTCCACAAAAAGACAAGATGAAGTAATTTTCAGCCCAAAACAATTTAGAAGATCAGCATGAGGAATATAGTGCACTTGGATGAAGGTGGAGCCCAGCAAGCCAAAGAAAACCCTACCCAGGCAAAAGGCAACTGAAGCAGCAGCCAAGGCTTCTGGAATTCTCAGCCATAGATGATAAGAGAAGGGTCAGGCAACTTCACAGAAAGAAATTACAGGGGTCTCTTTGCTTGTTCTGGGTGCAATACTCTTGTCTTATTGCCCATACACAGGTCCAGGTCACATTCCTGGGGTACTCTCACAGGGTGAGGAGGAGCACTAGCATATACCAGCACTTACAGCCATAAGGGAGCAAGGGACCCTGGTCACAGTCCCAAGGAGTCCTTATGGTTACTAACAGACCAGTGCACAGTCTGGGAGATTATTAACCACCTCTCTCCTTACATCAGACTATCCTGGAAGAATGGAAAGGTCTGAAGGCAACTGCACAAAGAACACCATTCACCAAAGTACTCTATTCATCAAAGTTACTGAACCCAACTTCACAGTTTTATCAACTAAAAGAAAAGAAGGCAGAAAACTATGTGAACAACAAAAAAACTCAACATAAGAAAGTTATTTTGGTGATAGGCTAGACACAAGCTCAGAAGAAGACAACAAGGTTAATACTACTATATCCAAAGCCTCCAAGGAAAATGTGAATTGCTATCAAACTCCCAAAAAAATTAATGGAGAAGCTCAAAGAAGGATATTAGAAATCAAATAAAAGAGGTAGAAGAAAAATTGGGGAAAGCAATAAGAGAAATAGAGGAAAATCATGAAAAAAGAATGTTGATAAAGCAAGCACAAAAAAAAAATACTAAAGAAACTAATATCTTAAAAAAACAGAATAAGCCAGTTGGTAAAAAGGGCACAAAAATCTAAAGAGTAGAACTTCTTAAAAAGCAGAATGGGGGGAGTGGGGGGAGGCAGCTGAGTAGCTCAATGGATTGAGCCAGGCCTAGAGACAGGAGGTCCTATGTTCAAATCTGGCCTCAGACACTTCCCAGCTGTATGACCCTGGGCAAGTCACTTGACCCCCATTGCCTAGCCCTTACCATTCTTCTGCCTTGGAACCAATACACAGTATTGAATCCAATATGGGTAAGGGGTTAAAAAAAAAGCAGAATTGGCCAAATGGGGGAAAAAGATACAAAAATGCACAGAAGATAAAAACTTCTTGAAAGAAAGAATTGACCCTTTGGGGAAAAAGGTACAAAAATTCACAGAGAAAAAGAATTCTTTACAAAGTATAATTGGCCAAATGGAAATGGAGATACAAAAACTTACTCAAGTAAATCATTATTTAAAAGTTAGAATTGGACAGCTGGAAGCTAATGACACCATGAGACATCAAGAAACAATCAAACAAGGTCAAAAGGATGAGGGGATAGAAAACAGAACTATGAAATTTCATAGGGGAGTAAACAACTGACCTAGAAAATAAATCAAGAAGAGATAATTTAAGTATTATTGGACTACCTGAAAACCATGATTTAAAAAAAAAGAGCTTAGATATCATCTTTCAAGAAATCACCAAGGAAAACTGCCCTAATATTCTAGAATAAGAATGCAAAATAGAAATAGAAAGAATCCATTGATCACTTCTGAAAAATATCCTCAAAGTATAACTCCTGGAAATATTATAGCCAAATTCCAAAACTCCCAGGTCAAAGAGAAATTATTGCAAGCAACCCAAAAGAAACAATTCAAATATTGTGGAACCACAGTCAAGATAACACAAGACTTAGTTATCAGCTTCCACATTAAAGGATTGGAGGGCATGGAATATGATATTCTAGAGGGCAATCAAACTAGGACTTTAACCAAGAATCACTTACTGAACAAAACTGAGCATAACCCTTCAGGAGAAAATATAGGTATTTGATGAAATAGAGGACTTTCAAACATTCCTGATGAAAAAATCAGAGTTGAATAGAAAATTTAACTCTCAAATATAAGACTTAAGAGAATCATAAAAAGGGAAAAAAGAAGGAGAAATAAGACAATCAATAAGGTTAAACTGTGCAGGTTCCTACATGGGAAGATGATTCTCATAATGCCAAAGAACTTTATCACTATTAGGGCAGTTAGAAGGAGTATAGACATAGACATAGACATAGACATAGACAGAGGGTGAGGGTGTGAGTTGAGTATATTAGGATGATATAAAAATTAAATTAAATTATAAGAAGGAGGAATACATGGGGTGAAGGGAGAAAGAAAAATAGAATGGGGTAAATTATTGTACAAAAAAGAGGCATGAAAGTGTTCACAATGGAGGGGAAGAGGGGGACATGAGCATGCAAACCTTACTGTCATCCGTATTTCTCTTCTCACCAATAAAGGAAAAAAACACACAATCATTTTGGTGTAAAAAGCTATCTTACCCTATAGAAAAACAGGAGGGGAAGAGAATAGGAGAAGGGAGGTGGGATTGATAGAAAAGAGGACAGAGGTTAGAAATTAAACAGGGGGGAGTAGGATGGAAAGTAATATACAATAATTATAATGGTGCAAAAAAATTTTATAAGTGTCTAATAAAGGCTTCATTTCTCAAATACATAGATAAATTAGTTGAATATAGAAGAATAGAAGTCATCCCCAAATTGCCAAATGGTCAAGGAATATGAACAGGCAGTTCTCAAAGTTATTAAAGTTTTCTATAGGGTGTAATTGGAAATCTTATGCCTTTGAAGGAGTCCACTGTCTTCCTGTCATTACGTGCTAATGTAGACAGGGGATAAATAGGGTGGTCTTCTGTGGCTAGCCCTCTTTCCTTCCTGGGTCGGGATATTGGTGGAGCAGGATGTTTGAGCAGGTAAATTAACCAAGGGCATGTGGTTTTATTTTGTTACATTTCAATTTTGTTACTTCCAGTGATTATTAATAAATCTTATGAAATATAATATTTGAAGTTATTGTATATTATTTTAATTTTTACAATGGTCATGTAAAATGCTCTAAATCACAATTAATAAAGAAATGCAAATTAAAACACTTTGAGATACCACCACACACCTATCACATTGGCTATTATGATAGAAAAAGAAAATGACAACACTTGAAAGGGATATGGGAAAGATGGGACACAAAGGAATTGTTGGGGAAGTTAGTTAACTGATTCATTCATTATGAAGGGCAATTTGGACTTATAACCAAAGGGTTATAAAACAGTATGTAACTTTTGACCCAGAAATCCATTACTTGTTTGTATCCCAAAAAGATTTTTTTTAAAAGAAGTGGGAGAAGGGCTTATATGTACAAAATTATTTAACAGCTTTTTTAAGGGGGCAAAGATTTAGAAAATGATGAGATACTCATGAATTGGAGAATAGCTAATTTATAGTATATAATAATGTAATATAGTATATAATTTATAGTATACAATTGCAAAGGAATTTGTGCTTTAAGAAATGACAAGTAAGAGGAGCTTAGAAAAACCTTACATGAATTGAAGCAGAGTCAAATAAGCAGAACCAGGAGAACATCACATAGTGGCAGGAATACTTTACAATAAACAACTGTGAATAACATCTATTCTCAGCAATAAAATGATCCAAAACTTGTTCAAATGACTCAAGGTAAAAAAAAAAAGTCATCTATTTCTAGAGAAAAAGAACTTGAATCTGAATCTAGATAAAAGCAAATTTTTTTCACTTTCTCAGTTTTTTTCTATTTGAGTCTCCTTCCACAAGAAGATCAATTTGGAAACCTGTTTTACATGATTGCATATATAAAATCTATATTAGAGATCATTTACCATCTCAAGGGGGTAGTGGGTTGGGAGGTAGAGAGTGAACAGATATTGAGTATCAATTACAGAAGAGCATTAAACACTAGATAATTGGAGTTAAGTGATTGCCATAGGTTCACACAGCTAGGAAGTGTCTGAGGTCAGATTTGAACCCAGATTCTCCCAACTCTAGACCTGGCCTGTCACCTAACTTCACCTGCAAACTGACTTTCAATCTTACCACCCTATACTTGCTAATCTTTTTCTCAAGGCTCATCATCTTAGAACTCAGTGTAGCTTTTGTTACCACTTACCACTCTTTCTTCCTGAATGCTCCTAGCCCCCTGACTCCCATTAATTTGTACTTATCTAATCACTCTGGTCTCTTTTGATTTGTTATCTTCCATTTTCTGTCCCCAATGTGAACATTCCCCTAGGTCTGGTCCTGGGTCCTTTACTTTCCTACTCATTTCATCTACCAGTTCAATTAACATTGTTATGCAGGTGATCCACAAATCAACTCTAGTTTCCCATCTCCAAGTACTAGCTGGGTGTTTTCAAGCTCATTTATTGCCTCTTTAATTTCTTTTTTGTACAAGTCCTGTTTTTATTATGGTATTGAAAATTTATATAAATATTCATTGATTTTATATAAGTTATAGGTTTGTGGGAAGACTAATTGGTCAAAGTAATTCCTAAAAATTTTCTTTTATGTCCTGTTAACAATAAAAAGAAAGATAAGGAATAAAAATTAAATTAAAAAATCAAGAGTAAATCAAACTGACAGTATCGTGTGTGTGTGTGTGTGTGTGTGTGTGTGTGTGTGTGTGTGTACTTGATATAAAGGGGAAGAAGATGACTATAGAGTTGTTGAAACTGAAGAAAAGAAATTGAAGCTTTATATTATAGGGTACATGTGTGAGAGAGACAGAGAGACAGACAGATATAGACTGAGAGAGAGAGAATTCTTTTATAGCTTCACCAAAGCAGAGAGAGCAAGTTAGTACAGACTGTTCTAGGCACAAACTGGTCCAGCAACTTAGTGGAATCTATAATGGTATTTATGGTAGCAACTTCAGTAATTGTCCTTCCTGGTATTATTCTGTCATAAACCAATTTAAAAAAAGTAAACCATCCCCCTATGGGGTGAAGTAACAGGTGTTAACTAGGAGGAAAGTCACTTCCAATAAAGAGCTAGTGTGGAGGAGAGAATTTACAATGCATGCAAAGAGCAAAAGGCTGGAGATAGAAGCTGTCAGTCAAGTGACAATTCCATTTGGAATATTACCAGAAAAAAAAATAGAACCAGCAAATGGCTGAACTGGGCTGAGAGGCTTTTGGACTGGGCTTTGGGGCTTCTGGCTTATGGTGGTGACAGGTCTGGTTGAGGTGAAGGAAAGAAGCTAATTGTATTCTCTGGGACTTGAATTAATCATCAAGTTGAAGGTCACCTGGCTGATTGGAAGAAGAAGGAAGACACTTGTCCTCATATTTCTCTGATTGACTTTGTTTCACCATTGTGACAGAATTTACCATTTCCCTCAATATCCTCCTAACCCTCATAAATACCATCTATTACAGACTGGCACCCCTAAAAGACTGAGTTCACAGTCCCTTAGAAACAACAGAAAGAAAGATGTTTAAGCAAATTGTCTGTGGAGCTGTGGTACTGGCAGCTTTTACTGGATTCTGGGTCTACAATATATTCTATAGCAAAATGACCCACATGATTTTTGATTCTATGGATTATATTGGCAACACCACCATGTTAATACAGAAGTTGCCATTTCAGACTGAACCTATACTCTGGCAGGTTTTAACTCATGTTTACATTATCTCTATGGCAGTTTTACAGACTCTGACTTATTTGAAAAATATCTTTAGGTTTGTTATCCCCAAAAAGGCAGAACAGATACTGGTGGTTGATAATAACCTGGAAAACATTATTAAGACCTTGTTTTAGGAATTGATCAAAGAAAAAGGGCTAGACCAGGTTAATAACAAGAACAACAGACAGGCAGATACTATACCCAAAGAAAAAGAAAGAAAGGCAAAGAAATCTAAGGTCAATGCTAAGGGAAATGAAGGTTACAAGGACACTAAGTCTGACAGTGAACCAGAAAAGATTTGTCCACTAAAGGAGGTCACCAAGCTTTCAAGTACAACTGGTGTGCTACAATCTAGAGTTCATAGGCCGTTTACATCACAGGAACTTGAATCACTGAAAAGACGTTTTCCAAATTTCATAGAACAACCTTTTAAAATGCAGAAAGAACTGAAATGTGCTTTTAGGATCTTTGACCCAGACTTTTAGGATGTAGAGTTTCTCTTGTCTGAACAATTTAGTTGCCATGAGCAAAGGCAATTCCTTGAAAAGACCAGGACTGATAACAATTTAACTAGTTGGCCCACAGAGGAGCAAAGGGAAGATCTAGATTTTGCAAACCCCACTAGCATGTCATACTTAAGGAAATGCAGGGAAGATTTACTCCAAGCTATAAAGAAATGCTGCTCGAAGCCGAATGCGTGGGATAGATTTGATAAACTCATGCAGAACAAAAGGGAACATCCAGCCACATTTATTGATCATCTCTCAGAAAAGGCAGAATCAATATTGGGTCCAGAAACTAATAATGAGGAGTCTTCAAGTCACATCCGAAGACAGTTTTTGAGGGGTTGCACTCCTCACTATATAACACTGTAAGCCTGGTTGAACTATGTGAAATTGATACTTACCTCCATGATAAGCAAGATTTAAAAGATAAATTAGAAATAACAGAGAAAAATCCAAGAGAAAAGGAGATAGAAGAAATCAAGAAACTCAACACTGTTAGGGCTTACACAATATGTAGTTATTAACTGAAACCAGTGAAGAAAGAAGGCAATTCTTTTTCTGCCACGAGAGAGGACACCTTATAAAAGACTGTTTTCTGAAGAAGAAACATGAAATTAACAACAAGACCACACAAAATAGATACAAAAAACAGAATTCCTCTTGCTGTTCTCATTGTGAGCTAAAATCCACAAAAAAAGCATCTGATTTGGAAGAGATGCAAAATGCCATTAATTCTGGAGCCAAACCTAAATATTCAGACATGGTTAGGAAAGAATTACGAAGCCAGAACTTTAATGTATGTAGTTTGGTACATGGAGATAGAAGTGATAGTAAAAAACAGGCTGCTGTTAAAATTAGAGAAAAGAAGAGAAACAATGAAAAATTTGTGCAAGAAAGTGAATCTGTGTGAGTGTGTGCACATGCAATAAATCCAGAGAAAAGCAGAGACTAGTAAAAGAGATAGATGTAGAAATAAAAGAAATAATTTCTCAAATAGCAACTGAGATAAGAGATTTAGAGGAATGCCTTATAGTAACCACACAGAAAAAAGTGAAAATGAAGTCAAATCATTGTTAGAGAACTTTTTTCAGTGCAGAGTGGGCATGGGGATTAAATTGTGTAAAAGTAAAAGAGGGAAAAGGTCACAAGAACTCAAGTGAGAGTTGGCAAAGATACAGAGAAACAATTTCAATTGCCTACAGGTTACTATTGCTAGACATGGAAATGCTTTGAAGCCATTCACAGATTTGCATGACATTGCACCAAACTCAGTTAATTCTTCCAATAGCTTTATGGCAAAGATTCCCTTAGAAATAACATCTAATTTAAATCCAGAAGCAGAAATTTTCCATCCATCAATGATTGATTTAGATAAGACAAAATTCACTGAAAATGAAGCTGAAATTACATTTGAAAACAATAATCCTTTTCAAAGTAATGGAGGTGACATGACAGTTGAATTTGAAAGAGTTTTATGTGAGATAAGAAACAGCTATGACTTAAATTCATGCCCCAATGTAGCAAAGGATATAGTACCAATAATCTCAAATGAAGACTTCATAGGAAATGATTTAAATCTAAAAGAATTACCTGATCCACACATACAGCTGGCAGAGGGTAGCAAAGGAATGTACAATGACTGAATACCTATAAACACCTTAGCTACACAGCCAGAAACATATATACTACTGTGGGAAAGAGTGAAGGCACACATCCTACTGATGATGCAGGGGAACATGCAGGTGAACTCAACTCATTCTCAGAAGAAAATAAGAACACAGAGGGACAGATTTCTAGCTCTACACAGTCAAAAGAGAGTAAAGAACATAAACCTCAGACTGGTGCTAGAGTAGAATCTATGATTATTAAAAGCATTGGATATCTACAAGAAGAATCTAACCCCATACCATCAAGTTGACCAACTCAAAATGAAAATCTAAAGCTTAGTAATGAGAAACAGACACTGATTTGGGAAAGATAAAAGCTGGTGACATAGGTTTAGATCTCAACGAAAAGCCTGAATTAGCAACATCTGACAGAAGTTTACATGGCACTGAATAAAATCCAATGAACAACATAATGATTGGATTCAGTGAGTCAGAATCAGATACAGAATCAGAAGGAATACCAGAGGGTTTAATAATAATGGATCAAGATGATTTAGAACAAATAAATGCCTTACCAATTTTAAAATCTCTATGAATAGGTAGATGGAGAAGGAGATGTGTGGGACACAAGTGAGAAAATTGAATACCTGAAACCCATATGATCAAAATCTCACCAAGATTATGATAATGAGATGTTTTTTGGGCACAGAACAAGTTGCACACCATTAGAAGAACTTTATGCAAGATTAGGGGTTGATAATGAAGATGACTTTATAGAGAAGTTGAATTACATGGCTTGTACAGACACAGATTTTGAATGGGAAGGAGGATATCAAGGAACATATTAGAGAAATGGAGGAGGAGAGATAGATACACAATTTCACTTCTATTCTCTAACTTCAAAAACATGACAAATACCATTCATGCTGTTACAGAGAAACCAAGAAGAGCTGGAGATCCATAGGGTAACATACTACACAAAACCTTATGAAAATGAAGACTAGTCTTAGGTAGAAAATAAATTATTCCAGCAAAAGAAGAAACAAGTAATTCAACAACAATAAGAACACTTCTAAGCTTGTAGCAGAAAAATCCATCTTCATAACTATGACAGACACAAACACCTAGAATGCTATGGAAGCATAGATTTACATTGGATGAATTTGTTATCAAAGACTTTAACATCAAGTTATAGTTGAGAACTGAGACAGGTTATCCATATCCTCTCAACCTTCATCCTAAACAATCTCTACCAGGGGAAGGAAGAGAGGGAGGGTATACTATGAAGATATTATCTCATAGTTTCAGATACCTCACAAGAAACAACAATGTGATTATGTGATACATACAAATGACATCTGAAAAAAAGAAACCCTAGTCATGAGCAGCAACATGAATAGCCCTAGAAGAAATCATTAACAGTTCCTAAGAATGAAAGTCTATGTATGGAAATCAAAGGAAAGCACTGCAAAAGCCAATAAAACAGAGAAAGAAAAAATATGCATTTAAAAGTTTAGAAGCCAAAGAAAATCTCTTCATATTCTTTCTGCCTATATTAGTAACAGAAAAGAAACAATGTTATCTCAAATGCAAACATAATTCGATGACCAAACGAAATACATTAAATCCAAATTTTATCTCCAAGAAATAACTAAACATACAGTAAACCTCTTTGTGAAAAAGTCAAACATCAAAAACATTAGAAAATTTCAAATTCATATTCTTAACAAAATTCTAAGTACCTATGCACTACATTATACTATTTTGCTTACACACACCCATGAAGATGAACACATGTAATGCTTACTTCCACACATGAAGATGAATACATGTAATGCTTACTTCCACACATGAAGAATGATTGATGAATTCTGACAAGCATTCATGAAAAACTCATAGCATACTCCCATGCACAATAAAAATTTCAATCTTACATACATGCGAATGTAAAAAACCTTACATGCATGCATGTTCCTAATTGTTCCAGTGGTGCCTGAATGGAAGAACACAGGACTACAATCAAGAGTGGAAGAAGACGAGACTGGCATGCTGACCAGGTGATAAGAGATGAATACAGAGTTTATACAATCAACATAAAAGGACATGGAAGGACTTTGAAAGTTTGGACTTATGATCATGAGGATATGTAAGAATGCATCATACATGTTAACATCACACATCCTACATAGAAAAGGAATATATCTCATAGAATGGGTAAGTATACACTAGTGAGAAGTAGTATTGCCTATATTTGGATGATGGTCAGCCAAAGAGCAATTAGTTTTTCTTCTCTATCAAACATCCCTTACAATCCAGTGACATGTGGATCCCTTGCAATCCCCATGTCACTGAAAGTCTTCAAACCACAATGACTTCTAAATAATTATAAGAGTTGTCTAAAAAGGAAGTATGTACAACAAAGGCTGGTAAGAATGTATTTGCAAATCTAAGTAAAATGAATTTAGATTTAAAAGGATGGAGAGTGGTTCTAGGTTCAAATCTGACCTCAAACACTTCCTAACTGTGTGACCTGGGTACCATTGCCTAGCCCTTATAACTCTTCTGCCTTAGAACCAATACATTATATTGATTCTAAGATGGAACTTAAGGGTTTAAATTTTTTTTTTAAAGACGGAGAAATAAAAAGGTTGTCTGTGAATATCTTCCAAGTTAGATATGCTAACATAACTAAAATGTACTACTTGAGATACTAAGAAGTTCATTGGAGACAAAATACAAGAAAAAATTCAGTAGAAATATATCTAACCTTAAATGTCCAGTCACAAATGTCCACTATTTAGGCAACAAACAAATGCGCTGATGTAAGGAAGTAAATTTGACCATAACATAGCACTAAAATTTAGAAAAGGAAATACATAATCAGACCATAGCTTTGGATGAGCAGATGCAAAAGAAAGAGGAGTAGGAGTAGCAAGGTGACTCAATGGATAGAGTCAGGAGGTCCTGAGTTGAGATCTGGCTTCAGACACTTCCTGGCTATATGTCCCTGACAAGTCACTTAATCCCCATTGCCTATCCCTTATCAATCTTTCACCATGAAATCTCTTGGTTCTAAGATGGAAGGTAAGGGTTAAAAAAAAAATAAGATTCAGAAAGGGAAGTGAGAGAAGTAGCATTGTGTCTCAAGAAGGCATCTTCATCTAAAGAGATCAAGGTACCAGATTTTTTAAAATGCATGTTAGAGGCATTTAGGTGAAGGTCAATGGAGGGAGAAACACAAGTAATTATATAGGAGCATGGTACAGATGGCTTGAACAGAAATAGGAACTAAATGAGAAATTTAGAGGACAAAATGTTCCTGATCAGGACTTAGTCTAGTGAACTTTGTAGGTCTTTATGTGCTAGTTGTGAATGGGAACTGTCCTGTTTCCTCCTACTCTGTCATTTTGGCTAATCAATTCTAGGGAGTTTTTCTTATATCAAGCCTGAAATGAACTCTTTGCAACTTCCAGTTATTGCTCTTCCCTTTGGGGCCAAACATAACAAGTATAATCCTCTTCCATTTCTTGTCCCCTCTCCCCAAGAGAACATATCACAAGTCCAGCATGAAGGCATGAGTTAATAGTGATAGGGAACTTAAATTCTTCAAATATTTCTTGGATCTCTCTGCCAAAAGCAGAGGAGCTAATAATTTCCTGATATGGCTTAGTGTTAATTTCATCCATCAACTCAGAGAAAATGAGGGAAAATTATATTCTAATGTAAAAATGGAGATTTGAACCCTGGACTTCAATCCCCGGAAGTCCTTGGCCACTTCCTAGAATGCTTTGTAACCTCACCTGAATTCTCACCTGGGCCGAAAACAGATTACTATTTAAGGGTCTCTGCCTACAGCTTGCTCTCAGCTAACTCTCCACCGCCAATCAAGGAAAGAGTGTTTTTCTGAGAGACGAAAAATCCCAAATATTCACTGACTCTGCCTAGGAGTTTCCACACAGGATCAAAAACATCGTGATTCCTTGGGGGGGGGGGGGGTGCAGGGGAGAACAAGTCAGTTACCAACTGCCACTCTGGTCAGTTACAAAACTGAGGAAGAGAGCCTATTGTAAAAAGGAAGCTGTACTAGTGCTGTCAGCAATAGGATCTAGTCATCTTGGATCCTATCTAATTAGAAGCAAAGCTTGTGGAGACAACAACCATTTTCTAACTGTTAACTCCTGGCAGTTAGAGCCTAGAAAAGATCTAATGGGAAACATGTTACAATGAATACTTTGGCCTTCTGGGCTAGGAATAATTGCCATTTACTGGGGCTACTGTATCATTTATAATACAGTGGCAGGGATGATAGACAATGTTCTGGGGACATTAACCAATAAATAATATATCTTTAATATTGCATATACACGTACGTGCGTAATTCTAATAATATAATATGTCTAATAATCATTCATATAATTTACTCATTTAATCCTGTGAGCTCTAAGAACAGCATTCAATGTTAGGTCCTAGATTTTATCTGTGTCTGAGGCGCATGCCCGTTGGATACGGCTCCCCCCCAAAAAATCTACCCCCCCATGCCAGTCATAATCAGTTATGCCGTGTTATGGGCTGATTAGTAATCGTAACATCGTGATGCCTTATTTAATGGCAGTTTGGATGCAATGAACAATTTTATGACCCTGAGGTAACAACCAGTAGCCTGTATAAAGGAACTTAGGTATGTCACAACATATGCGTCTCCTCTGAAGGATTTAAAGTCTTTAGATGGTGGGATGGTGGTCTCTCGTGAGGGGAGGATTGAGGTACTCCTGATGGTGATGATCTGTTAGAAAGATTAGGTCAGCTGATCCAGTGACCATGGATGTAATGTATATGTCCGTCTGCATAATATATCTTGTGTAAAATTATGATATATATTTAGGTTAAGGATATTCATGTATAGAATAATTTATAGTACTATTAATAAGTTTATGTTTTAGTATAATTATGAATTTAATGTATTTAGTAATATAATAGTATAGAGTATATATATATATATATATATGCTAGGGGTAAATAAATCCATGTACTATATACAAAGACAAAAAAATTTTTTAAATAAAATAATTCAATACTGACGTAGTTTACAAATTGTGATTGTCAGGAAGTAGTTTAAATAGAATATCAGCTTTGGGTGCTGATGGTAGGGTTTTAGGCCTTCTTCTTGAAATGTCTAAGGAAGGTCCTTCATTGCTGGCTTACAAGACCAGTATTTTTGTTAAATTACTTGGATGTATTTATGGAAATTTTGGTTTGAGTATATAATATTCAAAGATCCCTGCTAATAGTATAAAAATAATGATTAATGAAAAATATAGAATTGAGGCTAGTTGACCAATAATAATGAAAGGTTGTTCTATTGGTTGGCCCCCAATTCATGTTAAGGTTAAGAGATTAGCTGTTAGTAATCAGAATAAGATTTGTGAGATTGGTCAAAATATTAGGCTTCGTTGTTTTGATGTATGGAGAAGTGGGATGATTAATAGGACTAGAATTGAAGCTAATATGGCTAATACTCCTCCTAATTTATTTGGGATTGATCGTAGGATTGCGTAGACAAATAGGAAGTATCATTCTGGCTTAATATGGGGAGGGGTGTTTAATGGATTAGCTGGTGTGAAATTGTTCGCGTTACCTAATATATCTGGTGAAAATATTGCTAATGAGACTAAAATAAGAATTATTAGATTAAACCTAAGGTGTCTTTGATAGTATAATAAGGATGGAATGGGATTTTATCTGAATTAGGGTTAATTCCTGTTGGATTGTTTGATCCTGTTTCATGAAGAAATAGGAGGTAAACAATAACTAGAGCAAGAATAATAAAAGGTAGAATGAAGTGGAATGCGAAGAATAGGGTTAGTGTAGCTTTATCTACTGAAACCCTCCCCCCTCAAATTCATTCTACTAATGTGCTGCCGATGTATGGAATGGCTGATAAAAGGTTGGTAATGACTGTGGCAGTTTCTGGACTGTACTGTTTCCTGTTCCTTGTTCTCTGCAGGAACTCAGCTCAGTTCCTAAAAAGTATTGGTCTTATCAAGTTCATGTCCATATGTGGGCCAAGTGATGAATGCATTTTTCTGTCCAGTCAGAGTCCTAAAGGTTACTCCTGGATATCATTCCTTGCTCTCCAGGGCAGATGCTTCTCTTGTTGAAAAAAAATCGGAATGCCAGTGTTAGGATTCCTATGGTTCATTCTCAAAAGTTTGAAGATTCCATGCTCTTCACTGGATACCCTGAGCTTCACTGAGATCTCCCCAAAGTTAGTAAAGCAAAGAGACCATATGTGAAACTGATGGAATTTTTCAAATGTCTTTTTATCCAGCCCTTTGACTAGATGTCATAACTTCAACAAGTTATTAGCTGGCCAAAACCCACTGCAAAATATCTACCTATGCTCTTCCGACTATTTCTCCAAGGAATACTCCTAACATGTTTTCACATTTCTCCCTGAAATAGCTCCATTTGGAAAGGTTTCATCTTCTCCCTAGTAGTAGCCTAGTAAAAGATGAGGCACTCTGAGGATGTACAATTAAAATATTAAAATGTGGGCCTGGGGGGAAAGATCTATTAATAAATTAAGGACTCAAGTATGTATGTTGGAATATGTTAATTTTCCATCTTCATGTGCTTTTATATTGCTTTTATGGTAGTTTTTGTGTCTCATGCATTGCCTCTACAATTAGACTTTCGAATACAGATTGTGCCTGCTGTAACAGTAGGTATTCACTGTGGCTTATTGAATGAGGGAACAGAAAATGAATGAAAGTATTCACCCAGCTCTCCTCCCTGCCATTAACCTGTTTACATATTTATACAGTATTTGAGGAAGGAGTATGATCAGAGGATCAAGGAATTTGGAAATTGGAAGACACCTTAGAGATCACATATTCCTTCATTTTATAGATAAGGAGACTGAAGCTCAAAGCAGGTAAAATGACTCACAGGTAAATCACAAGGAAAATTAGTGCCCCATTTGGTAATTAAACCCAGATCTCTGGATTCCTCCCAATCAATTGCTTTTTCCATGGCTGACTCACCATAAACTTGACTATTCTATTTGTATGTTTCCTGGGCTACATAGACCTCTTGAGAGATGTAACTGAGGCCAAGGGAAAATGGAAAGGATTGGAACAAGCCCTTTACTTCACCTTATGAGAGTAGGAGGAAGACCTGCTGGTTAAATTATATGGGATATATAATTGCTGCCTACCAGAGACTCAAGTAAAATGAGTATTTTAATTTTCTGCTTCTGCAATTGTAGGCACTGACTTCCACAGTGTGGTCTTTTTTGGATCACAGCAAGAAATAATCAACCCATTACTCCAATCACTTTATAGAATTCAGCATAGATTTAGAGGAAAGTTTGTTCCCCTCTTTCAAAATGGCCTGATGTACTGTATCATTCTGCCCTTTTGAACAAGAAAGGGGCTGAACACCCTGGGAATAAGATAAACAGTAGCATTGAAAAGTCATCCTTCCCTAAGATTACAAGGGTTACAAGGACTTTGAATAATATAAAGTAAGCAATGCTATTCATTTAGTCATAGTAAACATCAAAGAAAATAATAAAATATACTCAAATGAATTAGTCATTTGGACACTTTGATTTTCATATTTTGTGTTATTGGCAAAATTATTGCAGAAAAACTAGGAACCAATGGGTCTTTAATTATGTTCTCATTAAAATTTTGCTCTAAAGAGCAGCTATGTATAACTTATCACTTGTTTATTAGGGCATATGTTTTGGTTCCATGAGATTATTCACTTACAAAAATGAAAAATATGGAAATATGTTTTGTGTGATAATTCATATATAATGCAGATTGAATTGCTTGCCAGCTCCAAGGAGCGGGGAGGGACGGGGAGAGGGAGATAATTTCAGATCATGCAACTTTGGAAAACTTATGTGGAAATTTGTTATTAAAACAAAAAATAAATTAGAGCGTAACTAGGTAGCACAGTAGATAGAAAGCCAGACCTGGAGTCATTAGGACTTTGGTTCAAATATGACCTCAGACACTTCCTAGCTGTATGACTCTGGGTAAGTCACTTAACCCTGGTTTGCCTAGCTCTTGCCCTTCTGTCATAAAGTTGTTACTAATATAGAAACTAGGGGCTTATTTATTATTATTATTATTTTGCTCTAGCTTTTGTGAGGATATATAGGTAGCAAGTCATGCTTAGAAAATTTGACATCAGGGGCAGCTAGATAGCTAAGTGGATTGAGAGCTAGGCCTAGAGACAGGAGGTCCTGGGTTCAAAGCTAGCATCAGACACTTCATTGTTGTGTGACCCTGGACAAGTCACTTAACCCCCATTGCCTAGCACAAGGCTCTTCTGCCTTGGAACCAATACATAGCATTGATTCTAAGGTAAGGGTTTATTTTTTTTAAAAAAGAAAAAAATTGACATCAAGATTTATATTGCATTCAAAATGAAAACTCATTTTCATGCTGAAAGACAAATTCACTGTGCTGCTCTTTGAGACTCTTTTAAAAAATTTGACTATTTTTTTAAAAATTCACTTATGTGGAAGAAATATGATGTAATGGAAAGAACATTGTCATGGAGGTCAGGAAACCTGATTTCTATTCTTAGTTCTTTTGCCAAATGAATTGCTGAAGTACTTTATTGTTAAATAAGAATATTGAACTAGATAAACTAAATGTTTTCCAATTTTGAAATTCAATGGTTCCAAAATACAAATTAGCAAGGATCTTTAGAAAACTACATTAAAGCTTGAGTTGGATCAAATATTTCACTGAATTTGTTGGTTCATTTTTTTAATTATGCAAAATTTAATGCATAAATCTGGTCCAGCACGAGCGGACCAGATTCCCTTCTTTGGAGAGATAATAGAAAGAATTCAGACAATGTATTGATGGAGCGTAGACTCTGTGAGCTGAAAAAGTCCTCTCTATTATCTTATAATAATCCTGCCTTTTGTAGCTCACATCAGAACTTTTAGTTAACTGCTACTTCACTGAATCATCAAGGAAATATTCATTTACATGGCAAAATGTCAAATAAATCAAGTGTTTATAATCATGTTGACATTGCTATGAACTTCCTACAACTATTGTAGAGCACACTTGGGCATTGGAATAGTTGGTATGAGGCTACTTGAGAAGAAATAGTTTCTGACCCAAACAGATAGCAAAGACCCAGAATGAACAGGGATGATGAAATGTGTCCAACTGTATTAAAAGCGAAAAGCATTTTGATGTCTTTGTAGCTCAAGCAGACTCAAGGAATGCTCACTTCAACCGCATAATAAGGTTTGCAAAAAGCCCTGCATGAATACAGATTTCCATTCCATTGGCTTCAAGAGGAACGTTAACTTATATGGAGCATAAAATTGGATCTGAAAAATAGGGTGGAGAGCACAGCTCGGACATTATAATTCTGAAAGGAAAAAATTATGTCCAAACCAGAATATCATGTCATTCACCCAGTACTTGATAAAATAGCACTGCAAATCCAAAGCCATTTATATGTGTGATCTCATGGAGATGTATTGGTGTAGTATTGGCTATTACTGGGAAGAACAGTCTTTGACTAGTCCTTTTAGTGATGCAAGATTCCTTAAGGCAAAAAACCTCATCCTAGAAAATCCCTGTCACTTCTAGCATTCACTCACATTCTATGAGAACTCAAAATGAACAATTTTTGAATCCTCTAATGTTTCATATTCTATAAAGACCCTAACTCTTCTATGGTGGCCTTTTTCTTAACTAATACCTCTTTTGGAAGCTCTCTCTGTGTTCTGCAATAAAATACAGAACTAATAAGTAATTTCTTCATCAATTTTGGTGTCCAGAAAAGAATTCTTGCTTTTCCTTTGGGGCTCCAGCAGATTCTCAAGATGAGTATTTGGGGGAGCAGGGACATTCCAGGTGACTATAGAGGAATTATTTTCTTCAGCAGTTCATTAGCCCAACAACAGTATGTAAATTTGTCAGTTTTTGGATCTTGTGGAACATAGACCCTATGATCTCAGTTATATTGGTAAAACCTCATCTTGCTTCTTAGATATTTTAGATAACATATGTGCTATCTACTTCTCAACCAGAGAGGTAATGGACTTGGATCACCCAATTAGATGGATAGATAGGTAGATAGATAGATAGATAGATAGATAGATAGATAGATAGATAGATAGATAATTGGATAGATGAATGTATAGATGGATACATGGATGGATGAATACATATATACACTTATACATAGAGATAGATGGATAGACAGACAGAGAGAGAGAGAGAGAAATAGAGAGATGAGTGATTTAAAATATGAAACAAAATGGGAATTTGTTTTGATTGACTATACATTTTTGTCAGAAGAGTTTTTTTCACAATTAGTGATATAGAGGTAAGAAGAGAAGTCAATGTTTGTGAAGTGAAAAAAATAAATAAAATGTAAAGATTTGTGTGTGTGTGTGTGTGTGTGTGTGTGTGATGACCCAACAACCTTTGACTCACAGTTCCATAAGAGAGGCAGCTGGTCAGCACAGTGGATTGAGCACCAGTCTTGGAATCAGGAGAACCTGGTTTCAAATTTGACTTCAGATGCTTCCTAGTGTGTGACCCTGGGCAAGTCACTTTTTTTCCCCTAGCCCTGTCTTAGAATTTATAACGACAGGAGTTAAGATATTTTTTAAAGAATAGCATAAGAGAGACAGGCTCCAAAAGCGCTATTAAGGATGTGTCTTTAACTAATGTGATAGTTCTCCATTTTGAGTATTTTATGTGCCTAAAATATCAGGTAGTTCAGCAGCCTCATACTTGAGCTTTGCCTGAGACAATGAGACACAAGCTACTTTAATCTTGGCATTTAGGTGCCTTAAGTATCTCTGAAATATGTCTCCCTATAGCCACATATATTCCCAGATGAGAAGGTTTCACCCAGAAGTTTGCTAGAGCTATTTCTAACTAAATTGACTTATGAGAGCCCATAATTAAAAAAAGTAAATGAATAAATGAAAATAAATAGATAAATAAGAAAAAAAAAGAGTCTAAGTATTAAAATTTAAAATCAGTGTTCCGGGTAAGCATGACTGCAGAGTAGACGTGACTTACTTCTTCTCTGCAGACCCAATGACATAGACGACCGCAAAAGACCCCCCCCAAAAAAAGACAACCAACCTCATAAGAAAGGGGGAACCCCACACTAAGGCACAGCACTGAAGGTAGGTGGGATTCTGGCATTTCCACATTATAAGGGAACAAAAAGCTGACCTACCCTCCCCCACCCACCACCCCACCACACCTTTGGAGCCAAAGTTATAGTCAGCACTGGCCAGAATCAAAAAGTGAGGGAGGGCTACCCCAGGACTAGAGGCAGCCCCAGATCTAGAGACCTGACTAAGAATACCAAGTACCTACTCCTGTGAGTAGTAACACCTGAAACCCCGGCAGGCGGGCAAGGGGAACTCAGATCTCGGGCATACAGAACCAGCACACTATAATCAATGAGTGTGAGGAGGGATCCCCTGAAGTGAGCAAGAGGCACCCACAGGTATTGGGAGTTAACTAAGATCACCAAAGACCTATACCTGAGAGCAGTAACACCTGAAACACTGGCAGGCAGGGGAGGGAAGATCCTGGGCTCCCCTGGGAAGACAGAGCAGCTGCAGAGAACCGAGAATTTGCCCAAGGCTAAAGCCTCTATCATTAGACCCTTACACTGAGAACATGCCCTCCTCACTCAGATTTCTGACTGGAAAGGGGAGAAAAATAAAACACAGAGATGGCAAACAATGCGCAGGAACCACAACACCCCAACACCAAGAAAAGCAAGAAGAAGGGGGTGACTTTGGACACATTTTATGGAGGGAAAATACAGAATACAGAGTAAATAGAAGAGGAAACACAAACAAATGCTCAAAACCCTTCCAAAAGAAATGGAAATTGTCCACAAGCTCTTGAAGAATTTAAATTGGAAGTTATATATATATAAAAAAGGAAACCTTCTGGCAGGAAAAATGGGATATAATGCAAAAGGAACTCAGCAATCTGAGGGACAAAAACACACAATTGCAGAATCAGCTTGAAGCCTCAAAAAAGCAGGACAGACCAAATTGAAAAGTAAAACGAGTCTTTAAAGGTCAGAATCAGGCAACTGTAAGACAATGATCTTGCAAAAGAGCAAGAATTAATAAAGCAAAGTCAAAAGACTGAGGAAGTAGAAGATAACATAAAATATCTCACTAACAAGGTGACAGACCTAGAAAACAGAGGAAGGAGAGACAATGTGAGAATCATTGGTCTACCAGAAAATCCAGAAATAAACAGTAATCTTGATATCATAATACAAGATATCATCCAACAAAACTGCCTGGAGATTCTAGAACAAGGGAGTAAAATAGCCATTGAAAGAGTTCACAGAACACCTTTTACACTAAATCCCCAAAAGACAACTCCCAGGTATGTAATTGCCAAACTCCAAAGCTTTCAAGCAAAAGAAAAACTCTTACAAGAAGCCAGAAAAAGACAATTTAGGAATGCCAATCAGGGTCACACAAGACCTTGAAATTTCCACACTGAACGGCCATAAGGCCTGGAACATGATATTCAGAAAGGCAAGAGATCTGGGTCTTCAACCAAGAACCAGCTATCCATCAAAACTGACAATATACTTCCAGGGGAAAGTATGCACATTCAACAAAAATAGAAGATTTCCAAGTTTTTGTAAAGAAAAGACCAGAGTTCTGTGGAAACTTTGACACCCAAACACAAAGAGCAAGAGAAACATGAAAAGGTAAATATGAAGGAAAGGGAAAAGGAGAAAAATGTCATCTTTTTCTTTTATTCAAACTCTCTTCTATAAGGACTATATTTATATCAAACTATGTATAGTAATATGTGGGTAAAATGTAATGTGTAACTCTTAAAAATTGTATGTATCATTAGAGTAGTTAGAAGAATCATGCATAGGGAAATATTGGGGCATCAAGACGATATGGAGAAAGGGGGGGAAAGAAAGAAAAAGGGAAGGGGGAATCGTTGATGGTACTAAGATATACTTCAAGAAATAGAAAAAAACTAAATAGAATAATCTTTCTTACACAAAGATACACATGGGAAGGGAAGGGGAAGAAATCTCCTATAAGAAGGAGAGGAAGAGAGTGCGAATTGGTATTACTTAAACCTTACTCTCAGTGAAATCAACTCTGAGAGGGAATAACATCTAGATCCATTGGGATCTTGAATTCTATCTTATCCAACAGGGTAAGAGATAAGGGGAAATTAAGGAGGGGTAGAGGGGAGGAAGTATAAAAATGGAGGGATGGAGAGGGGGGAGGGAAGTTAACATACCCTAAAAAAAAACAAAACAAAAACAAAAGCCAACCAACAAACAGAAAGGGGAAAAAAGGGAGGGGCTAGAAAGGGAAGCATATCAAAGGAGGGGACTAGGGGGACTCATTTAAAGTAAATCACTAGTTTAAAAGGTTATACCTAAGAAGAAAGATCAGAATTAGGGGAGGATATCAAAATGCCAGGAAATTCACAAGTGACAATCATAACTTTGAATGTGAATAGGATGAACTCACCATAAAACGTAGAAGAATAGCAGAATGGATCAGAATCCAAAACCCTACCATATGTTGTCTTCAAGAAACACACATGAGGTGGGTAGATACTCACAAGGTCAGAATTAAAGGATGGAGTAAGACCTTTTGGGCCTCCACTGAGAGAAAGAAGGCAGGAGAGGTAATCATGATATCTGACAAAGCCAAAGCAAAAATAGACCTGATCAAAAGGGATAGGGAAGGTAAATATATTCTGTTAAAAGGGAGTATAGACAATGAGGAAATGTCACTAATCAATATGTATGCACCAAATGGTATAGCACCCAAATTTCTAATGGAGAAACTAGGAGAATTAGAGGAGGAAATAGACAGTAAAAATATATTAGTGGGATACCTCAACCAACCACTATCAAATTTAGATAAATCAAATAAAAAAATAAATAAAAAAGAGGTAAAAAAGGTGAATGAAATCTTAGAAAAATTACAGGTAATAGACATATGGAGAAAAATAAATAGGGACAAAAAGGAATACACCTTCTTCTCAGCACCACATGGCACATTCACAAAGATTGACCATACACTAGGTCACAGAAAAATGGCATACAAATGCAGAAAAGCAGAAATGATAAATGCAACCTTTTCAGATCATAAGGCAATAAAAATAATGATCAGTAAGGATACATGGAGAGCCAAATCAAAAATTAATTGGAAATTAAATAATATGATACTCCAAAATTGGTTAGTTAGAGAAGAAATCATAGAAACAATTTATAATTTCATTGAGGAAAATGACAATGGTGAGACATCCTTTCAAACCTTTTGGGATGCAGCCAAAGCAGTACTCAGAGGAAAATTCATATCCCTGAGTGCATATTTTAACAAATTAGGGAGGGCAGAGATCAATGAATTGGAAATGCAAATAAAAAAAACTTGAAATCAAACAAATAAAAAACCCCCAGAAAAAAAATTAGAGATCCTAAAAATTAAATTAAAAATTAAGGGGGAAATTAATAAAATCGAAAATGATAGAACTATTGATTTAATAAATGAGACAAGAAAGCTGGTACTTTGAAAAAAACAAACAAAATAGACAAAGTACTGGTCAGTCTAATTTAAAAAAGGAAAGAAGAAAAGCAAATTAACAGCATCATAGATGAAAAGGGGGACCTCACCTCCAATGAAGAGGAAATTAAGGCAATCATTAAAAACGTCTTTGCCCAATTCTATGGCAATAAATATACCAATGTAGGCAATATGGATGAATATTTACAAAAATATAAATTACCTAGACTAACAGAAGAAGAAATAGAATTCTTAAATTGTCCCATATAAGAACAAGAAATCCAACAGGCCATCAAAGAACTCCCTAAGAAAAAATCCCCAGGGCCTGATGGATTCACAAGTGAATTCTATCAAACATTCAAAGAACAGTTAATCCCAATACTATACAAACTCTTTGACATAATAAGCAAAGAGGGAGTTCTACCAAATTCCTTTTATGACACAAACATGGTACTGATTCCAAAGCTAGGCAGGTCAAAAACGGAGAAAGAAAACTATAGACCAATCTCCCTAATGAACATAGATGCAAAAATCTTAAATAGGATACTAACAAAAAGACTCCAGCAAGTGATCAGAAGAGTCATTCACCATGATCAAGTAGGATTTATACCAGGGATGCAGGGCTGGTTCAATATTAGGAAAACCATTCACTTAATTGACCATATCAACAAGCAAACCAACAAAAATCACATGATTATTTCAATAGATGCAGAAAAGGCCTTTGATAAAATACAATATCCATTCCTATTAACAACACTAGAAAGCATAGGAATAGAAGGGTCTTTCCTAAAATTAATAAACAGTATATATCTAAAACCATCAGCTAACATCACCTGCAATAGGGATAGACTAGATGCATTCCCAATAAGATCAGGAGTGAAACAAGGACGCCCTTTATCACCTCTATTATTTGACATTGTACTAGAAACACTAGCAGTAGCAATCAGAGAAGAAAAAGGAATTGAAGGCATTAAAATAGGCAAAGAGGAGACCAAGTTATCTCTCTTTGTGGATGATATGATCGTTTATGTAAAGAATCCTAGAGAATCAACCAAAAAGCTAGTTGAAATAATTAACAACTTTAGCAAAGTTGCAGGATACAAAATAAACCCACATAAGTCATCAGCATTTCTATATATTTCTAACACAGCTCAGCAGCAAAAACTAGAAAGAGAAATCTCATTCAAAATCACCTTAGACAAAATAAAATACTTAGGAACTATATGAACACAACTACAAAACAAAACTAGACTTAAGCAATTGGAAATACATTAACTGCTCATGGGTAGGATGAGCCAATATAATAAAAATGAAAAAATGGCCATCCTACCCAAACTTATTCATCTATTTAGTGCTAAACCCATTGAACTGATTTAGAAAAAAACCTTAACAAAGTTCATTTGGAAAAACAAAGGATCAAGGATATCCAGAGAAATAATGAAAAAAAAAATACAAAGGAAGATGGTCTTGCAGTCCCAGATCTCAAACTCTATTACAAAGCAGTTGTCATCAAAACAATTTGGTACTGGCTAAGAGACAGAAAGGAGGATCAGTGAAATAGACTTGGGGTAAGTGACTTCAGCAAAGACAGTATATGAAGAACCCAAAGATCCCAGCTTTTGGGACAAAAACCCATTATTTGACAAAACCTGCTGGGAAAACTAGAAGACAGTGTGGGAGAGATTAGGTCTGGATCTACACCTCACACCCTACACCAAGATAAACTCAGAATGGGTGAATGACTTGAACATAAAGAAGGAAACTAGTATACATGTCAGACCTGTGGGAAGGGAAAGACTTTAAAACCAAGCAAGACATAGAAAGAGTCACAAAATGTAAAATAAATAATTTTGACTACATCAAACTAAAAAGCTTTTGTACAAACAAAACCAATGTAACTAAAATCAGAAGGGAAACAACAAATTGGGAAAAAATCTTCATAGAAACCTCTGACAAAGGTTTAATTACTCATACTTATAAAGAGCTAAATCAATTGTACAAAAAATCAAGCCATTCTCCAATTGATAAATGGGCAAGGGACATGGATAGGCAGTTCTCAGATAAAGAAATCAAAACTATTAATAAGCACATGAAGAAGTGTTCTAAATCTCTTATAATCAGAGAGATGCAAATCAAAACAACTCTGAGTTATCACCTCATACCTAGCAGATTGTCTAACATGACAGCAAAGGAAAGTAATGGATGCTAGAGGGGATGTGGCAAAGTTGGGACATTAATTCATTGCTGGTGGGGTTGTGAATTGATTCAACCATTCTGGAGGGCAATTTGGAACTATGCCCAAAGGGCGATAAAAGACTGTCTGCCCTTTGATCTAGCCATAGCACTGCTGGGTTTGTACCCCAAAGAGATAATAAGGAAAAAATGTACAAAAATATTCATAGCTGAACTCTTTGTGGTGGCCAAAAATTGGAAAATGAGGGGGTGCCCTTCAATTGGGGAATGGCTGAACAAATTGTGGTATATGTTGGTGATGGAATACTATTGTGCTCAAAGGAATAATAAAGTGGAGGAATTCCATGGAGACTGGAACAACCTCCAGGAATTCATGCACTGTACACAGAGACTGAAACACTGGTACAATCGAACATAATGGACTTCTCCATTAGTGTCAATACAATGTACCTGAACATTCCGCAAGGATCTAGGAGAAAAAACACTATCCACAAGCAGAAGACAAATTTGTGAGAGTAAAAACACCGAGGAAAAGCAACTGCTTGACTACAGGGGTTGAGGAAACATGATTGAGGAGAGACTAAATGAATACCCTAATGTAAATACCAATGACATGGAAATGGGTTCGAATCAAGGACACATGTGATACCCAGTGGAATCGTGCATCAGCTATGGGAGGGGTGGGGGAGGGGAGGAAAAGAAAATGATCTTTGTTTCTAATGAATAATGTTTGAAAATGACCAAATAAAACAATGTTTAAAAGGGAAAAAAATTTTAAATCAGCAACAACTACAAATAAAGGCTTGATGCATTGGTTTGTTGATCATCTAAGCTTAATAAAGTATTAATAGTACTTTAGGGTATGTGTGTCTACATTTTATTTCAGAAAAATATGATTATTAAAATTTGCCAATAATCTCCTGAGTTTCTTTATGGAGATTGCTTGAGCTCATCAGGAGTTCAGTGGAGCATATTAACGCTGTGAATTAATTATCTTTCTATTCATTTTTTTAACCTTTACCTTTTGTCTTAGAATTGATACTAAGAGTTGAGTTTAGACAGAAGAGCAGGAAGAGCTAGACAACTGGAGTTTAGTGAGGTTCCCAAGGTCACACAGCTAGGAGGTGCCTGAGGTCATATTTGAACCTTTGTCCTCTCAAACCCAGATATGGTTCTTTATCCCCTGAGACTTCAGTTCTCTAGTTTAGCTACCCTCCCCTTCTTATTTTTAGCAGAGCTTTAAACTAAGACTACCTAACTCTTGTGTCAAAAAGAGCAAAGATTGTATTTAGACAATGCACAATGTAGGACCAGTTTTGGAAGTAGAAGTGACCTTAAAGACTATCAAATTTAATATTCTCTGATTAAATGAGGACATTGAAGGTTGAAAGAGATTAAGTGCCTTGCCTAGGATCATATAGTAAATATTTGAGACAGGATTCAAACTCAGATCTCCAAGACTAGCACAATTCATCATACCGCCTACATGCCTCTCAAATCCTACTGTGTCTTTTTAGCTTTTATCGGATCTAGAAATGAAGCCTGAAAAATGCTTCCATTAGTTATTGAGTAGGGCTGACTCCTGTTGTTGAACCTGAAGAATGGTGAGCTAGGCAGTGAGGTAGCACAGTGGATAGAGGGCCTGATCTGGAGTTAGGAAGCCCTAAACTTAAATCCTCCACTTTAGACATTTAGTAGCTGTAATATCCTGAGCAAATCATTTAATCTCATCCTGCCTGGTTTTTCATACGTAAAATGGGAGTAATAATAGGACCTACCTCCCAGGATTGTTGTGAGATTAAAATGGGATAGTATTTATAAAGCATTTTAAAGAGCTATTTAAAAGCTAGGGATATTTTTTAACCCTTGTTTTCTGTCTTAGTAACAACTCTAAGACAGAAGGGCTTAGGGGCTCTATGGCTTAGGCAAATAGAGTTAAATGAGTCAAATAGAGCCCAGGGTAACACAACTAGGAAGAGTCTAAGACCAGATTTGTACCCATGTCCTCCTGACTGCAGAACTGGAACTCTATCCACATGATGCCTAACTGTCCCAAGTTAGATACATTATTAATAAAAGACCTGATAATTTTTGTCTAGTCTCTTCTATCCTCAGGTATCCTAGGCAGTCTGTCAGCCTCATGTTTTGAATCTAAATATTTGTTTAAGAGTAATGAGTCAAGATAATAACATGCTGGTATGGGTCCACCAATTTCTTAAACTCAACTGTGGTTGTTGTATAATAATAATGAATAATTGCTTATCTATAATGCATTAAGATTTATAACATAATTTTATATGTATTATCTCATTTTGAATGTTAGTTTCAAACCCATAATCTAATCCCATTTCCATCTAATCCCACTTACATTAAGATTCTAGATCCATTGAGATTCTTGAACACTTTTTCATACAGAGATTACTAATGATCATAACTAAGCCAGTTGTATATTTCCATATTGTATGACTTCATCATCAGAATCCATAAAAGTTTGGTACCATTTGCTGGGGATTTGCACATCACTCATATTTCTACAATCACTCCTGTCAATTCCAAATGTTTCAGCCCTGCATTGAAGCCCACTTCCCATATGCCAGACATGGACTCAGCTCTAAGAATACTTGTAGATCCTTTCCTTCAAAATCTGAAATGGTCAACTGCTTCAAGAGAATGTGTTGTTACCATCTCACAATCCTGGGCAATGCCTATCAGTTCCAAACAGTATTTTCCTTTTTCTATTCTTCATAGACCTACTCTATCTGAAACGGCAGTATCTCACAATCTGTGCTTTGCAAATAATTGGTATAAAGCTGTGATTCTATAAAAGTAGATTCTAATGGAACCAAGAGACAATCTCTTTTGAGAAATTAATTGAATTTGATTGAGGAAATGATTTCTATATTCAAATTTTTGCCTTGAGATTTAATCTTCTTGGCCTTAAAGGACCAATGAGTGGACTCCACAGAGAAGATTTTAGTTCAAAGTAAGAATTTACTAACAACTATACTATACTAAAATGGAAATTGATGACACTGTTGAATTCTCTCTCATGCAGGAATATCAAGCAGGAGCTGGATTACCACCAATCTGGATTGTTGTACGGTGCAAAGGCATCTAACTTGGGGCCAGTGACTGCTACAAAATTCCCGAACTAGTGCAAATCTGTTTAAAATTTAATTGAGAAATGTTTAACAAGATAAACAAAAATATAATACAACATAGATTATGAATGTTCACTTGCAGCCTCAGGGATTTCATCTTACTTGAGTTTGATACTGCAAAACAGAAGACATTAACAATTTTGACCAGGGAGCAGATTGAATGACCTTTGAAAGCCTTTCCAAATATGAGCATCTATTAAATGACAAGTGGTAGAAGGTCTCCTCTTAGAATGAACAAAAAACCAATAGAACAAAGATCAGAACTGAATTTTGAATGGTTTCTTGGATCTGGATAAGTTATATTAAATAACTGACATTCTCTTTTACAGGCTTTTTGCTGTCAGAATCAGTTCCAAGATACCCACCATATGCTTTAGCTGTAGTTTCATGCAAATTATTCCCAGATGTTCTGCATGTGTACATGACAATGTGATGACAGCCTTAATAATAACAATGGGATTTCCCCATAAAAGACAGCCTTCACAGCCAAAGAATTTATGGTGATAGTTTGTAAAAGACTTGACTTTTTCAGGCATTGCTCTGTTATATCTCCTTATCCAATCTGTCTCCAACAGACACACACAAACACCTATCCTATGTACATACATCCAGTCAAAACATAGGCTAATCTATTAACAAAACTAAGAAATTATGCAATTTTTTTCACCTAGAACCAGTAGTTCAGAGGGCTTCTATTATCAAAACTTGTAGCAGAAGTAGAATAGTCTATGAACTGAATGGCAGATGGCTGAGGGCATCAGTATTAAATATTAATCTTCCAGACTTGTAAATATTTATATATTAGCACTGAGCAGAAGAGATACTGTGGTATTTTAGGCTCGTTGGCTTTATTTGCTTTGTTTTATGATTTCAGATGCTAGCCCAGCATAAACTCTTCAGTAGAATCCCAATAGTTTTCCAGGTTGAAAGCTGTATTCACATTTATTAGGAATATTTAAGAGTTGATTTTTACTGCCTGTGGTTGTTCAGACATATAAGGACCTCTCCTTCTTTGGCGCAAATAAAATATGACATTTTCTATAAGCAGTTTATGAAAGAATAGACCTCTGAACAAAAGTGTTTTATTATTCACATACACACACACACACACACACATACATACAAACTCTTGGTGAATCTAATCCTAAAAATGACTTTAACAGCCAAACACAGCTATTAAATAGGAATAAAACAATAAGGCTGGAACATCACTGATATTGTACCACTTCTCCCCCTTGTTTACAGTTGTGGAGTGGCCAAAAATTGACTTTGGCAAGTGAGCACCTGAACAAGTAGACAATAGACTTCTAATTGGTCTAATGTTTTTTAACCAAATACCAGCCTTCTTCCACTAGAGACATTTTATCAAAGATCGCATGCAATTTCAATTTATATAACCATTTTAATTACTCAACATGCCAAAGAAGTGACATCTTTTAAGAGAGCAACTTCCCATTAGGCACACTTCATCCAAGAACAATGGTAGAACTGATTGATCATGGCCAATGTTTCTAGGAGCGGCTGGGGGACAGAGTGGGTAGAGCACGGGACTTGAAATCAAGAAGACCCATCTTCCCGAGTTCAAATATGACTTCAGACATTTAGCTGGGTGATCCTGGGAAAGTCACTTAACATTGTTTTCCTCAGTTTCCTCATTCATAAAATGAACTGAGGAAGGAAATGGCATATTTGCCAAGAAAACCCCAAATGCTATCACGAAGAATTGGACCCAACTGATGCAACTGAACAACAACAGTGGTTCTTAGTTATAGAACTAGGGATTGGTGAGAGAGGGGGCTGTGAGGGAAGTTGAAAGAGAAATGAAATATGTCTGGGGCTTTTCTGAAATACTGATCTAGGAGAGAGAGTGATCAATCAAGAGAGCAGTTACAGATAACTGACAAAGTTCCATGAACTTTAAGATTCTCTCCAGATAACTAACCACTAAATAAATCATAATAACTAGCATTTATGCAACATTTTGAGGCTTGCAAAGAACTTTATAAATATTACGAATTACAAAAATACAATTTTTATAAAATGCAGGTAATATTTCCCAACTGAGGCAATCAGAGATTAAGTAACTTGTCCAAAATCAAACAGTTAATGAATGTATCTAAGTCCATATTTGAGCTCAAGTCAGCATTCTATCCACTGTACAATTAACAGCCTCTAAATAATTTGAACATAAAATTCTTAGAATTATCATGACATGATTTTTAAAAGGTTCCCTAGATTCCATTAGAACAAGAGAATATGCATTAACCTTAAGAAGGAAGACAGCTGGATGGCTCAGTGGATTGAGAGTCAGGGCTAGAGATGGGAGGTCCTGAGTTCAAATCTCACCTCAGACATTTCCCAGCTGTGTGACCCTGGGCAAGTCACTTAACCCCCCATTGCCTAGCCCTTACCACTCTTTTGCCTTGGAACCAATAGACGGTATTGATTCTAAGATGAAAGGTAAGGGTTTAAATAAAAAAGAAGGAAGGCTCAAGAAACTCATATTCTCAATTAAATCATTCAATTCATGTTCAAATGACAATTTTCTGCTTGAAGTTATTATTCAAAGAAAGTTTGAATAGGTACCAAAAAAATCTCGTTTTTTCTTCTTCATTACAATTTTCTATTTTTTTATTCTGAAGAGGGAGGGATTCTTTTTTTAATGGATACCTGCTGTTTTGATATGACAAACCCAAACTCATACAAACCATCTGCAAAAGTTATATATGTAGACTATTTGTTCAGATTTGGTCAACATGTGGAGTTTGTTTTGGTTGACTAGCATACTTACAATTGAGTTTTCTTTTTGTTTTTAACCTTTACCTTCTGCCTTAAAATTGACACTAAGTATTGATTCCAGGGCAGAAGAACAGAAAGAACAACCCAATGTGGTTAAATAGCAAGGTCACATAGCTAGAAAGTGTCTGACTTCATATTGGAACCCAGTACCTTTGGTTTCCAGGCCTGACACTATATCCACTGAGCCACTTGACTGTCCCAAGTCTTCTTTTTCTTTCTTTTTTTTTTTAAATAGCAAAGGGATAATGGAATGTATAAAAAATAAATGCTTGTTAATTGAAAAAATATTGAGCACATATCCCAAAAGATTTAAGGGGATAAAATGGAATGATTACAAAGTATAGTACCTGTCACCTTACAATTTTAATGTATAGAGTTTGTCAAAAGGAAGGAAGGGTATGTGCTTTAATTATTAAATAGCAATGTTGTCCATTGTATTTGATGTCTGTGATTATTTTATCTCTTAAAGGTTTTTTTGGCAATTTATTGTTTTCTTTACTCCTAAGTGTAATGAGATTATAAACCCTTCTTGAGGGCAAGGGCTGCCTTTAGTCTTTCATTGTATCTCTAGCACTTATCATAGTGTCTTACATATAACAGATGCTTAATAAATGCTTATTGATTTACTTAAGGGTTGCAAAAGTCCATTTGAGAGAATTAGACACGAAGTCAAGAGAAGTAGCCTACTTTGTGTATCTCTCCCCCCCTCTCTTCCTCTATCTCTGTCTCTGTCTCACCGTCTGGCTCTCTTTCTCTCTCTCTCTTGCTTGCTGTCTCTGTCTCAATGTGTGTCTCTCTCTCTCCCCAACACATATATATATATACCACATCTGCTGTGTATATAAAATGCTTTTAGTCCTGACTTAGATGAACAAGTGACTGAACAATGATTCTGAGCTGGAAACTAGCAGGTTCTGGAGCCAACATTGAGAATTCAAAAGAGTGGGAACTTGTGGAGCTTTAGCAGGCACTGGCTGACTAAAGAGAACATACGTTAAATACCATTCAATAAGTTGCTTAAGGCTTTTCCCAATCATATTTAAGGGCTTAAATGTTTTTATATTTTGGAACAAAAATTCCTTATATCTTCCAGGAGGAGTTGCAGTTTTTAGAATTCACACTCAGGTCTAGACTTCTAAAATTGTGATTTGTAGACTCAAATATTTCTTAAGTGCCTACTGTGTTCAAAGCACCCTTAAAAGCGCTAGAAATGCAACAATCAAAAAAAAAAAAACAGATCTTCTGCCATCAAGGAGTTTCCATTCTAGTTAGACGGATACAGCATATACATAAGAAACTAAATCAAATTAATATAAAGTCATTTCTAGGACAGAACCCTAAAAAGTATGTATAGGGACACGGGGATACTTATTGACTGATTATATAAAAACTAATGCTAATTAAATCTGTTATACCTCAATTTAATCTACATAATAATGTACTTCAGTAAATAGAAATATCTATCATGCAAAATGTATATTTTACATGGAACTTCAAAAATAATGATTTTTCTACTGATTATTCATTTAAAGAGAGGAAAAACATTGCTTTTTAAAAAAACACTCATATATGATCCATTATTACTTGTTTAGTCCCTTTTCTTTTTTTTTTAGTTTTTAAACATTATTTTATTTGGTCATTTTCATACACTATTCATGGGAAACAGAGATCATTTTCTTTCCCTCTCCCAACCCCCTCATGCCACCCCTCCCCTACCCCATGCCCGATTCCACTGGGTATCACATGTGTCCTTGCTCCAAACCCATTTCCAAGTTGTTGGTATTTGCATTAGGGTGCTTCTCTCCTCAATCATATCCCCTCCACCTCCATAGTCAAGCAGTTGCCTTTCCTTAGTGTTTTAACTCCCACAGTTTGTCCTCTACTTGAGGATAGTGTTTTTTCTCATAGATCCCTGCAGATCGTTCAGGGACATTGCGTTGCCATTAATGGAGAAGTCCATTAAGTTCGATTGTACCAGTGTCTCAGTCTCTGTGTACAATGTTCTCCCAGTTCTGCTTCTTTCACTCTGCATCACTTACTGGAGTTGTTCCAGTCTCCATGGAATTCCTCCACTTTATTGTTCCTTTGAGCACAATAGTATTCCATCACCAACATATACCACAGTTTGCTCAGCCATTCCACAATTGAAGGGCATCCCCTCATTTTCCAATTTTTGGCCACCACAAAGAGCGCAGCTATGAATATTCTTGTACAAGTCTTTTTGTCCATTATCTCTTTGGGGTACAAGCCCAGCAGTGCTATGGCTAGATGAAAGACAGTCTTTTATCGCCCTTTGGGCATAGTTCCAAATTGCCCTCCAGAATGGTTGAATCAACTCACAACTCCACCAGCAATGAATTGGTGTCCCCACTTTGCCACATCCCTTCCAGCA
This sequence comes from Monodelphis domestica, assembly GCF_027887165.1. Classification (NCBI taxonomy): domain Eukaryota; kingdom Metazoa; phylum Chordata; class Mammalia; order Didelphimorphia; family Didelphidae; genus Monodelphis; species Monodelphis domestica. Next base: position 17,699,539 of record NC_077231.1, on the reverse strand, counting down.
ATCATTACTTTCCTTTCCTAGCCAATATGTTGGTTTGAGGTGATACCTCAGAGTTGTTTTGATTTGCATCTCCCTAATTATAAGAGATTTAGAACACTTTTTCATGTGCTTATTAATAGTTTTGATTTCTTTATCTGAAAACTGCCTATTCATGGCCCCTGCCCATTTATCAATTGCAGAATGGCTTGATTTTTTTTGTACAACTGGTTTAGCTCTTTATAAATTTGAGTAAATAGACCTTTGTCAGAGGTTTTTGTTATGAAGATTTTTTTCCCCAATTTCTTGTTTCCCTTCTCATTTTGGTCACATTGGATTTGTTTGTACAAAAACTTTTTCAGGATGTAATCAAAATTGTTTATTTTACTTCCAAGGGAAAGTATGGGCATTCAACAAAATAGAAGATTTCCAAGTTTTTGCAAAGAAAAGACCAGAGCTCTGTGGAAAGTTTGATATCTAAAAACAAAGAGCAAGGAATACCTGAAAAGGTAAATATGAAGGAAAGGGAAAAGGAGAAAAATGTTATCTTTTTCTTTTACTCAAACTGTCTTCTATAAGGACTACATTTATATCAATCTATGTATACTAACATGTGGGGAAAATGTAATGTATAAGTAGGAGGTAAAGAAAGACTAAATAGAATAATCTTTCTCACACAAAGATTCACAGGGGAAGGGGAGGGGAAGAAAACTCCTATAAGAAGGAGAGGAAGAGAGTTTTTACTTCAACCTTACTCTCAGGGAAATCAACTCTGAGAGGGAAGAACATCCAGATCCATTGGGATCTTGAATTCTATCTTACCCAACAAGGGTAGGGAGAAGGGAAAACCAAGGGGGGTAGTGGGGAGGAAACACAAATAAGGGAGGGAAGAAGAGGGGGGAGGGGGAGGGAACAAAAAGGGAGGGACTAGAAAGGGAAACATATCAAGGGAGGGGACAAGGGGGACTGATTTAAAGTAAATCACTGGATTAAAAGGTAGAGCTGAAGAAGAAAGGTTAGAATTAGGGAAGGATATCAAAATGCCAGGGAATCCACAAGTGACAATCATAACTTTGAACATGAATGGGAAGAACTTACCCATAAAACATAGACGAATAGCAGAATGGATCAGAATCCAAAACCCTACCATATGTTGTCTTCAAGAAACATACATGAGGCGGGTAGACACCCACAAGGTCAGAATTAAAGGATGGAGTAAGACCTTCTGGGCCTCAACTGACAGAAAGAAGGCAGAAGTGGCAATCATGATATCTGATAAAGCCAAAGCAAAAATAGACCTGATCCAAAGGGATAAGGAAGGTAATTATATTTTGTTAAAAGGGACTTTAGATAATTAGGAAATATCACTAATCAACATATATGCACCAAATAATATAGCACCCAAATTTCTAATGGAGAAACTAGGAGAATTGAAGGAAGAAATAGACAGTAAAACCATATTAGTGGGAGACTTGAACCAAGCATTATTAAATTTAGATAAATCAAATCAAAAAATAAATAAGAAAGAGGTAATAGAAGTGAATGAAATCTTAGAAAAATAAGAATTAATAGACATATGGAGAAAAGTAAATAGGGACAAAAAGGAATACACCTTCTTCTCAGCACCACATGGCACATTCACAAAGATTGACCATACACTAGGTCACAGAAACATGGCATACAAATGCAGAAAAGCAGAAATAATAAATGAAAACTTATCAGATCACAAGGCAATAAAAATAATGATCAGTAATGGTACTTAGAAAACCAAATCAAAAATTAATTGGAAATTAAACAATATGATACTCCAAAATTGGTTAGTTAGAGAAGAAATCATAGAAACAATTAATAATTTCATCGAGGAAAATGACAACGGCGAGACATCCTTTCAAACCTTTTGGGATGCAGCCAAAGCAGTAATCAGAGGTAAATTCATATCCCTGAGTGCATATATTAACAAACTACGGAGAGCAGAGATCAATCAATTGGAAATGCAAATAAAAAAACTTGAAAGCAATCAAATTAAAAACCCCCAGCAGAAAACCAAACTAGAAATCCTAAAAAGTAAGGGAGAAATTAATAAAATCAAAAGTGATAGAACTATTGATTTAATAAATAAGACAAGAAGCTGGTACTTTGATAAAAAAAACAAACAAAATAGACAAAGTACTGGACAATCTAATTAAAAAAAGGAAAGAAGAAAAGCAAATTAACAGCATCAAAGATGAAAAGGGGGACATCAACTCCAATGAAGAGGAAATTAAGGCAATCATTAAAAATTACTTTGCCCAATTATATGGCAATAAATACACCAATTTAGATGATATGGATGAATATATACAAAAATACAAACTGCCTAGACTAAAAGAAGAAGAAATAAAATTCTTAAATAATCCCATATCAAAAAGAAATCCAACAGGCCATCAAAGAACTCCCTAAGAAAAAATCCCCAGGGCCCAATGGATTTACAAGTGAATTCTATCAAACATTCAGAGAACAGTTAATCCCAATACTATACAAACTATTTGACATAATAAGCAAAGAGGGAGTTCTACCAAATTCCTTTTATGACACAAACATGGTACTGATTCCAAAACCAGGCAGGTCAAAAAAAGAGAAAGAAAATTATAGACCAATCTCCCTAATGAATATAGTTGCAAAAATCTTAAATAGGATACTAGCAAAAAGACTCCAGCAAGTGATCAGAAGAGTCATTCACCATGATCAAGTAGGATTTATACCAGGGATGCAGGGCTGGTTCAATATTAGGAAAACCATCCACATAATTGACCAAATCAACAAGCAAACCAACAAGAACCACATGATTATCTCAATAGACTCAGAAAAAGTCTTTGATAAAATATAACATCCATTCCTATTAAAAACATTAGAAAGCATAGGAATAGAAGGATCATTCCTAAAAATAATAAACAGTATATAACTAAAACCATCAGCTAATATCATCTGCAATGGGGATAAACTAGATGCATTCCCAATAAGATCAGGAGTGAAACAAGGATGCCCATTATCACCTCTACTATTTGACATTGTATTAGAAATACTAGCAGTAGCAATTAGAGAAGAAAAATAAATCAAAGGCATTAAAATAGGCAAGGAGGAGACCAAGTTATTGCTCTTTGCAGATGACATGATGGTCTACTTAAAGAATCCTAGAGATTCAACCAAAAAGCTAATTGAAATAATCAACAACTTTAGCAAAGTTGCAGGATACAAAATAAACCCACATCAGTCATCAGCATTTCTATATATCTCCAACACAGCTCAGCAGCAAAAACTAGAAAGAGAAATCCCATTCAAAATCACCTTAGACAAAATAAAATACCTAGGAATCTATCTCCTGAGACAAACACAGGAACTACATGAACACAACTACAAAACACTCTCCACACAACTAAAACTAGACTTGAGCAATTGGAAAAACATTAACTGTTCATGGGTAGGACAAGCCAATATAATAAAAATGAACATTCTACCCAAACTTATTTATCTATTTAGTGCCATACCCATTGAACTTCCAAAAAATTTCTTTACTGATTAAAAAAAAACCATAACAAAGTTCATTTGGAAGAACAAAGGATCAAGGATATCCAGGGAAATAATGAAAAAAAAACACAAATAATGGGGGCCTTGCAGTCCCAGACCTCAAACTATATTACAAAGCAGCAGTCATAAAAATAATTTGGTACTGGCTAAGAGATAGAAAGAAGTATCAGTGGAATATACTGGGGGCAAGCAACCTCAGCAAGACAGTATACAATAAACCCAAAGATCCCAGCTTTTGGGACAAAAATCCACTATTTTATAAAAACTGCTGGGAAAATTGAAAGACAGTGTGGGAGAGATTAGGAATTGATCAATACCTCACACCCTACACCAAGATAAATTCAAAATGGGTGAATGATTTAAACATAAAGAAGGAAACCATAAGTAAATTGGGTAAACACAGAATAGTATACATGTCAGACCTTTGGGAGGGGAAAGACTTTAAAACCAAGCAAGACATAGAAAGAATCACAAAATGTAAAATAAATAATTTCAACTACATAAAATTAAAAAGCTTTTGTACAAACAAAACCAATGTAACTAAAATCAGAAGGGAAACAACAAATTGGGAAAAAATCTTCATAGAAACCTCTGACAAAGGTTTAATTACTCAAATTTATAAAGAGCTAAATCAATTGTACAAAAAATCAAGCCATTCTCCAATTGATAAATGGGCAAGGGACATGAATAGGCAGTTCTCAGATAAAGAAATCAAAACTATTAATAAACACATGAAGAAGTGTTCTAAATCTCTTATAATCAGAGAGATGCAAATCAAAACAACTCTGAGGTATCACCTCACACCTAGCAGATTGTCTAACATGACAGCAGAGGGAAGCAGTGAATGCTGGAGGGGATGTGGAAAAGTTGGGACATTAATGCACTGTTGGTGGAGTTGTGAACTGATCCAACCATTCTGGGGGGCAATTTGGAACTATGCCCAAAGGGCGATAAAAGACTGTTTGCTCTTTGATCCAGCCATAGCACTGCTGGGTTGGTACCCCAAAGAGATAATGGGGAAAAAGACTTGTACAAGAATATTCATAGCTGCGCTCTTTGTGTTGGCAAATAATTGGAAAATGAGGGGATGCCCTTCAAGTGGGGAATGGCTGAACAAATTGTGGTATATGTTGGTGATGGAATACTATTGTGCTCAAAGGAATAATAAAGTGAAGGAATTCCATGGCGACTGGAACAACCTCCAGGAAGTGATGCAGAGCGAGAGGAGCAGAACCAGGAGAACATTGTACACAGAGACTAATACACTGTGGTATAATCGAATGTAATGGACTTCTCCATTAGGGGCGGTGTAATGTCCCTGAACAATGTGCAGGGATCTAGGAGAAAAAACACTATCCATAAGCAGAGGACAAACTGTGGGAATAGAAACACCGAGGAAAAACAACTGCCTGACTATAGCTGTTGAGGGGACATGACAGAGGAGAGACTCTAAAGGAACACTCTAATGCAAATACTATCAACATGGCAATGAGTTCAAATCAAGAACACATATGATACCCAGTGGAATCAAGCGTCGGCTATGGGGGGGTGGGGAGGAAAAGAAAATGATCTTTGTCTTTAATGAATAATGCTTGGAAATGATCAAATAAAATATTATTTAAAAAAAAAAAACAAATACACAGTGAGACCAAAAACTTAAGCCTAAGCTTGGGGATAGAATTTGATCAGCCCCTAAACTGATCAAAATCAGAGTGAGATCAAAAGTTTACACTCAACCCTGAGGCTTAAAGCTATCAGCATCTCAAGGGTCAATTGAATCATCAGGGGAAGGGGGTTCTGAGAGCTCTCAGTCCTCAGACCATCAATCATCCCCCAAACCTAACTATAATTAAATAGGAAAAATGAGCAAATAAAAAAAGCATCTAACTCTAAAGAATTTTTATGAAGACAAAAAGCAAAGTATAGATACATAAGGGAATAATGAAAGCAAAGGAAGCACACACAAAGTCCAAAAGAAAAATATAGAAGGGGGGGGGGCAGCTGGATGGCTCAGTGGATTGAGAGCCAGGCCTAGAGATGGGAGGTCCTAAGTTCAAATCTGGCCTCAGACACTTCCCAGCTGTGTGACCCTGGGCAAGTCACTTGACCCCCATTGCCTAGCCCTTACCACTCTTCTGCCTCGGAGCCAATACACAGTATTGACTCTAAGACGGAAGGTAAGGGTTTAAAAAAAAAAAGAAAAATATTGATTGGACACAGATTCTGGAAGAACTCAAAAAAGACTTCAAAAACCAATTAAGAGAGGTAGAGTAAAAGTGGGAAATAGAAATGAAATTGATGCAAGAAGAAATGGGCCAATTGAAAAAGAATAGCCAAAAACTGAGAGAAGAAGACAAGTCTTAAAAATCAGAACTGACCATCTAGGAACTAAAGATTTCATGAGAAATCAAGAAACAATAAAGCAGAATCAAATTAATGGAAAAAACAAAGAAAACAATGAAATATCTTTAAAATGAAAAAAAAAACTGACCTAGAAAATAGATTTAGGAGAGACGATGTGAGAATTATTGGACTACCTGAAAGTCAGGATCAAGAAAAACCTCGGACATCATATTACAAGAAATTATCACAAATAACTGCCCGTAGATCCTCAAACAAGAGAATAAAATTGAAATTGAAAGAATTCACAGATCACCCCCAGAAAGAAGTCCTCAAATGACAGCTTCCAGGAATATAATAGGTAAATCCAAGCACCACCAAGCTAAAGAGAAAATTCTTCAAACAACCAGAAAGAAACCATTCAAATACCATGGAACTGCAATCAGGATTACACAGGATCTAGCAGCTTTTACATTAAAGTATCAAAAGATATGGAATATGATATACATAGAAGCAAAAGATTTGAGTTTACAACCCAGAGTCACCTAGCCAGCAAAACTGAGTATATTCTTTCAGGGGGGGGGGGGGGGAATGGACATTCAATAATAAAAGATCTCCAAGCATTCCTGAGGAATAAGCCAGACCTAAACAAAAAATTTGAAGTCCAAACATAAGACACAAGAGAAGCCCCAAAAGGAATGATGAACTGGAGGATTTCTATGTAAACTGGAAAGACCTCTAGCAGTTGATGCAGAGTGAAAGGAGCAGAACCAGAAGAATACTGTACAGATGGGTACACTGTGGTACAATCGAATGCAATGGACTTCTCTACTAGCAGCAATGCAATTATCCAGGACAATTCAGAGGAACTTATGAAAAAGAACTGTTAGAGTAGAAACACAGAAGAAAAACATATGATCGATCATGTGGTTCAATGGGGATATGATTAGTGTTTTGCCTTTAAATGATCGCTCTATTGCAAATATGAATAATATGGAAATAGGTTTTGAACAATGATACATGTATAACCCAGTGGAATTACTTGTCAGCACCAGGGGCAGGGAGGAAATAGGGATGGGAAAAATCAGGAATCATGAAACCATGGAAAAATATTCTAAATAAATAAAAAAAGATGAAGGGTAATACACAACAATAATCCCTGTGAAAAAAAAATTACAGCAAGTTTCTACAAGGCAGGCATTATTTTCAAATTAAAATAAAAAGAGTAGGAGACATCTTGGATGAAGAGAATACTATAGGCTTTCATTTGAATAACAACAAACACTCTGTTTATTCCATCTTATATTCAAATCAAGTTGAAAATCTTGTACAACAGCACAACAATTCACATAGTTTCTTTTTAATAATTTAATATTAATAAAAAATTAATATTTAATATTAAACCATTAAAATGGTTTAATAAAAGAAGCAATATGAAGAAATTTATAAGAATACAATTCACCACCATAAATTAGAGATGGTTTTGGTAAATCTTTTAAATTTTGAGTCTAGGTGACCAAATATTAAAAAAGAGCATGTTAGAAAGATTTCAAGCAGGAGTTTTAGTTAATGAACCCAACAGCTATATAAGGAGTAACTGTGTGATACAGTCACAAAGTCTGGCCATTTTCATTTTCCCACAATTTTTTCCAACCTCCTACCAATCCTACACAAACATATTATCATATAGCACTGCCATGTTCCAACAGACACAATGCCATGACTCCATCTACATTAAGAATTGTTGCCATCCAATATGCATTTCTTTTCTGGTTCTTTTCTCAGCTCCTCCAGTGCTCTAAAGACCATCCACATTTTTAGCATCTCAGCTAAGATAATTTCCTGAAGATGCAGAAGAATTTTAATGTTCTATTTGGAAATTCTTGGGTGACCATTTCTGGAATTCTCAGTTTACCTGGACTTTACATTGCCTTAATGATACAGTTCTATGATTTTCAATAAAAATTCACTATCACAGAATTTCTCTTCTGTTCCCTCATATCTTCATTTTCACATCTTGAGCCTCCAAATTTCTTTACCAATTCCCAATTGCATTGAAAATTTTATTCTTTATTTTAAGTGTAACAAGGAGAAGGAGAACTAGTGACCAGGATAAAGAGGCTTGTCCTAAGAGTTCATACCTTGACCCAAGAGTACACAGTTTTGTTGAGTAATTCTGGATTTTCCCTGGAGGTTGACAATCTCATAAAGAATTCACATCCTGCTTGAGGAATTCACACTTTGTCCTGGGAGGCAAGAGAAATACCATAGAATGTCTGAGTTGGAAGGAGCTCTAGGGGGCTTCCTTCTCTAAATGATACCTGGATTAGGAGTAGCACTCCCAACACCTATCTCACAAGTAGTTTTCCAAGTTCTGCTTGATTTCCTTTTGTAAATGGGAATCCAAAGCCTCCCAGTGAATTTTAAGAGCTCATACATCTTTTGGATGCTTTTATATAATAGGAAAGATGTCCATTCATTAACTTGAAATATTTCCCAACAAATTCCACTCATTGTTCCTTGATGAAGCACAACTTTTCCACAAAGGCACCTCTTCCTTCAAATTCTTGAAGACAGTCAACAAGCCATATTCAATTTTCTCTCCTCCAAGAAAAAAGATCTCTTTTTTCCAAATGATTCTTCCAACTGGTCTTGATATGGCTCTATCTCAAGGCCCTTCACCAATTCATATTAATTTACTATGAAGCCCCCATATCCTCTGATGTTCTCCTGATAGAAGCCCTTGGAATGCCCTCTAATTTAGAAAACAACCAGGATGTGTATAGGCAATTATAAGCTCATGGTGACTTAAAAAGAGCCCTAGGAAAGAATAATCATGTCCATTGTGTCCATTAATGGAGCAAATTAGTAAAAGAGAAACTGTATATGTATGAGAGAAAGAGAAAGTGAGAAAGAGAGAAGTGAATATTCTGTGTCTAATACAATGAAGCTCATAAAGTCACAGGTTCTCTTCTTCTCCTAAGTGAGAAGTGAAAACCACTTTTCCACGGTGTGAACCCTGGACACAAGAGTGTGAATTCTCTCTCTAATACAATGAAGCTCATAAAATCACAGGTTCCCTTCTAAGTGAGAAGTGAAAACCACTTTTCCAAGGTGTGAACTCTGGACACAAGAGTGTGAATTCTGTCTCTAATGAAATGAAGCTCATAAAGTCACACATTCTCTTCTTCTCCTGAGTAATAAGTGAAAACCCCTTTTCCAAAGTGTGAACTCTGAATTCCTGATCTCCCTCCCAACTCCTCTATATAAGTGGGTCTCAGTAGAGCTCAGGCATTTACCTCAAACTAGAGATTACCTTCAGAAGCTCTGCCTTGAAAAAAAACCACAAGTTTTTCTCATTAGTAAGTTTTATTGATCGAATGGATCTTGGGATATTTGTGAGATATAAATGGGACTGATTTGGATGGAGCTATCATTGGTTGTTTGGGAAAGCCCAAGGCAACAGCTCCTAAGGAGTAGGAACCCTTGTTCCTGAGGATCCTTGGATTCTTCATCCAAAATAACTCTATATGTGTGTGTGTGTGTGAAGGCTGCATTAAGTGGACTCAAAAGATAGTGGTTTTAATTTTGATCTTATTAATTATGTGACCTCAGAGAAACTTCTTCCACTTTCAGGGCCAGTTTTCTTCTTTATCATATGGGGAAAATAAGACTTCTTCTAATCATATTCATAAGGGCAGGGATCAGAAAAGAATAAGCATTTATATAGAAATAATTATTCAACAGGCACTTTGCAAAGTGCTTTACAAATATTTCATTTCATTCTCATAACAATGGTACAAGGTAGATTGTATGATGATCCTCGTTTTCTCAAAAATTAAGTGAAAATATCTAATAAATGTCTGTGGTCTTTATTTTCTCTGAAAATGGGTAACTGCAGATGTCTATTGATAGAGAAGAAAATTAAATAGTGTTGAATGGTGCCCAGGCAAGCAGGCTGAGTGAAGGTAGAAACTATAGGCCTTAAGGAGGCAGCTAAGTCTCACAGTTAGGCTGTGGACCTGGAGTCAGAAAGATTTGAGTTCAAATCTAGAGTCAGACATTAGCTGTGTGACTTCAGACAAGTAACTTAACCTCAGTTTTCCTCAGTGTACTCATCTGTATAAATAATAGCAACTATCCCCCAGGATTGTTATGAGGATCATATGAGATAATAATTATGAAACGCTAAGTGATGGCTTAAGCCATCATAGGCACAGGATATACGTTAGCTATACTTCTTGTTATTGCTACATGATTTTGTTGTTGATTGTCACTAATTTACAATTTCTTTTTTGCATCCCAGGGGCAATGGCAGCCAATAATCAGGAGGAGAAAGATGGAGATCTTAATGTTTTGGACTATATTTTAACTGAAGAACATGAACAGGATAACAACTTATGTAATCCTGAAATGGAACAAGATCAAAATGTAGAAAATGATTCAAAAAGAAAATGTGACCAAATAGAAACTACTCAAAGCAAGAGTCAAAAATCTGCTGGACATTCAAGACAATTGACTCTAAAACCACTTCGCATAACTATTAGCGATAACAAAAGAATAATTAGAACAAATACAAATGAAAATTGCCAGAGGTCTGAAAGAGCTGAAGGAAAAAGCCATTTATCTGGAGAGCTATATAAAAGTCAACCTGAAAAGACTTCAGTCAGAAAAAGGGATCTACAAAGAAGGACTGAATCTTCCACACCAGATGATTCCCAGAGAATTAGGCAGGATGTTGATAGGTGGCACAGCAGATCGAGGCTTTCTTCTAAAGAAGTAGGCTCTGAAGAATATGACTATGAGACTGGCAGCAGTGACTCTTCCAAAGAGCACGAAAATTGCAGAAAGAATGAGAAAGAAGGAATGGAAGAAGAGGAAGAGTGGGATGATGAAACAAAAGATGAAACCAATAGAGGAGAGAAGGATAAACAAGACAAGAGAAACCAAAAAGAGAGAAATAACTATGATACTCGAAGTGAAGCCAATGACTCTTATTCGGAGACTGTATCTTTCACAGAAGGGTCAGTTAGATCTGGTCCTAGCACAGATGGATCAGATGAGAAAAAGGAAGGAAGGAAGAGAGCCAGGGGCATAGCTTCAATTGTTTTTCATAGAAGTACAAGTTTTGTATCAGCATCAGAAAGGAAGCACAACAAATCAGCATCTTCTTTTCATGCTGATCAAACAAGGAGACTTAAATATATTCTTCGGGATGCAAGATTCTTTCTTATAAAGAGTAACAACTATGAAAACATCTCTCTTGCTAAAGCCAGGGGTATATGGTCAACACTTCCAACAAATGAAAGAAAATTGAATGCTGCATTCAGATCTGCAAGAAATGTGATTTTAATATTTTCTGTGAGAGAAAGTAGAAAATTTGATGGCTTTGCAAGACTCTCTTCAGAGTCCCACCATGGAGGATCTCCTATACATTGGGTTCTGCCTGAAAGTATGAATCCTAAAATGCTTGGAGGTGTCTTTAAAATTGACTGGATTTGCAGACATGAATTGCCCTTCACCAAATCTGCTCACCTTACCAATTCTTTGAATGAATATAAGCCAGTTAAAATTGGATGTGATGGACAAGAAATTGACTTTGAATGTGGAACCCAGCTTTGTCTTCTATTTTGCCCTGATGAAAGTGTTGACTTGTATCAGGTCATTCATAAAATGCATCACAAGAGAAGAATGCATTCACAGTTTCATTCAAGAGGACGTCCATCCCATCAAGAATCAGGCCAGTATGTGAGAAGGCATCAGTCAGAAGATTATGATATTCACAACAGCAGAAAGAAACCAAGGATTGACTACACCCCTGGGTTTCATCAGAGACCAGGGCATATAAAGGATCCACCGTATCAAGAAGCTTACAGAAGATTTTCAGGAGTTCCCAGAGATGTTTTCTTAAACAGGTCCAATAATGATTATTTGGGAACATTTTATGATAGGAGATCACCATCACCAAGGCAGGGAATGTCCCCTTATCTAGAAATAGAACAGTCTTCATATCATCCTTACTATCAGGATCATGCTCCTCCTTTTCAAGACTCTTATTCAGGACGTCAACCAATACCACGTGAAGCAAGACACAGAGATAAACAAGTATGTGATTATATGTGGGGACATGACTTCCTTCATAAAACACAAGCTATTGTTAGTGGTCGAAGAAGTAGATCCTGCAAAAGAGATGGAGATAGAAAATGTGAGTATTCCAGATATATCAGAAGAAATAGAGAGAAGGATCAATGGAAGGAGAGGAGAAGAGAGGAGAGGGGAAGAGATGGGAGGGGAGGGGAAGAAAGGAGAAGAGAGGAGAGGAGAGGAGAGAAGATGAGGAGGGGAAGGGAAAATAGAAGGGGGTTATGTAATTGGTACAGAGAATGAAGAGAGAGAAGAAGATACAGAAGATAATGTATCTTAAAGCACTGATTGTTTAAAAACAACAAAAGAAGTTCTTGTATTTGTGTGTATGTGTTGTTTAAAAAAATACATTTTCAAATGTCTACTTAGAGTTCATTGTGTAAAAGGATTAATTTTAACCCTCTGTTTCAAACATAAAAGATCTGGAAAAACTCAAATCAGCCAAAAAAGAGATACATCAAGTTGATGCTTGAATTGGCCTTTTTCTGGGGGACAAATGGAAAAACCAAGAATGTATATATTAATTAATTCTCCATAGGTGTTCATATATAGTGTCTTCTATTGTGTCTTCAGGTTAAAAAAATTTTTTTTGGATAAATGATGGAAACCACCTAGAATATTTCACTGTGATGTTTTCCTACAAGTAATTAATTGCACAAGGTTCAATGAAAATAGCCCTACTTCAAATATGAAAATTTAAAGTCTCATGGTTTGACTTTATGGCAATGTGGTAGCAGTCTCTTGGTTTCATTTCCTTTGCCTTTTTCACACTCTGTAAACTTAAATTTTTTAAGTCTTCAATGACTAAAGCAATATTAATAAACCATTATTTATATCTAATTATTAAGCTTTTTAGAGAGAATCTTCCTATGTTTAGTAGAATTTTGTCCAATGCTTTGTTTAACATTGCTTAATATAGATTGGCTTGTAATATGAAAACCTACATGTATAGTAGCAGAAGAAACTCCTATAGTAGGCATTGCTAACATTTTTATCTCTTCTTTGTTTCTTTGTATTTAGTTAAAAATAAATTGTAAAAGATTGAAAAAAAATTACAATTTTCACCTCAATTATATATTTTTGTCCCCTTTCCTAGAATTAAAATGATTAAATGATCAACATAGGTCTTATGCAAGATCTTGTTAAATCTTTTTTGAAAGATATTTTATCAATGACATGTAATAATTTTCTACATAAATTTTCTGAAGTTATAAGTCCCAAATAAGTTCCCTCTCTCCATTTCCTCCTCCTTCCCAGAACTGGTCAGCAATTTGATCTGGGTTATACATGTATTATCATGCAAAGCATCTCTCTATATTGTTCATTTTTGTAAGAGAATACTCATATAAAACCAAACCCCCCAAATAAAAACTCAAATAGAGTGAAAAGTCATATACTTTGATCTCTATTCCTACTTTCTGGGAGAAAGGGCATACAAAGTTTTGGTAAAAGAAATCCAGATTTTCCACCAGAAAGTACAATACCTAGACCATGAACTAATCCCCCATCTCCAAATCCTAATATATGAATAAAAGAAAGCTGTTTTGTCTATCTCTGTCCAAGGAGCAAAGAAACAACTTAGGACCTTCCTAGAAATGGCAGGATCTAGATCCCTTACTTTGATATAATTGCCAAGCCACTGTACAAATCAACTACAGGCCCTGACCTCTGCACTAAGGACCCAATCAACAGACCATTTTTATAAAGGCCAAACTCACATCTACCCCAGTGCTAGCATTAGCCAACCTCGATAAACTTTTCTATTTTCAGGTAATAAATGAGGATATGCTTTGGGGGGCCTTTTTCAGATCTTGGGACCCAAATACCTCCTTATAGGCTACTTGTCTAAGCAGCTAGACAGGGTAGCTCAGGGATGGCCCACTTGCTTTCAAGCAGTTGCAGCCACCACCATGATGGTGGAGGAAGTCTCTAAACTACCTCTTGAGCAGCCCCTTGAGGTTCAGACCCCTCCATCTGATTCAGAGTGTCCTTGAAACAAAAGGCTACAAGTTTTTGACCAGTGGTAGACTGACTTGCTTCGACACAAATCTTTTATGGATGGAGTTCCATGATATCAACATGGAATCTAGAGGTTCCCAGACTTGTAGCTTGGAGGGATTTGGTGATCCCCAGTTTATTTAGTTGGGAGGTAGAAACCCCATGTTTGACCTTGTCACAAGAGAGTTTCTCCCTGAGGGAAAGTCCTACTTCACTGATCTCAGACTAACAATAGACCTTGTGCTGTGCCCTGCCTCCACAGCTGAGTGCTAGGTATGCCCTGCCCATCCCCTTATCCCACACAGGGGAGGGAGAAAGCACTTGGCTGCTGGATGGAGGAGTGGATGAAGTGAGGAATGTCCTCAGCAAGTGCAGAGAGAGGGAAAGGGCAGCCCACCCCCTCCCACCCATCCACCCTCCCACCCCCGTCCACAGAGAGTGCTCTGTGAGCTATCTTTAGCATAAGTGCCATAGGTTCGCCATCTCTGTCCTAGGCACACCTGACCTAATTTTGAAAGTGTGCCACACTTTGATCCCTGCCACTTTGCACCTAACTCCAGGACCTGGACCCATATATAATTGTTCAGAGGTTATAGACTCAACCACCTCTAGTCAACTTGATCTTAGGGTACCCTTTTAATAACCCAGACCTTGAGTGGTACACAGATGGGTCCAGATTCATTGAAGAGAGAGAGGGAAGGCTGAGTACTCAGTAGTGAGTCCTGATGAGATTATAGAAATCAACTGACTCCCCCTAGGTACCTTAGCACAAAAGGAGGAACTCATAGCACTCACAAGAGCTTTAGAATTATTTAAAGGGAAGAAGCTTAATATATACATAGATTCCAAATATACTTTCCATATTTTACACACACATGTTACCTTATGGAAGGAGGAGCAGCTCCTTACCATTAAGGACTCCCCCATGAAATACAACTCCAAAAATCATGCACCTCCTCCAGGAAGTAACCTGACCACTTGAGGTAGTTGTCATGTACTATAAAGGACATTAAAAGGGGAAGTAAGGAGAGGTAAAAGGAAATAGAAGAGAAGATGCCACTGCAAAATATGCAGCCAGAGCGTCACTGTCCTGACCCCCTCCCTCACAACCCCCCTTCCCCCAGCTTCTCCTTTCAACCATAGGGGAATTACATCCCAGATACACTCAAGATGAGTTTAAAAGGGCTAAAAAGGGGGGCATCTGGGTGGCTCAGTGGATTGAGAGCCAGGCCCAGAGATGGAATGTCCTGGGTTCCAATCTGGCCTTAGATACTTCCTAGCTGTGTGACCCTAGGCAAGTCACTTGACCTCCATTGCTTAGCCCTTACTGCTCTTCTGCCTTGGAATCAATACACAGTATTGATTCTAAGATGGAAGGTGAAGATTAAAAAAAAAAAACAGGGCTAAAAAGGAAGGCTTTAGGGAAAAGGAAGGAAGTAGCTGGCTTTAGTCACTTACAGGATAACACTTTATTCTGGAAGGCTTCCAATGAAAACTAGTAATGGGATCTCACCAGGCTACTTAGTTAGGCTGCCAATCCTTTTTGTGAGAAATACAATTAAAAAGATGTGCAGGAACTGATGCCTGTGCACAGACCAACTCAGAAGGTCTAAAACCACTTCCCCTTCTAAATCCAGTTCAGAGATGGGGCTCCCTCCCAGGGGAAGACTAGCAAATTGACTTTACTCAACTATCACCCCAAAGAGGCCTCAAAATTCGGTTGGTCTTGGTAGACACATTCAGAGGATGGGTGGAGGCATTCCATTTGTAAAAAGGAAGTCTTTGTTCTTTCTGAGTTTATACTTGTGAAAGGGAATTCTTTATTCCCTTTGTCTATTTTGAGTTAACACTAACTTGAGTACCCCTACTTAGATTGTGAAGACAGGATTAACTCATCTTTGTCTACTTTTGAATTAATTCAACAAAGATTGAACACCTTATTTAGTACTAGGTGAGAAGCTAGCAAGGTACTTAGAGAACTCACAAGTCACTTACTTAGAGAGCTCTACCCCTTTAACTCAGTCCCAAACTTGTGAATTCCAGGATCAGAGTTTACACCCTCAGAAACTCAATCAGCCAGGAATCTGTGAACCCTTTTGATGAGTATTCATCCCTCTTGAAGGTGAGAACTGGTTCTCACAAACACTATCCCCTGGGCAGTGCTAGACAATTTGGAAACTGTGATTAACCCCTGTAAAGAGGGGCAAGGACAAGAAATCACCATAAAAAGCCATGAATCCTGCAGCTTGGGGAAGTCTTGTGGAGATAGTCTCCTGACTGGAGAGAAACTTGGGGGGATCTTAGCTGGAAACTGCAGTTTGGATCGTGGACTTGGAGTTTGGCTTCAACTTGGACTCTGACTCCTGGACTACTTTGTGGGGTGAGTGAAAGGCTGACTCCTTTCCTAGTTTCTGAAGAGACTAGCTTCCATCTTGGAGGAGGCCTCGTGATTAGTTACTACTGGCCTTCCTGGTTGAGAGCTAATTAATCTCTGCCTGGATTAAGATAGGATAGATACATTTTCTATCCCCTTCACTTTTCTCTACTTTATTGTTTCCTCTCTATTTTGTAAATAAATTTCTGACTCAAGATATAATAAATATTGGTGACCACATAATTTCGTAAAATTGTCCAACCATTGATTTTCATCTTTACACATTGCTGATCTGAAAGATCCCAGGGAGTGGAAAAAGCTCTCCTGAAGGAAATTATTCCCAGACTTGGCCTCCCATATTTATTCCAGAGTAACAATGGGCCAATCTTTATCTCATAGGTAACCCAACAAGTAGCCAGGGCTTGACTGCTTGCACTCTGTCTGGCATCCCCAGCCATCAGGGAAATTAGAGAACATGAACAACATTCTCAAGACAATTATTACTGAAATATTCTGGGAGACCAGGATGGATTGAGTTCTGGCACTTCATGTAGGACTTCTGAGGGGCCATATCACATTACCCCACTCCTTTGGGAGCAGATCTGGGACTAAGGTCATTCAAACTCACCCACATGAGTGTAGTATCCTCCATGTAGATATCCTGGTAAATCTAGAGCAATACACGCTCAACCATTTTATTCAACAGGTAAGAATTACCCATTCAGCATTGTACCAATATGGGCATATGCTTCTACCTAAGTCTGACTCTGAGGTATCTGATTCAGAGACCCCACCTTCAAAGCCAAGGTACCTGGTTTACCAAAAAACCTGGAGACTGGAAGACAGCCAGTAAATTCCACCCTAAATGTAAGGGCCCCTTCTGGATCATCCAGGTTATCCCGACTGCTATGAAGCTGAAGGGACAGCTGTCATGGACACACATTTTCTGTATTAAACATTTCCTTCCTCCAGGGTCCAAGAACAACATGAAGACACCCAGCTACCACTATGAACCTGTGGAGGACTTGGAGTTCTTATTCAAGAAGGAAAAAAGAAAAAAAAAGTTAGTTCCCTCTGAAATGTTTGTTTGTATCAGACTAATTGCTTTCTTTTCCTAGGCTAAATCTGCAGTGCATTTGGCCCTTTCTTATCTCATTTGTATCCCTACAAACTGGTGGAATACCACAATGGACCCAAAATTGCATCTTCCAGCTCTCCAGGTCTATGGCCCATGGAGAGTACCTTAGCAACTATTCATTCTAGTTACAATGGTAGCTACTGAATGACAAACATCTAGAAGCCATGTGATGAGCCCCACTCCACCAATAATAAAGAATGCTATGTCCATTCCTGATCTTGTGCCCCTATTCAGCAGGAAGTAGTTCCAGAAGACTGATTTTTCCCCAATCCATGTTCTGGGCCCTGTGTTATTTGAAGGGAAGAATCATGTGGGTTGCCATGCGGGTGGGTTGGTATATGGACATTGATGGGTTGCTATAAGGATGTAGGCAGAAGCTTTGTAACTGGACAGTCAGCACAGCCAGAGTGTTCCAAAGATCATCCCTCCCTAGAGTCTGGGCAGAACTAGCAGCATTTAACCAAAAATTGCCCTGAGCTATTTAACATATCATGGACATCCTATTTGTACTATGGTTTTTAGCACCATCCCTACTGGGCAAACAAGGTGAATCATGGGTAAAATGGACTAAAATGAACCATGGGTAAAATGGCATCTCTTCCTTGGTTGCTCGGAGGCTACTACCACCCAAACAATTTACCCCTTCCTTAAAAACATTTTTGCTATCCACATCTAGAGAAAGAACTATGGAAGTAGAAATCCAGAAGACAACATATGCCTTATCACTTGTTTATATGGGTATACGATCTAGAGTTTTGGTTTTAAAAGATTATTCTATTACAAAAATGAATAATAAGTGTAATAGTGAGGGGGACTTTGAAAAGGAAGGAACCACTGAACAGTTGTTTGGGGATTGAATTCTATGTGACACTTCCTCCCCCCCCATCCCTAAACTGAGCTGTTATCAATGGAGTCAGTCAGGCTAGACTAAAGGGTAAATCAGATTTTCCTTCAGCCTCCTTCTTGTTGTAATGATGGAATTTGAAGCTCCCCTCCTAACACATAGACTGATTCAAGATCTAGTATAAATCAAGATATCTAATTTATTTAGGTATATGGTTGTTGAAAAAAGTAATGAAAGGATAATGAAAGGACAGAGGGAAGAGGAAGTCCCTAAGATTTTCTTTCCTATATAGCTTTTGAGGGTTTGACCAAGGAAATCTTTTCAGGAATGAGTTCTGGGTTCCCTTAAGGGATAAAGAGAGTCTTTATCCCAAAGATTGGCTCCAGTTGAGAACTGAGATCTTCTTCTGTTCAAGCAAAGGATTTACAGATTTGTAATTCTCCCCCCCAGCTCCAAAGAGTCCCAGATAAGAAGAATCTTAGGTCTTTTTCTTCAACTGCTTTTGAGCCTAGATGGAATTCCATCCCATCCTCCCAGGTCTTGTGAAGTGCCATTTGCTCCTCTTCTGATGCATTTCTTCAAATTTCAAATTTCCTTGTTTCTGGTCATCCCCTTGTTCACATAAGGAAACAGGTTTTGAATGATAATATGTGTATAACCCAGTAGACCTGCTTTACAACTCTGGGAGGGGGGAAGGAGACAAGAATTGTGTAACCTTGGAAATTTTTTTTAAATAAAATTCAGAATAAAAAAAAATAGAGAGAAAAAAAGAAAAGTGTAACCACCTGCCAGGGTTACTCTCTCTATCATCACTCTTAAGTTTTGCTCTCTTTTAATAAAGCTTGTTACTTCATCATAGAAGCTGCCCGAGTTGTCAATTGGACAAGACCCTGAACTCACTGCCCACATCACCTTCCCCTTCGCAAGCCTTGATTTTCTCCTCTGTCAAAGGAGAGAATTAGGCTGGGTTGCTTCTAAGACCCTTCCCAGCTCTAATTTGTTCTCAGAAAACCTCAGAATGGAACACTCACTACCTGTGCTGGTAGATGGTCCAGGACCCAAGTGCAGGTACCAAAGGGGCAGAGGCCCTCGGGGTCAAAAAGAGAATCCTTCCACTGATTTAGGCCCTTCCTGACCCTGAAGGCCCCTGAGCTCCAGAATCTGCATCTTCAAGGACTTCGGAGCTCAGCACAGGGTCCCCAGGGCTTCCCAAGCTCCAGGTCTGGTTTAAGATGATTGGTGGCAGAACAGTTTGGGGTAGTCAAAACTTGTGGGGCCCCATTGCCTACCCACTGAACCACCAGCACATGGAGTCTTTCCCAGTGCCAGAGGGCCTCCACAAATGGCACTCCATGGATGACACGTCTAAGTGGGCTCAAAGCAGAGATTGTCTACATTCACGGATGCCACAGTCAGTCACTGACCACCAGAGGCTGGGCTGGAATCCCCTCTGCCTCCCCCACCCCCTGCACAGGCTGACATCCCAGCTCCAGTTGGGAAAGGCTGTTTGCACCAAGTGATGTCAAAGTGCCCAAGAGCTGGGCAGTGTGTCTGAATGTCTTGGAAACTGCAAAGCCCCACACTTAATCTACCAGATCTGGATATGATTAGGGATGCCTCCTCCCACAGCTGGCACCAATTACTGGTTTTCAACCAGTCCCATTCTTATGGTACATAGTATTTCCATCTGAGCCCCAGCTTTGAGTGTTTCCACTAGCCATCTCCCTTCCTTTCTCCCTGGGTGAGTTTCTTTGTGTTGCTATTGTGTGTGTTTTATTTGCCAACTAGTTGGGACAAAACACTTCTAGACTATGTCAGCTTTCTGAGTACCAGTTTCCTAGAAAATTCTATTAAGAGACTGAACAGGGGGCAGCTGGGTATCTCAGTGGATGGAGAGCCAGGCCTAGAGAAGGGAGGTCCTAGGTTCAAATCTGACCTCAGACACTTCCCAGCTGTGTGACCCTGGGCAAGTCACTTAACCCCCCCATTGCCTAGCCCTTACCACTCTTCTGCCTTGGAACCAATACACAGTATTGACTCCAAGATGGAAGGTGAGGGTTTAAAAAAAATTAATTAATTAAAAATAAATAAATAAAAAGGAGACTGAACATGACTGGTCTGTCCAAACTCCTGGCCTACCCCCTAGACATTGTGGGTTTGGTTCCAGACCACTGGAACATCTCAATAAAGCAAGGCCCGTGAATTTTGGGATCTCCAGGTGCATATGGAGGTAATATGTTAGAAACAATGGACATGCCTTGATTTAAAATTAGTTTATTGCTAAAAATGCTCATAGTCACCCGAGCCTTCAGGAGGTCCTGATCTTGAGAGTGATGAGAGCTGCCTAATCAGGGTGGTGGTTGCTAAAGGCTGGGGTGGCTAGGACAATTTCTTAAAATAAGGCAACAATGACATTTGACCCATCCATGGACACTTCCTTTCTCTTGACCACTTAGAGGTCATTGTAGTGTTATTAACTGACCTAGTTTCAAGGAATAAGGAGGTTGGAAGAGAGGGTGAGAGGTGGGATTCTGTGTTGGTGGAGCAGGTAATACGCACTACATTTCTTGAGTAAATTCACTCTCTTGTAAAAGTCCAGTTTGTGGCCCCCCAAATAATTACAGTGGTTAACATCAGAGATCACTGATTGCCTAGGCTTGTCCATCTCACCTCTGCAACATACCTCCCAAATGCTCCCTTCTCTCTTCCAACACTGGTCCCACCCCTGTGCAGAGGCTCATCCCCACACGTCATAGCTACCAGGGAGTCTCCCTGCTTCAAGTTCATCCTTCATTTAGCCACCAAAGCACAGATCTGACTCCATAAGCTCCCCTGGTTCCCTTTTGTCTCCAGGCTCAAATACAAAAGTCCTTTATAACCAGCCCAGCCTAGCCTTCCCTTGCTTTCCAGTCCTCTGACACCTGGCCTTCCAGCGCCTTCTCTTCAGGCCAGGGACACTGGGCTCCTCCATCTCTGGGCTCCAGGCTGCCCTCCATGTCTGGAATGCTCTCCCTCTTACCCTCAAAGGGGAGTACCTCCCTCCAAGTCTCAGCTAAGATCTCCCCTCCTACAGGAAGCCATTTCCTATCCTTGCAGGGGAAGGGGGAGCCTGGAAAGTCCAGGGGGCGGGGACTCAAGGGGACCCCAGTCAGTAAGGAAGGAGCTGAAGACTTTCCAGCCCTGTTCCTGGGAGTAGTGAGCTTCCTCTGTGAGAAGAAAGACACCAGGCCTCTGAAGGTGCTCCCTTGAATGGAGGGCAAGTAAAGAAAGTCAGGCCTCTGCTGAGGGGCCTGACTCAGCCTCTTCCTCATCCCCAGGCTCTCCCCTTCGAGCCTCCACTGCTGGCCCTGCTCAACATCTGGAGGGGGACAGTGCCCAGGATGGGCTCTTGAGGGGTCCCTGTGAGCTCTGCAGAATCTCTAATGAGAGGGACGGAATGCAGGAGAAACGATAACAGTATCCCTTGGAGGAGGGATCATCTGTGATGGGCTGGGGTGCAGGCACACCTGCCTTGGTTGTCTCCTCTGGGGAATGGAACTGAGCCTGCCCCTGCCGGGTCCGTGGGCCCCAGGCCAAGGCCAAGGCCAAGGGGACTGCCATCTGACCAGGGAGATTGGGATCCATTTTGTAATTAAAGTGCGTTGAGAGGGAGTTTTCAAATAAATTACTCCCTTTGGCTTTGTTTTTTAAACCTTACCTCCTCTCTTAGAATCCATTCTAAGCCAGAAGAGCGGTAAGGGTGAGGCACTCCAGGTGAAGTGACTTGTCCAGGGTCACACAGCCAAGAAGGGTCTGAGGCTAGATTTGAACCTGCTCTCCCTAAACCTAGCTGCCGATCCCTTTAACCTTAACCTGCGATGAGTTGACTTAATTACCCAATTGTTGAGTTAAAGGCTTACGGTGAGATCCTTAGTGGGTTAGAAGTCCCAGGAGAGAGACTTAATTTTCAGTGATTTCTGGGCCAGTCTTTCCAAGCATTAGAGGACCCAGCCAAGAGAATTAGAGTGAAAGCGGGAGGCTGGCCCCAAGCCACCTGCGCAGGGATGTGATTGAGCAGTAAGGCACAGGCTGGTGGCCTCCAGGCTTTCCCCGGTCTCTCCCTGCTCCCAGAATCCAGGCTTCTGCTCTGCTCTTAAGAGACCTTTGTCGGAAGCTTTCTGTCGGAGCACTCAAGCACTCAACCAGGCCGTCAACCCCATCAAATAGGCGCTGGGGTGGAAGGGAACACGATCCAGGAGGCAGAAGGGGCCTCTAGGGGAGGATGCATGAGGCACTCCTTTGCCCCTTCTGATTCTGCTGGGGGCCAGGGCTGGGAGGAGGCCATGAGGGAGGCTCAGGACAGCCAGAAGGCCCAGGACCAGGACAGAGGAGTAGGTAACAGATGGGTAGCTGGGGACACCCTGCCCTAGGATTGGAGAGAGGCCAAAACTCGGGCAGAGCCATTGCTGGGCCTGCAGAGGCTTTACTGACCAGCTGAAACCAAATATTCCCTCTCCTGGGAGCCTTGATTGCCAGTCACATTTGAGTCCCTGGGACCATCCCCCTATGCCCCATTAATGAGCCCATTTAGTGGCCTTGGATTCTTGTCTGCACCTGGGTCCATATCGCAATTAGCCAAGAAAACAACCAATGAAAAAGCATGTTTGAAAACTTCATAGCCTCCCCCATGGGATGGCTCTGAGGGAGCAGGGCTGGGACTTAGAGGTGCTCCCTCCCTCCCCACTTTCTTTGTTCCTTCTTAGGAAAATGAGATCTCTAGGGATGCTACCACATCCAGCGTCGCCAACAGCTACCTCCTGGGAGGATGCGAGTCCCTTTGGCTCTTTCAACACGAAAAGCCAAACCTCAGAAGAATTCTGGAGATTCATAGCACTCTCAGACTTTATTGGCCTCTCCTTTGATTGCTTGGGGCAAAGAACTGTTCCCTTGATCTTTCAGATCATACTCAACTGCCTCTGTTTGAGGCCTCCCTCCAAGCAGAGCAGCAAATGCATCATCTGGCCATCTATGTTATGTGGTACCATGGGGGAACCAAGTGCAAGGCTTCTTAACCTGAGATTCACCGACTCCCGAAATTAGGCCTCTATGGGCTCCTCAAGGCCAATTTGGAGGTCCATAACTTAGATGGGAAAAAAACACCTCTCTTTTTACTAACCTCTCATTTAAATTGAGCATTTCCGTTTTTTTTTCTTGTTCATCTTTCCTTTTATTTCT
The DNA here is from genome assembly GCF_027887165.1 of Monodelphis domestica. Classification (NCBI taxonomy): domain Eukaryota; kingdom Metazoa; phylum Chordata; class Mammalia; order Didelphimorphia; family Didelphidae; genus Monodelphis; species Monodelphis domestica. The sequence continues at coordinate 17,675,947 of NC_077231.1, read as the reverse complement.
TTATTTATCTATTAATTTATTTATTTAATTTTTTTGCTTAATTAATTAATTTAGAATATTGTTCCATGGTTACATGATTCATGTTCCATCTTTCCTTTTATTTTTTCCCCCATTTGAATTAGTTTATTTAGTCAATTTAGAACATTATTCCTTGGTTACAATAATCACATTATTTACCCCGCCCCCTTCCAGCAGCCAACGTGCAATTTCATTGGGTTTTACATGTGTCCTTGATCAGAACCCATTTCCATGTTGTTGGTGTTTGCATTAGGATGTTCATTTAGAGTCTACATCCTCTTCGACCCATGTGATCAAGCAGTTGTTTTTCTTTGGTGTTTTTACTCCCACAGTTTGTCCTCTGTTTATGGATAGTGTTTTTTCTCCTAGATCCCTGCAGATTGTTCAGGGACATTACATCGCCACTAATGGAGAAGTCCATTACATTCGATTATACCACAGTGTATCAGTCTCTGTGTACGATGTTCTCCTGGTTCTGCTCCTTCCACTCTGCATCACTTCCTGAAGGTCGTTCCAGTTCCCATGGAACTCCTCCACTTTATTATTCCTTTGAGCACAATAGTATTCCATCACCAACATATACCACAATTTGTTCAGCCATTCCCCAATTGAATTCCCCCCTCATTTTCCAATTTTTGGCCACCACAAAGAGTGCAGCTATGAATATTTTTGTACATTTTTTCTTATTATCTCTTTGGGGTACAAACCCAGCAGTGCTATGGCTGAATCAAAGGGCAGACAGTCTTTTCTCACCCTTTAGGCATAGTTCCAAATTGCCCTCCAGAATGGTTGGATCAATTCACAACTCCACCAGCAATGAATTAATGTCCCCACTTTGCCACATCCCCTCCAGCATTCATTACTTTCCTTTGCTGTTATGTTAGCCAATCTGCTAGGTGTGAGATGATACCTCAGAGTTGTTTTGATTTGCATTTCTCTGATTATAAGAGATTTAGAACACTTTTTCATGTGCTTATTAATAGTTTTGATTTCTTTAACTGAAAATTGCCTATTCATGTCCCTTGCCCATTTATCAATTGGAGAATGGCTTGATTTTTTGTACAATTGATTTAGCTCTTTATAAATTTGAGTAATTAGACCTTTGTCAGAGGTATTTGTTATGAAGGTTCTTTTTCCCAATTGGTTGTGCCCCTTCTAGTTTTGGATGCATTAGTTTTGTTTGTACAAAACCTTTTTAATTTGATGTAATCAAAATTATTGATTTTACATTTTGTTATTTTTTTCTAGATCTTGCTTGGTTTTATAGTCTTTCCTTTCCCAAAGATCTGAAAAGTATACTATTCTGTTTGCCTAATTTGCTTATAGTTTCCTTCTTTATATTCAGGTCATTCACCCATTCTGAGTTTATCTTGGTATAGGGTGTGAGATGTTGATCCAAACCTAATCTCTCCCATACTGCCTTCCAATTTTCCCAGCAGTTTTTATCGAATAGTGGATTTTGGTCCCAAAAGCTGGGGTCTTTGGGTTTATCATAGCCTTGCTGAGGTTATTTACTCCAAGTCTATTCCATTGATACTCCTTTCTGTCTCTTAGCCAGTATGAAATTGTTTTGATGGCCACTGCTTTGTAATATAGTTTGAGATCTGGGACTGCAAGGCCACCTTCCTTTATATTTTTTTTCATTATTTCCCTGGATATCCTTGATCTTTTGTTCTTCCATATGAACTTTGTTATGTTTTTTTCTAATTCAGTAAAAAAGTTTTTTGGTAGTTCAATGGGTATGGCACTAAATAAGTAAATTAATTTGGGCAGGATTGTCATTTTTATTATGTTAGCTTGTCCTACCCCTGAGCAATCAATGTTTTTCCAACTGTTTAGATCTAGTTTTAATTGTGTGGAGTGTTTTGTAGTTGTGTTCATATAGTTCCTGTGTTTGTCTCAGCAGATAGATTCCTAAGTATTTTATACTGTCTAGGGTGATTTTAAATGGAATTTCTCTTTCTAATTCTTGCTGCTGAAATGGGTTGGAGATATATAGAATGCAATTGAGCTTTTCCTTCAATTAATTTTTTTAAATTTATGTAAAAGTATGAGAAGCAGTCCCTAGACTTCAGCAGACTGCCAAAGGCCCACACCACAAAAGAAGCAAACTCAATTTGGGGAGAACTACTCTGACACAAATCCAAAATTGAACAAAAGTCAACAAATCCAATTTGGAACACATCTACCACTACCTTCCAAGCACAAACTCAAATAGATCCTGCCCTTAGGGGTCTGAACATTTGGCAAGCCTACTGGGTCTTGGGCTAGTCCCTTCTGAGCCTCAGTTCCCTCATCTGTAAAATGAGAAGAGACACCTGTGATACCCATCCCCAGAGAGGTTGAGGGGTTCAATGAAAGAATGAGCCCAAAGCGCTTTCCATACTCCAGAGCTTTCCATGTCCTTTATTATTGTTGTTGTTTGTTGTTGTTGTTGGCAGAGCCACAAGCACAGCAAACTGCACTGCAAAGGGATGGTTCCATATCAGCTCCAGCCATCCCCAGATACTTGGATGACCTTTTCTCTAGTCCAGCTGATAGGCAGAGAGCTTCTTCTGGGCCTTTTATTCCCCCCATACCCTGTCCATGTGGCAGCATATCAGGAGAAGTCCTCATGCTCAGCTTGAAGCCTCTCCTACACAGGTGGCTGCCAGAGGCTGAGAGTCCTCTTCTGGAAAGTTATGAAAATTCCATGTAATGTAGGGCTCTCTCTGTTCTCTGATCCAGAGCCATTCTATGACTGGTTCTGGTCTGATAAGTTTGTGCTAAACAAAGTTTTGCTTGGCTCCAAACTTGGGGAGATCCCCTGGGCATGAGTCAGCTAAAGTGAATCTCTCATTTTTTTTCTGCCTGGTTGAATTCAGTGGACACAGGCTTCAGCCCAAGTTGACCAATGAGTACATGACTCTGCTGCTGCTTTTCTCTAGTTTGGTTTCCTCCTGCAAAGAAGGAAAATCTCCAATTCTCCAAGTCTAAGTAGTGGTCCCTCCAAATCACTGCCAGTCACTACCACTTGCGGATGCGGCTGGATCCATCTGGAGAGTGAAAGCCGCTGCTGCCTTGCTGCTGAGGAGCTGAATACTGTGGAAGTCTGCATACCCTCCCTAGAACTCAGAATCATCCACTGAGGGTGAGATTGGGGAGGGGGGGGCACCTTTATTTACTCCGTTGTTGAAGTAAGCAAAGTGAGCTGACTTGGTTTGGGGATGACATTCTCAATCACCCTTAGGTCTCAAGCGAACTGGGTAGGGAGGGCATCTTTCTGGTGCTCCTGCTCCTTCTCCACATTCCCTGAGAATTCCAGATCATTCTATATGGAAGTATCTTTTCTCAGGAAAGCAAGGAAGATGATCCCATTTGGAAACTCACAAGTTCCCTAGAATAATAAGGCAATCTAGTACATCCTTAAAGCAAAAGGTCATTTATTACAGCACATTTTAACTTACACAATGGAGATTGAGATGTCTAGGGGTGGAGGCAACAAGAGAAAAGTACAATTGAGGCAGTATGTTAACAATTCCACTTGAATGCCAGGGAAGGGAGGTACCTAGGGTAGCTCAGTGTGATACAGGTATGACCAAACTGTGGTTAATACACATGAGAACAGGTCCTTTCTGTATGGATCTGCAAGATGCATAAATCCCATTTTTCCTTGCCATAAGTAGAGAATGAATCCACGCCTTTTCTGTCAATGGGTGCTATCTTCCCACATCCCTAGGAAATAGTTTCTGAGCCCCTTCAGCTACTCTGCCTACTTCTCAGTGTTGTATTCAGATAGGTATCATGGAAAGAGGTCCACCTTGGAGTCAGAGGCTCTACTGTTTAAGCCATGTGACTTGACTTTTAGCTTTAAATGTTCTTGTCTGTAAAAGGAAGGCTTGGACCAGATGGCCTCTGTGGTTCTTTATATAATTCTTTGCCATCATCTTTCCTCTGCTCTGCAGGCCAAGGGGCTAGCTTCAAATATTTGAGGATTTCTATGGGTCTAGGACAAAGTATCTCCAGATATTGACCACCCCACGTACTATCTCTCTCCATTGGAAGGCAGAGGAGAAAGAAAGGGAATAAGTATTCCCATAGCCCCTTACTCTGTGCCAGGCACTGTGTCTAGCACTTTACAAATGTCCTCTCATTTGATCCTCACAACAACCCTAGGAGGAAGGTGCTGTTATCTATTATAGTTGAGCAAACAGGCAGGTGGAAATTAAGTAACTTGTTTGGGATTATATAGCTCCTAAGAGTTTGAGAATGGATTTGAATTTGGGTCTTTCTGTCTCCAGGGATGGCCTCTATCCATTGTACCACCTACTTGTGCTGAGGCATACATACTATAAATCTGCAGAAGATAGGTGAGAATTGGGCAGCTGGATCCTTCTTCAAACTACCACCCAGGTGGACCTGCAGAGGTGACATCCATTTTATGGTAGTCCATACAAGTATTCTGTGCCTGCAGCTATATCTGAACAGGCCTTATGCCAGACCTGGGATCAAGTCCCAGTCCTTTCTCTGGCCTGAATAGATCCCTCCACCTCTCTGAAGGAGTCCGTTTCCTTACCTGCAAAATGGGGATGATAATATTTGCAGTATTTCCCTTGTAAACTTCTATTTGTGTTCTATTTACAATTAGGCATATGCCAGGATCTGGGGGGGAAAAAAGGAAGCCAGTGTATATTGGTAGTGCTATAAATTGGTCTAATTTTCTGGAAGACAATTTGGAATTCTCCAAGCAAAGTTACTAAAGGTGGTACACACCCTTTGATCTAGCAACCCAATGCTGGGCAAAGGCCCTAAGGAGGTCCCAGGCAGAAGGTCCCATAGATGCAAACATATTCAGAGCAACACTTTGTGGTAGCAAAAGAAAGAAAACAAGAGGGGGTGCGTGGTTGGGGAAGAGCTAAACACACTGTGGTATATTGATGCAAGCGAGTAGTATTGTGCCCTAAGAAACCAAAAATATATGGAATTCAGAAACATGAGAATAATGTTATGAGTGGGCTGAGGGTAAAGAAAATAGAATCAGGAGAATAAAAGTGGCAATAGTAATATAAATTTTTTTTAAGTCCTAAAAGGATCAACTCTGAAAAAATCCAAACCAATCTCTCCCCTTTCAGTAGGAATCTAGGGAACTAGACGCACGGAATGTTATGTTTATATATATATATATATATATATATATAAAACATACTGTTTGCTCTAACATTAGCTTCATGTTTTTCTGTTATAAGAAGGGTTCAATTGGGGTTTGGAAATAACTGAAAGGGGAAAACAAAAAACATTCATAAAACTAATGAAAATCAGACACTACCTTTCTAAACTGCCCTTTGCCCAGCTCTTTTGTTTGTCACACTCCTAACAATTCTCCTCTTTCTGGCTGTCATAGGCAGTGTCCTAGGCAGGACACTGAGGAATGCACACTATCCTACTTCACTGTTGCTCAGTCTTTGGCTGGCCTTCTATGTAGATGTTTCTATGATTTGAGACCTTTAACTTTTAAAAGATCTCCCTTGAAAACCTGAAATTGGAGGACATCACCAATGACAGATTCCTTCAACCCAATCCACTCAATGCCTAGAGATTTGAGGGGTGTCTCAGTCTCACAGCTACCTTAATTAGAAATGCAAATTAACTATGCCAAGGAAGTTTAAGATTTTGTAAAGAAATGAGATGGGGAGATCAAGATGTAAATTAAAGGTATGTGGGGAGATTCTCTGGGGGGGCTGTGGGTAGCATAAGGACACCAAAAACTTTGAGATGGAGAATGCAGAATGATTGTTTCTGTTTTTTTCTTCCCACAATCACTGTTAAATATCTGCCAGATCCCACATTTCCATGAAGTTCCCCTTGAGTGAGCCATCTTCTTGGCTTCTGGAACAACTTCCAAATACCTTCCTTTTACATATTCTGAAAATATAAGATCCACATTCACATACACCTCCAATCTTCTTTAAAACCTCAACAATAAGTGATCTATCAGGTTTCACAGGGATTGTCAGATGTACATCAATGAAAACTATGTGAAGTGCCTGCTCACAATCTATGTTGCTGCTTATAAATACATCTCAGTAGAAATTCTGGTTATCTGCATTTTTTTTCTATTTCCTCTGTTCCCTCCCTAAAATGCTTTAACATTCTTTTTTTTTTCTGTCCTAGAAAGCTCAGAGCCAAAGAGCTGCTAGGTCTTACACCTGTGGACCTCTTACTTACTTATACAAGTGGAATGCCCTAAGGTGTGCTGTAGAGGGAAAATCTTTTTTCTTTCTCTCTCTCTCAATTCCCAAATGAAAAACTATTATCCTGATTCCCAAATATATAAGTAATTAATCTTAAGCTTTCCTGGCACTAATACCAGGAGTTTGTCTCTTTTGTGAAGCCTCTGATGTCTGGACTAAACTGCAAGGCCTTTCCACATGCATATTATTTATATTTCTGTTGAGCATGACTTTTCTGATGCTAAATAGTTTCCTCATTAGAAGAGGGTTATCTATTCCATAAGCACTAAACTTCTAGAGTTTCTTTTCAGTATGAATTCTCTGATGTTGAAGAAGCCCTCTTCCCTCATTGAAAGCCTTTCCACACTCACTACATTTGTAGGGTTTCTCTCCAGTATGAATTCTCTGATGTACAGTAAAGGATGACCTGTGAGTGAAGGCTTTTCCACATTCAAGACATCTATGGGGCTTCTCCCCAGTATGAGTTCTTTTATGTCTCGCAAGGGATGAGCTGGAGCTGAAAGATTTTCCACATTCACTGCAGTTATAAGGTTTCTCTCCAGTATGAATTCTCTGATGATTTGTAAGGCTTCCCTGTGCACTGAAGACTTTCCCACATCCATTACATCTATATGGCTTTTCTCCAGAATGAATTCTCTGATGTACAATAAGGGATGAGCTTTCACTGAAAGCTTTTGAACATTCACTACATTTATAGGGTTTCTCCCCAGTATGAGTTCTCATGTGTCGAGTAAGTTGCATACTATAAATGAAAGCTTTTCCACATTCATTACACTTATACGGTTTCTCTCCATTATGAATTTTTTGATGCTGAGCAAGACCTCCCTGCTGACTAAAGGCTTTTCCACATTCGTTACATTTATATGGTTTGTCTGCATTATGAATTTTCTGATGTAGATCCAGGGATGAACTGTTGCTAAAGATTTTTCCACATTCAATACATATATAGGGCTTTTCTTCAGTATGAGTTCTCCAATGTAGATTAAGAGATGGCTGATCACTAAAAGATTTTCCACACTCATTACATTTATAGGGTTTCTCTTCTACATGCATTTGCTGATGCAAATTAAGTGATGAGCTGTTACTGAAGGCTTTTTCACATTCACTACATTTGTAAAGTTTCTCTCTAGAATGAATTATCTGATGTTGAGTGAGGCCTGAAGACTGGGTGAAAGCCTTATCACATATGTTACACTTATAAGGTTTAACTCCAGTATGAATTCTGTGATGCTGAGTAAGGTACATTCTCCGGCTAAAAGCTTTTCCACATTCACTACATTTATAAGGTTTCTCTCCATTATGAATTTTTTGATGTTCAGTAAGATGTCCTCTCTGGCTGAAGGCTTTTTCACATGTGTTACATTTGTATGGTTTCTCTCCAGTATGGATTCTGAGATGTACAATAAGGCCTGCATGACTGCTGAAAGGCTTCCTACATTCATAACATTCATAGGATTTCTTTCTGCTATGACTTTTGTGATGTAAAGTAAGAGATGCCTTACTGCTGAAAGTTTCTGAATAATCGCCAGAAGTGGAAGGTGTCTCTCTAGGATGAATTGTCTCATGTTGAATAAGACATGTACACGGAGTACTTTTACTCTCACATGAACTGCATTTATAAGTGTTTACCCCATTATGAAGTCTCTGGTGTTTAGTAAGGTATATTCTCCGGCTAAAAGCTTTTCCACATTCGCTACATTCATAAGGCTTTTCTCCACTATGAATCCTTTGATGAAGAGTTAGGGAAGAGCTGCTTTGGAAAGCTTTACTACATTCAGTACATTTATAACATTTCCCCCCCATTTTAATCCTCTGACACTGAGGAAGGTCCACAACATGAGTTTTTCGACGTTCATGGTGTTTACGGGGTTTATCTGTAGTATGAATTCTATGATGTAGTGTAAGTCGTGAACGACTGCTGAAAGCTTTGCTACATTCATTACATTTGTAAGGCTTCTCCCCAGTATGAATTCTTTGGTGTTCAGTGAGGTGACCCCTTTGACTGAAAGCCTTTCCACACTCACTACATTTATAGGGCTTCTCTCCAGTATGAATTCTGTGATGGAGAGTGAGGTGTGAGTGATTGCTAAAAGCTTTACCACATTCATTACATGTATATGGTTTCTCCCCACTATGAGTTCTCCGATGTTCAGTAAGGTGTCCCCTCTGGGTGAAAGCTTTTCCACATTCACTACATTTGTAAGGCTTCTCTCCATTATGAATTTTTAGATGTTGAGTAAGGTGTCCCCTCTGACTAAATGCTTTTTTACATACGTTACACTTATAAGGCTTTTCTCCAGTATGAGTTCTCCGATGTACAATAAGACCTATACACTGGAGGAAGGCCTTTCCACATTCAAGACATTTATAAGGTTTTGATCCTGTGTGAATTCTTTGATGTACAGTAAGAACTGAGCTGTTGCTAAAGGCTTTGCCACAGTCATTACATTTATAGGGTTTTTCTCCAGTATGAATTCTGTGATGCAGAATAAGGGATGAGGTATTACTAAAGGCTCTCCCACACTCATTACATTCATAGGGTTTTTCTCCATTGTGACTTTTCTGATGTTCACTAAGATGTCCACTCTGGCTGAAGGCTTTTTCACATACATGGCATTTGTAAGGTTTCTCTCCAGTATGAATTCTCTGATGTACCACAAGCCCTATATACTGAAGGAAGGCCTTTCCACAGTAATGACATTTATACGGTTTGGTTCCAGTGTGAATTCTCTGGTGTACAATCAGGACTGAGCTATTGGTGAAGCCTTTTCCACATTCATAACATTTATACGGTTTCTCTCCAGTATGAAATCGACGATGTAGAATAAGGGATGACTTATTGCTAAAGGTTTTTCCACATTCACTACATTTATAGGGCTTCTCTCCATTATGAATTTTTTGATGTTCAGTAAGATGTCCACTCTGAGTGAATGCTTTTTCACAAACATTACATTTATAGGGCTTCTCTCCAGTATGAATTCTCTGATGTTCAGTGAGATGTCCTCTTTGGCAAAAGGCTTTTTCACATACATTGCATTTATAGGGCTTCTCTCCAGTATGAATTCTCTGATGTAACATAAGGTAGGGAATCCGACTGAAGGTTTTCCCACACTCTGTACATGTATATGGTTTATCTCCAGGTCGAATTCTGTGATGTCGAGTAAGGTGTCGCCTCTGCTGGATGGCTTTGCCAAATTCATCAAATGCATAGGGTTTATCTCTGGTGGTTACCCTGTGATATCGGATAAGGTCTGAATGGTAACTAAAGGCCTTGTTGCAAGTGTTAGTCATATGAGGTTTCTTTCCTGAGGAGATTCCATTATAACTATTTAGGTCTGAAGACAATTTAAAACTATTTCTGGGTGTATCATATTTATGGAGACTCTTTTCTGAAGGAACATTTCTTTGTATTTCAAGGACTGGTCTTTGAAAGAAATTTTTGCTAAATATACATTCACGCTCTCTTGACTTACTAGAAATTTTCTTTCTTTGCCTTAAGTTTCTCTTCTGCTTGCTCGGATGCCTGTTAAATCTCTGGCCATAGCCGCCAATTTTTCTGAACTTAAAGTCCTTGGGATGATCTCTTGAGAGTCTTCCCTGGGATGATTTTTCAACAAAAATGACCTGCTTTAAAATTGTCGTCTTGGTATCTGGACTATTATTCTGGTCTGAAAGAAAAAGAAAGAATGTAAATGCCTTGTTTCCAGTGCTACGAGAAAGGAATATGTTGAAAAAACTCACTGTCTCATAGATTTTAAAGGTTCATGAAATGTATTGAATCCCTGGGGCCTTTCTTAATCTTGTATTTTTCTAGTCAACATGGAGAATTCCAAGTTATTATCTCTTATAGCATGTTGGAGCAGGGATTGGGCAGTGGGGAGGGAGGAGAGATAGAAGGGATGTTCTAACTGCTAGCAGAAGGAAAAGGAGATTCTGCCTCTGTTTTGGAGGCAAATTTTGGGAGGAATGGAACTGCCTTATATCTTTCTTCTATTAGATGCTTTGCCTACTCTCAAATTTCTGAACCAATTTCTCTGCTACTCTCTGAAAGAGGTAATGTTGTATGTCTGCTCATATTATATGCTTTGGTTTACAGAAAATAAAGACACAATGACAGAGAGGGAGGGGTTTAAAAAAGTACACAGAGTCAAGGGTCCATAAAGTCTCATTACAACAAGACATCACCCAGCTGAGATGAGCAAAGGGCAAGCTCTGTCTGATTCATCATGCTCAGGAGGTTTTGGGTATAGCCCTGGCAACAGATCAAGTCTGTTTATTTAGGAACAGCCTAGTTGGGGACTGAGGGCTAGTCACCAGCAGACTGTCCATTTGGAGATAAAGCACAAAAGATCTCTCAGTCTTCTGGGGTCCCTTTCCTCCCCTGCATCAACAGTGGCAGAAGGAAGGGGCATGGAGGGTATAAGAATAACACTGTAAGACAATCTACAAACAACAATTTAGCTAGTCATATTCTAAATCTGAGATCTTTGTTCAATGATCAATAAGTAAACATACCACAGAAAGTAAATCATACCAGTCCTGATTGCTATAAAAGAAACCAGAGGACAAAAAGAAGTTGCAGATAAATGGAAAGATGGCTCACAGGTTCAAAAAGAACAAAAGAACAGAGGTTCTTAATCTTTTTTGGTAGTCTGAGGGGTGTCTCTAGGCCCCTTCTCAGAATCATGTTTTTATGCATGTAAAAATACATAATTTACAAAAGAATTGAATTGTGATGAATATAGTTATTGAAATCTTAAAAAAATTAACAAGCTCCTGGTCCCCAAATTAAGAACTATTATATAAAGGGAGTTTGAAGAGTTAGTTCTGTTGTAAATTCAAAGGCAATAAAAAGACATTTATGCGAAGGAAATTTACCCTTCCTATGTGTACCTGGCATGAGCCTGAACTTGACCCAGAAGTGAGGACTGTGTGAGGGAAATAATTGAGTGAATTGAGTCACAAGGATTGAATGACAGCAATAGTCAAGAGATCAATCACCAGACAGGGGTAGAGGGAATGTCCTGGGTGGCCCAGGCAAAATAGAAAGCCACAGCTGGCTACTGAGATATGATGTGTAAGAATTAGTAGGTAGAGAAAAGGTTTGATCAATTGAGGCAAGAGTGGATTTCTCTCTTCTCTTCTGTGTTTGTTGCTGGCTGGACTTTCCTGTGTTGCTTGGCTAGGGGGCCTTAATGACGGTCTCAGAATAGCAAGCTAAATGGAGCACTAAAGAAAGTAAACTATCTCTCTCTCTTCTTTTACCAATCCAAGTAATTCTATAAACTTTATTGAAATCTAAGGACCAGAGTCCTAATTTTATTAAAGCACATTCGGTCACTTCATATTACAGTGCTCATGATATCTGCAAAAAAGATTACCAAGAAAATAATTTCCATTTTCTATGCAAATGTCAGTTGTAAATTAAAAGGAGGAAGAGAATTCTAGGAAGAACTCAAGGAGTCACTCCAAGTTAAAGCAATATAAATATATACTAGCTACTTGGTCATTTCCATGCAAAGGTGGGCATAGGGAAGGCAGCAAAAAAAATGTTGGAAAATCTTCTTTAGAGAAACACAAGAAGCTAATGGCCTACAAGTCCCACAAAGAAGTCTCAGATCTGAACAGCACAACTACTTTCTGTGAGGAAAAAAAACTGGAGGCCCCTGAACATGCAAGCATGAAAATGACACATTACATTTAGCAGACAGGAAACAACTCATTATTCATCCTGAAAGTCATTCCAAAGCCATGTATGTACCACCTTCTTAGAGCAAAAGTCACAAATGATACAAAACTAGAAGAATAAAAGTGAGAAAAAGATATGATGAGTGATTAAACCACTTTAATCTGACCTATTTTTAAAAGCTTCTGGCACCCCAAAATGAGAAATAGTTGGAGAAATGAACACCAACAAAGACTAATGACATTCCCAGAAAAGATGAACCAAGATAAAGCATAAGAAGGAGATCCCGTGAGCCTAAAAAGTGCCAAAGCAAGCAAAGGGCTGACACCCTACCAGAGTGAGAGATATGGCAGTCCAAGGTAATAATAGTTTAAAACAGGAACTTTTAAGACCCTCATGGAGAAAGATGGAGGAATCACAGGATAACAATCACCTCATAAAACAGCAAGAATCAGTGAGAAGATATGGGGAGAAAACTTATTGAAAGTCTGAGCTAAGTAAAGTTACTCTCTTCACCATCAAGGACATTTGTCCTGAGAACATCATCGTTACCAGAGGGCTGCTTAAGGAAGTGGAAATAGTGAAGAAGACAAGTGTGCAAAGAACAGCTGGCAGTGCCCAAGAATACCCAGAAGAGATCCACACTGGGTGTTACTGAACTAGGATGGCAGAGAAAGATGAATTATGGGAAAGATAAAAAAGAGAGGGAGAAAGCTGGACATCATTGCTAAGAAGCATGCCACCAACAACCTTCACATGTGGCTTCCCCATCCCTCCCAAACATGCACAGAGGGCCATTCCTCAGAAAGAAGCAGGGGCAGGCAGACTCTGGTAGCCAAAATTCTACTGCAATACTCATATGTTTGCCATCACAAAACTGACTATAAGAAGGAATATGACATCCTATTGTGCTTAGTGACTATAAAACATCTGATTTGATAGAGCAAAATGCCAAAATGGCCCAACATCCTGTGAAAGATATAACAAATAATTCTGTTCATCAACCCTTGAATTGTTCATGTCAAGTTAGTCACAATGTAGGGAGCTGGGGGCTTGCCAAATGCTTTTGCCACCATCTTAGTGAGCATCCAGCAGAGAGGACCAATGGAAGAAGGATTCCTTACCAATGCAAAGGTCGTTTAGATGCTGGGATTGGCACAGAACACTGTGCTGATGGCATTGAGCACCTTGTAAGTGTTTATTTAATAGATTTGTTGACATGAGAGTCCCCAAAATGAGATCCAAAAGCACTCAGGTTTATACACCCAGGAAAAGCTAATTTGCTAAAGAACACTTCTTGTCTAGATATCCCAATAGTTGCTCAGAGAGAGGGAAAAAGTGTTATGATAGGCTTGGTAAGAGAAAGTGTGGAAAGAATTCTACAAGGAGTGGGTCAGAGAAGAATAAAAAGACTGCACATGATGGATCTGTAGCAAACATATTCAATGGCTTTCTCCAGGAGAAGTAGAGGAGGCAAGCAATGCAGGGCACAAGGACAGAGCCTGAGCAGTAAAGCCTGAGCAGTAGAAGAAGGGATTATAGGACAGAAGACAGTATAGGGCTGAACTGACAGCTTAGGCAGTCAAGCCTACTGAAGAGAGGGAGGCCAGAGTAGGAGCAGAACACTAGAGGAGAGAGGATGATTGCATGGCCTGGTCATGGCACTGGCTCCTATGGGTTTGACTCCCTCCAGGATCAGTATCTCTGGTCCTGGTCTTTGGCCTGAGGTTTTGGTCCCATATTATCCATTTTGGGTTGAACATTCCAAATGGTGTGTTTAGTGGTGTCTGAAACTTGCCCTAAATGAAGTCTAAATTCTCTCTCCCATAACAAACACCACACTTCCCTGCTACAAGTCTCTGTCTACACCAGCCTAGCCCGGCTGCCAGATATTTTCTTCCCTATTCAAACCTCAAAGGTTCCCAACTGCCTTTCCAATAAAATATAAACTCCAGCTTGGTACTTAGAACCCTTTATAACTAGGTGGCAAAGTAGACAGAGAACCAGGCCTCAAGTCAGAAAGACTCCTCTTCCCAAGTTCAAATACTTCAGATACTTCTTAGCTGTGTGACTCTGGGTACATCACTTAACCCTGTTTGCCTCAGTTTCCTCTTCTGTAAAATGAGCTGAAGAAATGGCAAATCACTCCAATATCTTTGCCAAGAAAATTCCAAAAAAATGGGGTCACAAAAAGTAGGCTCCAACTGAAATAACAACTGAACTACAACAACTGGGCCCTAAACTATCATTCTATCTTCATCTTTCCACATTGTAAAGTATAGAAAAACCCTCCTCTACTTCTCCTGGAGAAAGCAATTGAATATGTTTGCTACAGATCCATCATGTGCAGTCTTTATATTCTTCTCTGACTCACTCCTTGTAGAATTCTTTCCACACCTTCTCTTACCAAGACTATCATAACACTTTTCCCCTCTCTCTGAACAACTATTGGGATATCTAAGGGATCTTCCAGCTCCGACCTCTCTGCTTGGGTCCCAGAAACCCTCATTTTCAATTCATAATATCTATCATTTCCTTGAAGATGCAATTCAAGGGTCACTTGTTTTTTTTTTTAATTTATTTATTTATGTATAAATAAATATATATTTATTTACTTGTATACATTCAGCCTTTACTTGTAGATGTCCACATGTCTCCCCTAACTGAGGGCAGGAGCTCTATTCTGACACCAAGGAAGTGTTTGATATATATTTACTGACTGACAAGCAGGCTTTCCCAAAGCTCTGAAAATTTCAAAATTCTGGATGAAGGAGACCTGAGACAGGTATGATGAGGAGATCATGGCCATGAGTCTTCTTGTAGGCAGATCATGGGATCAGAAAGAGGGCATGGGAGGGTACCAACATGTATGTGGAAATCCTTTCATTTAAAAGCAAGAGTTGGAGAAAAGAAGAATGAGTCAGGAAATGAATCCTAGAGAAGTGGGCCCAGCAAGGAGATGTCTGTAAAGTGGGATGAAGAGCAAACCAGATAGGAAGAAAGCAGTGGACTGACTGATGATGGTTAAGGTCAGCTTAATCTGGGAGGGGCTGTGCAAAGTAGAAAGTCTGTCTGAAGTAAAAGAGAAAGGGCACCTGGTCCAAGGTAAAGGGGTTTAGAATTCGGGCCTTCTAGGGAGAGCTCAGATACCCAGAAGGAATGGCCAAGGGAAAGTTCAGGGCGGCAAGGCGGATCTAAGCAAGCTTGAGGGAGCATGGAAGAAATCAGCAGATAGGAAGGAGACTACAAAATTATACAACTTACCCAATTACACAAATTACACAAATAAGGAAAGGAGGAGAAACAAAAGGGTCTGAAAAGAGAGAGCAGGAAGCAGAATCACTCCCTTGGCTTCTGTATTTGTCTCTGGTAAGCCTCGGCCTAAATTGGCTAAATGGAGAATCAGGATCTATCCCTAAAGTACAAAGGCTGAAACCTACTTCTCTCCCTCTATCTATTTCTCTCTCTTTATACTCAAGGGGCTTGTAAGATGAAGAAAGGCCTCATGATTTAAACTCAATGATTGGTTGGGAACAAACTTTTTAAAAAGTTTATTTTAAGAATAGAGGACTCATGTGTATACTTTAAACCACAAGGAAAAGGATTTAAAAAGGCAAAGGCTAAGGGTGTTAGCAAAGGAAGCTCTTTATCCCAGGGAGAACAAGAGGATTATCTGTCATCTCCAGCCCTGGGGAGAGTTCAGATTAGAAATCCCACAGCCACAAAGCTGCTCGCTTGGAAGCTGCTACAGAAGTCAAGATAATAGATAGAAGGGCCTCTGCTGACAGACCTCATGTCTGTCTCTCACCTGGACAGCGGCTTCTCAGCTCTTCCTCCAGCAGCATCCACGGGCCTTCCCCACACTCCAGCTGAGAAATCAGTTCTGGTTTGGAAACTGGAAGCCCTGCCCATAGGGAGAGAAAGGGGAGCACCCTCTCGAGTCCATTCCAGCTGCCTCCCCTTCAGGTAGAGAATGGCTTTCTAGCAGTGCCCTAGGGGTGGAAGGAAGTGAGGCCTCTGCTGGACTCTTTGTCCTCGGATCCCAGGGACCCATTCTGGTGCTACATAGGCACTGTGGGCTTAAACTGCAGGATCTTAAAAATGACTGGTCAGAGGGCCTCTGGGACTCTACTTGGGTGACAGAATTCAGGCAGGAGCAGCCTAGGGATGATGCTCACTTCGAGTTGCAGAGCTCTACCTAGCAACAGGGACATAGACACTGTCTCAGGAACAGAAATGATTAGGCCAAAGGCCAGGCCAAGACTCAGCAAAACCCATAAGTGGAGGGGCCACAGCTGACTACAAGGACATGGAGATGCTGGGAGGGGTGCCAGCAGGAAGCTGGGCTCCTTACCCAGAAAGACCAGGTGCCGATAATTCTCCAGCATCACCTCCCGGTACAGGCTCTTCTGAACTGGATCCAGGCATCTCCACTCCTCCTGGCTGAAGGCCACAGCCACATCTTGGAACGTCAGGGTTGCCTGAAACACCAATACACCTGCTCACCCACAGGCTAGGCAAAGCAAAGGGGAAGCAGTGCAGGAGAGGGAGGGGTGTGTGTGTGTGTGTGATGTATTCCGGTAGTGGGACACAGGAGTCACAGAGTCAGATATATTGTGTCTGACAATCTAAGGGCCTGACATGAGGTCTGATGGTCTGGTACTGTGTTGCCATGGAAGTGCAGACATGACGTTGGAAAGCCATTGGCCAAGGAAAGTGAGGTTTGAAAAGAGAGAGTGAGAAGCAGAGTCTTCTCCTTTGGCTTCTGTACCTGTCTCTGGGCTGACCTTTCTGAGCATTTCCTTATCTTTGGCAAGCCTCAGCCTGAGCTGGCTAAATGGAGAATGAGGTCTATCCCTATAGTTAGAAAGGCTGAGACCTACTTCTCTTCCTCTATTTCTCTCTCTTTACTAATAAATGATTATAAACCTGGTAATATGCCTCCAGATTAATTTTTATTTAGAACAGGTCAGGTTCCATAGATCCAATACTGACAGTCCCTGGGGTTTTGTAGACTGGCACATTAGGTCAAAAGAATCACCACTTGGTCCCCAAGTGACCCTGAAGTGACTCAAACTGTGATAAAGGTTCCAACTTGGATACAGAAACAGACCTTAGCAAGCCCGCTCTGTGCTAGGGTGCACCTGGCTTGCGTTAGTCTCTGATAATTTAGGTCTAAAATTATGGCAAAATGAGACACTACTAGGTCTTTCACCAGTTAACAAAAGGATATTTCCTTGGCCGTAGCCCAAAGGTTGCACAATGATGAATGACATCAGCAGGGCAGTGTGGCAAAGCCAGCCAGCTGCCTTCAGACATTAGCCAAGACTTAGCCTGACCAGAGTCACACTGATACCATCTCAGGCCTCCCAGAAGCTCCAATGCTACTTGAACCTTTGACCCCAAGCCAATCAAATCACAGGGACAGTTTCTTAATAACCCTTAAGGAAGAGAACTATACCAAATGGGATGGTAGGGCATGCAGTGCTAAATCCCAGCAGACACTCTCTAAAAACAATTTCCAAAAAGATAAATGTAGCAGTCTCTAATCTAAAACTGTCTTCTTTGGAATACTTTGGTTTTGCCTGTACTAGCTTTACTCTCCTCCCTTCCTGATCTCAACTTGCCACTTGAAGTCCACTCAACTCTTAGATAACTTCCCCCTCCTAACAAACTTGGCTTCCACCCCAACCCCTCCCAGCTCCTCCAAGCAGGCCTCCTCAATTGAAAAAAGACACATTGGACACTTTAACTGACAAAGAACAATGGAGATGTGCACAGGTACCAGTAAGGTTGTGGTGGGGGTCTCCATCTCTGTGAGATTTATCCTGTTTCAGTTGAGTTCTCTGTCTCTCTCCTCAGGTCTCAGCCTTTGTCTCTGTGACGGAGCCCTCATCACTTCCTGCAGTCTCTATACCATTTCCCACCTTCCTCCTCCCTGCTTTCTAGCAACCTTTTATGTCGTGTCCTCCTCCACTAGAATGCAAGCTTCTTGAGGACAGGGATTTTTTCTCCATCCATCCATCCATCCATCCATCCTACTTTCCTTAGGCCTTTGTTCTAGAGTTGATCAGACCATGACAAATCCTCCCCACTCTCTGCTCCTCTTCCCATGATACTGAAATTGTGCTGACTGGGCCTGCTACAAATGACTTGAATCTCAATAGAGTACCCTGGGAGACAAGATAATCCTTTTACCTTCTCTAACTAACACATCCCACTCACCACAGCAGGTTTTCCAAGCCTTTTGATTTCTCCTCAAGCCTCCACCACACCTCATCTTCCCACTCCCTCAGCTGAGGACCTTGTCTTCAAAGAAATGGAGGCCATTCTCAGAGGGTTCTGAGAATGCTGACCTCATCACTCCTGCTACCATCTCTTCCTTCATCCCTCTTAGCCCTTCTCCCTGCCAAGGAAGACCCCTCTTCATGTTCATTTGACCCCATCCCTTCCCATCTTCTTCAGCAGACGGACCTCTCTGTCTAAAAGCTGTATACCTTTTGCCTAAAAACAACCCTTATCTTCTAAGACCTTAAAAGCTCTCACTTGATCCACCATCCCACCAGCCCTTTCTTCCCTTGCTTTCTGGGCTAGAAACTCCTTTTTTTAACTCTTACTTTGCATGTTAGAATCAATACTAAAAAAAGCACAAAAGCAATAAGGGCTAGGCAATGGGGATTAAGTGACTTGCCCAGGCCTTGCTATTAGGGTCCTTGGGTCAATTGTTATCTCTATGTAGGTGACTCCCCTATCTCTCGTAGGAGCCATAAAAGTCACACTTGAAGATCTACAAGGTTATGTCACTCTTCACATTTGCAAGGCAATTCTACATAGCTACCAAATCTATAGTTATAAAGCATTGCCAGGACTCAAAACACTGGGCTCAAAGAAAAGTTTTGGTGGCTCTCTCGTACCACTAGAAAACTTGGTGCTTCAAGTCCCTCAGTAGAATGTGACAATCCTGAGGTCAGGGACCACTTCCCTCCTTTGTGCATTTGTTCCTTTTACACATAACTCAGGGGTTGGTAGTGAATAAGTGTTTAATTAGTGCTTTTTAATCCCTATGGCCGAGGTGTTCTAGGTATTCTCCTGGGTCACTTCAAGGAATCAAACCAACTTAGTTGTGGTACCAAAATTCTAAGCCTGGGAGGATGGTAGAACAGGAATGTTTGGAAGAGGCTAGGATTTGGAGAGAAAGATAACAAGGCCTGTTTTTGGATATTTGAAGTGCAATAAATCTAGGAGACGCCCAATTTGAAATGTCCAGAGTGCAACTGGTGATTCAAAACTGTAGCTCAGGAAAGAAATGAAGGGTGAACCCCATGGGAGCCACTCAGAAGACTGAAGAAGGAAGCTCAGGATGGAGCCTTGGGGAACATTCACTGTCCATGGATGACAGAGAGATCTATAGAAGAGAGTGAAAAGTAGTGGTCTATCAGGTGGGGAGAAAGTTCTGAGAGACGGCTGAGCCCCCATCAGGGATATGTAAAAGATCAAGGACAATAAAAGAGAGACCATCAGACTGCAGAAGGGCCAATGTTGTCCTGATGTTACAAAAAAGAGGGGTGGGGTGGGAGAGAGAGTCTGCCAACTCTTCCAATGACAGGCCAGTGAGCTTGAATTTGATTCTTAGGAAAACTCTGGACCAGAGTACTGGAAATGGTTGGGGAACACTGAAACCAAAGAGACCAATGTCAGAAAAATCCCATGGCCTTTTCTGAACAGAGGGTAGAACTAACAGGTGAAGAATTTAGGGTTTTCAAGATTTTGGGAGAGCATTGGCTAAGATATCACACGATTCTTACGAAGAAGACAGAGAAATAGGAATCAGACAAGATAACCAGATGGATTCAGACCTGGGCAAATGGCTGGGGATCTCCAATGGAGTGCCCCAAGGATCTCTGTTTGGCCTTGTACTGATGAACATTGTTTATCAATGATTTGGACATATATGGTATGCTCATCAAATCTACAGATAACATAAAGTTGGGAAGGATGCCGGTTCTTTCAGAATCTGAAAGAATCTTGGCAGGTTATAGAGTATTGGACTGATCAGACAAAATTCAAAAGGAATAGATATAAAGTCTTACACACAAAAAAATTCAACCTCAGCAGATAAGATTGGGGCAGACCTACTTTGAGATCAGTAGTCCTTAAAAAGATGAGATTTTTAGTGAACCACATGCTCAATTAATCAGGGAGAAGGCCATCCACAACAGGCACATCTTCTCTTTCTCTTTTCAAAGGCCCCTTTACAAGGTGGTTTCTAATGCCAACATATAAGAACTGCTCTCTCTCCAAAGTTACCAACAAGCTCTTCACTGTCAAGTCTAATGGTCTCTTCTCAAAATGGATTCTCCTTGACCTTCCTGAAACCTTTGAGACTCAAGTCACCCTCTACTCCAAGATGTTCTCTCCTCTATAGGTTTTGATGCTCCCTCCATTCTCTCCTTCATGCTGGTCACACCCCCTAATCATGGATTTGTCTCCCAATTCTCTGCCAAAGCTCTGTCCGGGGTCCTCTTCTCTGAAAATCTCATCTCCATGAGGATGACTCCCCAGATCTAGATATTAAGCCCTAATCATCCCCCTAACTCCAGCCCCTCCCTTTTTACCTTTCACCAACTACCTTTTGAACATGTCAAATTGCCTGTGGGCAGAAACTCAATGTGTTCACAGAAAACTCATTCTCTTTCCCCCAAACTCTCCTCTACCCTTTCCTATTTCTATTGTATATGCTTCCAGCCTCACAGCTACTGTGGATAGAAAATCTGGTGTCATCTTTGATTCTTTGTGTACTTACCTCACATATTTATTTCATTGCCATTTTGTTATTCCTACCTGTAGGAGTTAAAATAGTTGATGTCATAAACTGTAGTGATTAAAATAGTGAAAGATATAAATTGTGACCGCAGAAAATATGTTTTCACTACAGTGTCTTGTTTTTAAATCAATATATAAGGTGGTCACCAGGGAAAAATTCCCAATTATTCAATAAACCCAAGTCAGCTGGGTTTTATAGAGATTTTAATTAATACAAATGAAGAATTAAGAGAGAGAGAGAGAAAAAAGGAAATAATGAGAAAAGGATAGGCCGGCCCAGGGCAGCCCTGGCCAACCCAGGCCTAAGCCTTAAGAGAAAGATCAATCAGTCCTTAATCACTCACCTCAAGATTTGTCCAAGCAAGGATTCAGAGGAACGGTCTCCTCAGAGGGAGTTCCAGCCAGAGTCAGCCTCCCTCAGACTGTCTTCAAGAGACTGTCTCAAGAGACTGTTCTCTTTTTTCGCTCTCAGATTCTCATCTCCTTATAAAGGGAATTTTCTCCTGTCACCTCCCCTAAGTTCTCACATCTACCAATCACAGTAGATGTTTTTCAAAGGACAGACCATTCTTAGCTCACACCTAAGAAGACTAATCTTTTGAGTAATTCACACCTGAGTAGACTAGAATCTCTGAGTAAGTTCTCACCTCTTTGCTCCTTTGCCTGACCTTTATAGGTACTTAGCACCCTTTTGTATTATATCCAAAAATAGGCATAGCTTAAGAACTTTTTATCTTACTATAAGTATGGGTTTAAGTACTTTTCATTGTTCAGCAAAGAGTTTACAACTTTATCTTCCCCTAAGGCATGCTTAAGTATGGTGAAGTAGAGTTCTCACATTCCTGATCTAAGTAGAGTTCTCACATTCCTGATCTAAGTACCTTCACTGCCCAAATGGGGAATGGTCTTAACCCAACCTTATGAAGTAGGGTCTGAGAATTTTTAAGGTTCACATACCTTAAAAATTCACGCCATCTTCAGTACCAGACTCTTGCTCTCCATTCACACCACTGCCCCCTTGGTACAAACTCTCATCATCTTATGCCTAGATGTTTGTAAGAGTGTTTTGGGTGGTACCCTTTCCTTGAATCTCTCCACAGGAAATCTGACCTCTACTTAGCCTTCAAAGTGATTTCCCTAATCTGTGAATCTGCCCATGCCAAACCCCTTTCTCAATAACTCCAATGGCTCATTGTTATTTACAGGATAAAATATAAAATATTCTCTTTCTCACCTTCCCAGTTTTCTTCATTTGGGGCCACACTCCCACCATGCCCTCTATGGTCTAGCTTCACTACCAAACTTGCTATTCCTCAACTCCTAATTCTGGGTTTTTGCATTGGCTGTTCCTCATACTTATAATGCAGCCTTCCCTTCCCATTTCTGACTCCTGGTTTCCTCAAATTCCCCAAACAATAAATGATCAAAGTATAGGAATAGTTTTCAAAGGAAGAAAAAAAGCTACCAACAACCATATAAAAAATGCTACAAGTCACTAATAATTAGAGAAATGCAAATTAAAGCAACTTTGAGGGGCTACTTACTGTCAATTCAATTGGCAGATGACCAAAATGGGTAATGAATGCTGGAGGGGCTATTTTTAGTAACCCTTTGAGAAGTCACTGGGACCAGGAACCCCAATGTCATGACCCTGGACTATATGGATCTTTAACCCAGAAATACAGAAAGGCTTTCTGGGAAGAATGATAGTGGTTCTTTTTCAAGGTGGCAAGGAACTAGAAGCAAAGGGGTCCCCAAAAGTAAAATGGCTGAGTGAGTCATTATACAAACATGTAAAGGAATCTTGTGATGCCACCAGGTCCTAAGCAATGTGAAAGCAGGAATCTTGGGAAGACTGCTGGGAACCCAGTGCCTGGAGAAGGAAGGAGTGGTGGGTGATAATCTGTCCACACAACAATTATCACCAGGCAGAGGACTGCCTAGGAAGCAGGAGGAGGCCAGCAGCTGGTGGGGATATTCTCCTGACCAAGAGTTTGATTTTCTTTTGTCCAAGATAAGGAGAGAAAAATAAATGCTCTTAATTGAATATGTGTACACAAACAGAGTATGTATTAATGTGGGGTTGAAGATAAATGATTGTTTTCAAAAGTCATTTTGAATCCCACCTTCGGCAGGAGGGTTTCCCTGGGTCTCTTTCCCACTGAATTCCTTCCCCTTTCTTTTCTCTCCCACCAATGAGCCAATGTTGACCATTGGCTCAACATCTTCTATTTACATCAGGGCTTGTTACCCAGGGATGTAGTGATAAATGTTTAACAATCAGCTCTCTGGTACCAGGATACATTTTTAAGTTTGATATCCTAACTATTTACATTTTATCCATCACCTATGTTGGGCCTCAACAACCATCAAAATAATTAACCAATCCTTGATTTGTAGTGTTAGCTGATTTCTGAAGGAGTTGATACCCCTTCTGGCAATTTAACAAGCTCTCCTGAGCCAATACAAACTGGCTCCAACACATGTCTGAAACTTTACCTTCTTTAGTTTCATGGAGCCCATGGATGGCAGGATCATGTCTTTAAACACATAAAATCCAGAGGACTACAAAGAAAAGCAGCTTTACTGAAATACCAATCAAAATTTTATTTACATTGTCTCTCTCTTTAAAAGGTAATGAGTTGTCTGCATGCTGTCTTCCCCCTGTGAATGGCTTTTTCAGGGTGGGGACATACTTTCACTTTTCTTGGTATCTCCAGTGTTCACTTAACATACTGCCTGGCACACCGCAGCTTATTGTTGACAGATGCCTTGACGGCCATATTTCTCCACATTACATAGTACCCATCTCTCCCCAAACTGGGTGTGTCCCTTAGCAGAAAAAGACCTCGTCAGTAAATGTAGAAGACTGGAGAAATTAATGATCACACACACAACAGAAATTCTAATAAGAGAAATTGGAGACTAAATAACATCATCTCTAAGAATGAATGAGTCAGAAAACAAATCATGGAAACAATACATAATCCTGTCAAAGAAAACACAACCAAGACTTTGAGAATTCAGCCAGAACAGTCCATATAGAAAAGTGGGCATCTCTAAGCAAGAGGAATAAGAGTGTATCAAAATAGACATGCAATCAAAAATATTCAAAAAAGCAACAACTCAAATCCACCAAGTAAGCTAAAAAAAAGAAATTATAAAAATCAAAGAAATAATAAATTTAAACCAAGAAATTTAAAAGACTAAGAGAAAAATGAACATTAGTTTAACCTGATTTTAAAAAGGGAAGTTAAATTTATAAAACCAAAAATGAAGAGGAGAAATAACTCAGACCAAAAAAGAATCATCAGAAATTTGTTTCCCATTGTATAAGAACCAGAAAATTTAAACAATCCATTCTCAGAAAAAAGACAATGAATAAACCATAAAAACAACCCAAAGGAAAAAAAATTTGAAGAACAATAAACTCTGATATAGCATAAATTCATTCCAAAAATAGAAAATAGCATTGTACATAAATCAACGACTCAAATATGGTCCTGATAGCCAATCTGGGGACTTAGAAAAGGAAAAAAGGAAACTAGAAACAACTATTTTTCATGAATACATAGAAAAATATGGTGTATTACCAGAAACTACAAAAACATTTTTAAAAGATTATTTACTGACCATAAATGCAGGCTTGGTTCAGAAAACCATAAGCATAATAGTCCTAGTAATAAAAAAATAAAAATAAAAACCATGTAATGACATTAAGACTTTTTTTTGTTACAACAATAATCACTTATATTAAAAATTCTATAATGTTTAAGGATAAACAACTTTTTGTTTAAAACCAAGCATTAGCCTCTATTGGAGAAACACTAGAGGCCTTTCCAGTAAGGTCAGGGGCAAAGCAGATATGTTAATTTGATATAAAGCTAACTATAACAGACAAGAAAAAAGGAGGTTGCCTAGACAAAACTATTAGAATTTGTGGATATGATGGTTTACTTAGAGAAATGCAGAGATTCAACTAAAAAAAAAAACCTAAAAAGTTAATTAAAGCAATAGCTTTGGTAGGATAAATAATATACAATAAGCCCACAAAAATTACCAGCTTTTCTTTGTATTACTAAAAAAAAAAAAGAAAGAATTTAACAGGAGAGAAAAAATAAAGTTATTCCATTTAAAATTAACTCCAAAATGTATAAAGCATATGAGGATCCATGCATCACAAGACCCACCAAGGACTTAATATCATGACTAAACATTTCCTAGAAATAAAGAAGATTTAAACAGGCAGAGAAATATTCGGTGTTCCTTGCTAGACTATGCCAACATAATAATAAAGGCTATGCTCATATTTGCAGATCCAGTGCAATATCAAATTTCTGAAGCCCTGACAAAATCATCAAATTCATCTTGAGGTAGGAAGACAAGATGAAGAATCTTTAAGGAAATGATGAAAAAAGATAGGAATAAAGGGGATTGAGTAACACCAAATTTCAAACTAGGCTACAAAACAGTAATCACTCAAACCATTTACTATATACACACACAAAATCAAGAAGCATTTAAAACTGCAAAAGAAAAAACTTGGAATATAAAAGAACAATTTGGTTACTATGAAATTAAATTGCTTGTGTCCATCTAAAGAATGTGGTTTATGATTTCTCAGGCAATTCTCTTTTTTTGTTCTCTGAATACTTAAATGTCCTTTTTGGCTGATGATTCTCAACCTCAAAATAAAATCAGGACCCTGGAAGGTATATATGAAGTGCCTATTGTGTGCCTAGCACTAAGGGATGTTGATAATCAGTGATGGATCCCTGATGTTTAGCACTGCTGGATGGTCTCTGTTGTCCTCTAATAGTGGCAAAACTGGTCACTACCCTGGGCCTCAGTTTCCTCCTCTGTCAGGATCAGAGCTCCGCAGACTGATCCCCAAGCACCTCTCCCACCCCACCCCCCAAGCTGGAGGATGTGAGGATGCTGCAACCACCACAGTTTGGGGCTGGGGCTCTGGAGACCTCAGAAGGATCCACACTCCACCAAGGGCTGACCACTCACCAGGGAGTTGGGGGCCACCAGGAGCCCAGCGGTCATTCCCTTTTGGAGCTGGCTTCTGCTCTTGTCCTGGGGAAGGGCAGAATCTGGGGGAGAAGAAGGGAGTCAGGGGGGAACATACTCACCCGCCCATCCCCACTTCCCAATCTCTCCCCCCACCCAGCAGACCTGTCACACTCACCTCTGTCCGAAATCTCCTGGGCCTCTGTTCCACTATCCATGGTCACCTCCCCCTGGGCCTCCTTTTTGGGGATTCCCGACTGGACATATATTCTGCCCCCCAGCTCAAAGGTCTCAGATTCTGCTCCTTAGTCCTCAGCCACTGGCCAGGAGCTCTGGGGAAAGGTGTGTCCTGTGGTCAGGCCTGTCCCCTTCCCCCCAGTTAGTGCCCAGGTTCTGGGTGGGGGGTGGGTACCAACAAGATCAGGGTTCTGTGCTCTCTCCAAGGGCTCCACTCCAGTCCAACCTCAACCCCAGCAGAGCAAGAGCGACAGCGAGGGGAGAGAAAAAGGGAAAGAGGCCGAGGAGAGAGTGAGAGAGGAGAGATAGAAAGAGAGAGAAGAAAGGGGACAGAGAAAGAGATGTGAGGAGAGTGGGAAAAAGAAGAGACAGAGGCAGAGTAGAGAGATACAGAGGAGAGAAAAAGATAAAGAAAGAAGAGAGGATACAAAGTCAGAGCGACAGAGCCAAGAGACCTGCAATGAGACAGACAGCGACCCAATGAGACAGGCGAGCAGACCCAAGTTCAAATCCAGCTTTGGACACTCATTACCGGGATGACCCTGGCTAAGTCCCTTCCTTAGGCTGCCTGCCTCAGTCTCCTCATCTGTAAAAGGGAAGAAAAGCCCTTTCCCCGCCGCACCCTCATGGGCTTTTTGCCAGGGTCCAACAAGACCAGCAAAGCGCGAAATTCCTGGCAGGGGCTAGTAGCAATGACTGTGGTCAGACAGTGACAGAAACATCTCTCACAGAAAAAGATTCCCAAAGGGAAGGATAGAAAGACCCCGAGAAATAACCTAAGGCGCCCCAAAACAGACATCCAAACCAGACTTACCTCCAGACCCGAGAGAGCGTGTGCTCGTGCATCCGGGCGCGCGCATACCGCCGGGCACGCGCCCCTTGCCCATCCGCGATCCCCGAAATTCCTGGGCCAAAAGGAAATTGCGCACGCGCGCCGAGAGTACTCAAGGACCATTCCCACAATGCTACGGGCTCTACACCCACTTGACCCTGCACGACCTCCTGGGAAATGGAGTCCTGTTATTGGGAAGATGGAGAGTGTTCGTGAACGGCGCATACGCAGTACTCCCCGCCTAGCGGATTGTGGGAGCCCGCGTAATTGTAGCGGAAACAGAGGCGGGGCCCCAAAAACGTGAGGAGGAGTCCAGGGCTGTGCCTCTAAGGGAGAGCAACCTTGATTGGGGACTGGCCCTTCCCTACCTGCAGGCTAGGCTTCCACTTCGAAGGACTCAAGGGAAAAGGAAGGCGGCAGCAAGGTGTCCAGGGGATTTTAGTGTCTGAGGGTCTCCTCTAACTTGCAGAACACACCTCATCACCAGTGTTCGGGGTCTGTCCGTGGGCCGCCATGCCCTGTGCCCATTGCTCAGACACGAAAACCCCTTTTCCCTCTTTCCTGTCCCCTGAAGTCTTCACCTTCATTATGTCCTGTTCAGTCGTCTCCCCTCGTCCCCCCTTCGCCCCCCCCCCCCCCCGGTGGTGTACGACTCTCCTTGACCCCATTAAAGGTACCAGAGAAGTTTGGCGGTTTCTTCTCCAGCCCATTTTACACCTGAGGAAACTGGAGCAAACAGGATTAAGTGATTTGCCCGGGATCACCCATCTAGGGAGAGTTGGAACCTGGATTAGATTTTAGGTCTTCCTGGCTCCAGTCCTGGAACTCTGTTTAGAGAACCGTCACCATCTGTCTGCCCCATAATTTCTTAGACTGACGTGAGACACTGACACAATAGAAGATAGATGGATGGATGAATGAATGACAGCATTTATGGAGCACGTCACTGTATGCAAAGCCAGGGGTTTAGAGCTAGGAGTACAAATACAAGCAGAAAGCCAGCCGTAAAAAACATTTTTTTAAAAGACAGTCCTTGCCCTCAGATACCCTGTCCTACCTCCAAACAGTCATACTTGTTAGGAGGTTTTTGTTCTATTTTTGACATTGGATTCAAGTTTTCCCCTTTGCAATATCTCCACGTTTTTCCTCCTGCCTCTAGATTCAGACAGAATATGCCCATGACAACCCCTCACATACCTGAAGACAGCTATTTACATCCCTGCTGTATCTTCCCTTAAACCAGGGGTCCCCAAACTATGGGGCTAGAGGTGGCCCTCTGAGGCCGTTTATCAGGCCCCCAATGCACTTCCTGAAGGTGCACCTCTTTCAGTGGTGGTCCGTGAGTGGCGATCTGGAGGAGGGGATTCAGCACTGTGTATACTGTTGCCCAGTATAGTGGTGGTGGTAATGGACCTGTGCAAGGTGTTAACAGGCCTGGTACAGCCAGCGCTGCAGCTTCCACTATCCTAGATAGCAGTATACAGTGTCACAGGCCCAGCACTGCCTCAAGTAGCAGTGCTACTAGCAGTGATCTAGCCTGTGACATCAGCATCCATCTTTGGCAGCACTTATGTCTGTGAACAGACTTTTTTCCAGAATGAAACATCTGAAATCTCCAACCAGATCTAGACTAACTGATGCATACTTGCATCACTTGTTATGGCTAGCAGTGGCAAATATGGACCATTTCATTAGCCAAAAGCAGGTCCATAGTTCCCATTGAAATATTGGTCAGTTTGTTGATTTAAATTTACTTGTCCTTTATTTTAAATATTGTATTTGTTCCCATTTTGTTTTTTAACTTTAAGATATGTGCAGTGTGCATAGGGATTTATTCATAGTTTTTTCTTATAGTCCAACCTAACAACGGTCTGAGGGACAGTAAACTGGCCCTCTGTGTAAAAAGTTTGGAGACCCCTACCTTAAACAGATCAAACACCCCCAGCTCCTTCCAGCAAATCTCATATAACATGAACTCAAGATCCTTATGATGTTCTTTAAAAAAAAAAAAAAACTTTGAATTATCAAGAATTTATTTTTTTTTCCTCTCTCCCACTTTATCCACTAAAAAGAAAGGCAAGAAAGGAAGAAAGGTATACGAGAGGGAAGGAGAGGAAGAAGGGAAAATACAGAACTCATATCATATAAGCATTATCAAGCAAAACAAATCCCACACTGGTTCTATCTAACTGTGTGCTTCTTATCCTGAATGTTTATCCATTATCTCTCCGTTTTGAGGTGGGGAGCATTCTTCTTGAATGATTATCAGAATTCTTGTCTTTGAGATTCCATCATTTTTTACAATATAGCTATTATAAATGATTCTCCTCTATCTACCCATTACACTCTTCATCAGTTCTTAAAAGCTTTCCAAGGTCTTTTTGAAACCATCCCTTCATTTCTTATAACATAATAACATTCCATAAATCCATATAATTTAATTTGTTCAGCCATTTCTCAGATGTTGGGCATTTCATTAATTCCCTATATACTTCTACTACAAAAAGATCCCTTCTTCTTGTTCCTACAACCTTGAAGTTCTCACTACTGTCTTTCTCTTTCCTAAGGCCTCTCTTGGCCAAATGCTTTCTATCTCGGAATTCTTACTTCTCAGAATTTCTTACTTCTGCAAACTTCTCACATTTTCCTTTAATTCTTCCAAGGAAAATGTCATAGGGATTCACGCCTTCCCTATCAAAAATATTGACTTGTCTGTGTCCTTCATTCTTCACCCATTTTCTCAAACTCCTTGCTCCTTCTCAAGCCCCAACCCACAAAGGAAAATTCTTTTTATAACAGCCACTGGCTGGCAGGTTATATAGGACCTATTTTTCCTTAGGGCATAATAATGGTATTGCTAGTCAAAGGGTATGCACAGTTTAGTAACTTTGGGGGCATAATTCTAAATTGCTTTCAAGAATTCCTGGACTAATTCATTCACAGTTGTACCAACAGTGGATCGGTGTGCCTTATATCTAATAGTCCTTCCAGCATTTATCATTTTCTTTTGTTATTGACATATCCAACTTGATAGATGTAAGTTAGAATAGCAGAGTTACTTTTATGATGTGCAATAAAATTATTTGCTTTTATTTCATTATTTGCAATTTAGAGTATTTTTTTCATATGGTTGTTGATAGTGTGGATTTCTTTCTTTGAAAACTCCCTTTTCATATTGTAATAATCAAAGGATGAAAACAACTGAGGAAACAAAGTTTGATCTTGTGAGTGTGCTGATTTGTTATATAATGCCTGCCAGTAGCCTAACAAAATCAGGATCAAAACCCTTCCTCGGTGTAGGGCTGGACCCCAAATACAGGGGGAGACAGACTTTTAAATGTTAAACACAACTAATCAAATAAAACCAATTGATTAAAAGGAAACAATGAAACATTAGGTAGTATGATTTCAAATTGTCTGAAAGATTAGAAACTTTCCAAGTTTTGGAGGGGGATAGTGAACAGGTGCAATTCTTGAGTTCAGAAAAAAAGATGTTCTACTCCTCCTCAAGTGTCTGTAAACAACCAAAGGAACATACAAACAATAACTCAGTATGGGGCCAGTTTTCAGATGCTTGAGATGTACAATTATAAACTTCCATCAATCTTTGGATCTGACTGTATTTCTGGTCAACCTAACCTAGGTTAGCCAGGAGCCATCAAAGACCATGCTGTTTGACACCGTCACTTGTGGAAACTGAGGACTGCAAAGCAGCTCTCAGGAAGGATGGAAACATGCACTGAAACCCCCCTAAGTGACTTTCCTTATTAACATCCCTTTATTATTGGAATTGCTATGATTATTATTCTTACTTAGCCCCAGGAAAAATAGATGAGAGCAACATGTTTGTAGGGTTAATACAGATGTCTCACTTTATTCCCCCCTCCCCCAGATTATTACCCTAAAAAGATTATATTCATAGAATTAAAACCTAAAGATCATCACCCACACCCCTCCCTTTTCCTTCTTAGCAGAGGTACACTCAGAGGCCCCACACCCACTGGTAGCCAAACACACAAGCACCACAATCAATCATTCCTCTGAAACACAAGTTACTGACACACATTTATGATAACCAGGCAACATTGTCAAGGTGCCTTAATGAAACACAAGAATAATGTAACTTGGAAATTGAGGAAATTCCTGATTCTGGTCTGTCTTAAATTACCCTTTAACCCCATAGCTAGCTACAAAATGTTTTGTTACCCATCTCCCAAGTAATTGTGATTGATTTTGAAAGCTGATCAAAAGCAATAATGATTCTCCTAGCTTTTCATCCCACAGGTCAGGAGGAACTAAGCTCCAGATCAACCTATCCATGTCATTTGTCTCTATCACAAACCTTTCTGTTGTAGCAACATAGTGAACAATCACAGAATGTTAAGTGATTTGTTAATGTGTGACATATCCAATTATCTGTAGATCATGTATGTTGAAAAATAATTGTGTGCCAGAAAAGCATGTACTCACTGAAGCTATAAAATAAACCAAACCCTGTGCAATGGCAGAACATTGAGTGATGTGTAAGTACAAGTTTGAGCACTCAGTCGTCTCTCATCTCTTATTTGCCTGACCACTCCCCCTAGTCAGAAGAAGCCTACACTTTGGGAGACCGTGGGCTCAACTCTCAAAATAGGTCTTTGGTTAAGGGTCTCTAAACAGCAAGTACAGGTGGTTCAATTTCCCAGCCACCTAGGACTAGGTTCAAACAATGCAATAAAGTTTTTGCCCAGTTCCCACAACTGAATAAACTTTTTTCACAGGGCAGAATTTGGACTAGGGAACTGAACTAGTCTACAAGATAAGAGAAATTGTGGTTCACCAAATTCCCACAATTAATCACTCACTGTGCTAATTCCTTAAATTTCCTCACAATATCATAATCTTACAAACTTGTATCTATTTCTTATGTTTGTGTTCCTTTTGTTTATGAGATATTTATCAGAAAAATGTTACAAAGATTTTTTCTCATCTATTTGCCTGTTAATTTTAACTACATTAGATTTGTATTTGAAAAATCTTTTAAATTTGATTTTCTTTCATTTATTTATTTATTTTTAAACCCTTACCTTCCATCTTGGAGTCAATACTGTGTATTGGCTCCAAGGCAGAAGAGTGGTAAGGGCTAGGCAATGGGGGTTAAGTGACTTGCCCAGGGTCACACAGCTGGGAAGTGGCTGAGGCCAGATTTGAACCTAGGACCTCCCGTCTCTAGGCTTGACTCTCAATCCACTGAGCCACCCAGCTGCCCCTGACATTGGCACTGTACCCCAGAAACCCAGGGAAACTATTATCAGGGAAATTCCCTTGCCTTTGCATCTTTGTGACTCTTAACCTAGAAACACCCAATGACCCCACCTAGGGTCTTGAGATGTTTATCCTCTTTTGTCCTCTAGATTTAAGATGGACAAAGAAATGAATCTTTATGCCTCCAGGCAGACCCCAGTCAGATGACCACCTCACCCCACCAAATGCCTGAGGGACTAATACTCTAGGTCACATCCACATCAGGGCATAGCATCTAAAGAGTATATAAACCCCAGAACTGATGTCGTCTGGGGGACAGCTTTTCCATCCAATTCCTCCCAAGGAATTGCTCCCCATCTTGCTGTCCCACCTTGCTATCCTCCTGGCCATTCTCAACATTACTTTCTAAATTAATAAAAACCTATTTTTTGTTTTTAAGCTAAGTTTTAGAGTCTTGCATTCTTGCAAAAGGTATCCTTCCCGCCCAATAACATTTTGGCGCCCAGAAGAAAGAGGGAAACCCCAGGGGAACACATAGAGTCCCATAACACCACCCCCCATCTTTTAAATTGTATATAATCAAAACTCTAGAAAATGGAGCCCTTGCTTTGCTCTCTCACAACAAAAACAGCTGAGTACAGCTAGTGAGCCAACTTAAAGCCCATTTTCCTGTTTCATGGCCTCTCTAGTTTTAAAAATTTAAGTGGGCTTTGCTCAAGGAGAATAGCACATGGTCCTAGCAGTTTTAGCCTGAGGGCTAAAGAAAGATCACTGGGGACCTCTCCCATAAACGCTTTTGCAAAGGAGTCTTAGCTCTACCCTTTGTTTATGGTCTTTTCACTTGTAATCTCTCCCAAAAGAGTCCTTTTCAAAAAAAGTCTCTGCCTTCAGGCATAGGGCTTTGTCTTGCCTCCTCTTTTACTTGTGACCCCTCCCAGACCTTTAAAAAGCCTAACCTAAGAGAAAAGAAAGGAGAATTTACAACAGAATAGACCCTTGGCAGTAGGCAGTAAGGAGAGCCACCTACTGACAAAAGGAAAAAGTTAGTAATTGACTAAAAAAAACAAAAACATGGATACAGCCTGTACATGATTTATTTAAGAATTGACTTGTGAGCTCCATAACCAAATTTATGAATTTACTAATAGGTGTTTCTCTAGGATGGCTCTTCTCAGAGATTTTATGGCTATACGTGATCGCTGCATTCCTCTTCCTTGGGATTGTAATTGTTGGAGTTGTAATAATATATCTAATTTCCTCTAAGAGAGCCCTGGAAAATACCTTATATAAGATAGAGACACAAATAGGATTATGTCAGTCTCCCCCTCAAGACCATGTTTCCCAACCAAACCAAGTGCTTGTTCCTTCTATTACTCAACAATTTGCGGAACAAAATACGGTTTGAGCTTATGGAGAAAAGATGGGGGGAGTTCATAGCTTCTATACAAAGCATTAACAGAAACTCAAAGGTATCCCACAATGGGAGTGGTTTATCTCTCCATTCTCCATAATTATTAGATTCCCTGTTCCATTCTGCCCTATGAAATTTGGCTCCTGATTCTCAAATAGCACCCCCCCACTCCTAATCAACCTGCTGTCCCCCTGCTCCCTCAGCCCTCCCTCCACTCCCCCTGTTCCCCCCTCGGCTGACCAACCGGCAGCCCCCCTGCCTCCCATTCCTGCCCTATGTCCCACCCCCTCAGGCCTGCCCCATAATCCTGTCCCCTGTCTCGACCCCTCAGCCACAGTCCCTCCCACCCATGCCTTTTATGTTGCCCCCTCATCCCTCCCCCAACTCATGGTCCCATCCCCAACTCCCTTGCCCCAACACCCAAACATCCCAATCCTTTCCCTTCTCTTACCTACCCCATTGAAAACGGAGCAAGAAGCCTAGAAACAGGAATACCAGATAATTTGGATAGACGTTTATTTCCATTGAGGGAAGTACCCACCTTTAATTAAGATGGGAACTTGGTGTCTGTAAAACACTATACACCTTTTAAACCTGACGATTTAGAAAAATTCAAGCAAAATGTTCCATCATTTGAGGCAGAACCAATATTAATTATAGAAAAATTAGAGAATATATTCAGAACCTTTGACCCCTCTTGGGTATATGTGGAAAATTTGTTAGATACATTTCTGACAAAAAGAGAGAAAAATAATGCCATCTCTCTAGCTAATCAGAAAAGAGGTAAAGGAGCACACCATTGGCCAACTGTAGATTCACACTGGAACCCCAATGTTGCACAAGATCACACAAAACTAGCCCTGACCAGAGAAGCATTATTGAAGGCCATAAGAGATTGCTCTGATAGACCTGAAACATGGGGAAAATTTGAACTGTCCTGACAAGAAATTGATGAGACCCCCTCCCACTTTATGGACAGACTTATCGAACTACATATATGGACCTTGATTTGACCAGAGAAAAGGACATTAAACATATACGCAGGCAATTCGTTAAGAATTGTTGTTCAGTAGTAAAAGACTACTTTAAAACTAGCTGTCCTAATTGGGACTCTATGGACCTCAAAGAACTGAGGAAAGTAGCAACCTATGTCTATAAGGGTAATGCAAAAATACCTGAGACTCACAATAAGCCAGTGAATGACTTAATGAAAGAAATTGAAAGGATACAGGAACAATTGAAAAATAAGGGAGTGACCATAGCCCCTTTGCAGGAATCTACAGATAAATCATTAACATGCTCTTTAATATGCTCTTTCTGCAGGAAGAGAGGCCATGCAATGATGGTCTGTAGGAGCTGGCTATGGGAAAAAAAAGAAAGAATAACAACTTTAGAAATAATAACTATAGGAACCATAAGGACAGTTCTCCAAATGTGGAAAATGATAATACCCAACACAATGCCCAACAACATTATATAAGAAATGGAGCTCGACCACGCTACACTCAGGGTGAATACCGGCAACAGCAGGGAGGATCCCAAAAAACTGCCCAAGCATCTTTATGAAGGTGGGAAGGGGGGTGGGGGGGGGTGAGGGCCTTGGAATCAAAGAATGAAACCTTTGATTTTTCCAGACCCTGATATTTTAATGCCAATAATCCCTATACACCCCCCCCCCCAATAGTAAGGAACCTCATGTCACTTTAAAGGTGGGAAATTCATACTATGACTGTCTTTTGGACACTAGAGAATCTAGATCAGTTTTGGTAAGCAAACCAGATGGAAAATGTGATTCTATTGGCTCCCTAAATGTAGTAGGTGTATCAGGAACACCGTTAAAGGTCCCAAAACTTTCTCCTCGCATGGTATGCGTGGGACCCATAACTTTTCTTTTAATGCCTGGATCCCCCACAAACTTGCTGGGGAGAGATTTACTATGCAAATTACAAGCCACAATAATGTATGCCCCAGATGGTTCTATGTCCTTAGAAGTGCCCGAGGAATCCTTAAATTTACTCTCTGTACTTCTCTCAGAGAGCCAGGAGGCAAAAGAGCCTCCCACCCTTGAAATACCTACAGATATACCGGAGTTTCTTTGGGCCACATCTTCTACTGATGTAGGCTTACTTAAATCAGCTGTTCCTGTGCAAATAAAAACTAAATCCAGCCCACCTCCTTCCATTCCTCAGTATCCTCTCTCCAAGGAGGCAACAGAGGGCATTACCCCAATAATAAACTCATTAATTGACCAGGGAATAATATTCCCTTGTAAATCTGAATACAACATGCCCATCCTGCCTGTTAAAAAAAACAAAAAGGGGGCCCAATGGCAAGCACCTCTATAGATTCATACAAGATTTGAGGGCTGTGAACAATCACGTTATAAAGAGACACTCTGTGGTTTCCAACATCAGTAGTGTTATTTCCTCTATTACTAGCACAGCTACATACTTTACAGTAGTGGAGTTGTGCTCAGCCTTCTTTTCCATACCCATACATGAGAACTCCAGGCATATTTTTGCTTTCACCTGGAATGGCTCCAAATTCTCCTAGAGTCATTTGCTACAGGGATATGTAGAGAGCTCAAGCTTATTTGCACAAATTTTGAGCCAAGATACGGATAATATAAAATTTAAAAACAGCAAATTAATAAAATATGTAGATGATCTACTCTTGGCTTCCACAGATTCAGAAGCATATCAGGAAGATAGTAAATACCTTCTTTTGGAATTGCACAAAAGAGGGCATAAGATCTCAAAGGATAAAGTTCAGTGGTATCTCCCCAAAGTAGAATATTTGGGGTTCATTCTGACAGCTGGTGCCCATTCTATTTCTCCCAAGCAAATTGAGAATATTAAAAAATTGAGTGCTCCTACTACTAAGAAACAGTTAAGAGCATTTCTGGGAGCAACAGGGTTTTGCAGACAATGGATCCCTTGCTATGGGGAAATTACCAAGCCCCTTATAGCACTAACAAGAGATTCAGTCCCTGAACCACTTAAACTAGAGCCAGAATACCTGTCAGCTCTGTCAGACCTAAAACAGACTATCCTGTCTGCCCTTGCTCTAGGCATCCCAGATTACAACAAGCCATTTTCTTTGTATGTACATGAGCGAAGAGGAGTGGTTTCAGGTGTTTTAATTCAGACTTTGGGGCCTTCTCAGCACCCAGTTACTTATTATTCAGCCCAGCTGGACCCAATAGCTTCAGGAGCACCACCATGTCTTAGAGGCGTGGCTGCTACAGCTTTACTAGTGACAAAAACCATTGATCTAGTATTAGGATGCCCATTAACAATTATGTGCCCACATGAGGTAGAAGCATTGTTACTAAGACAGAGAACACAGAAGCATTTTCTGATTAGCGAATTACAAGGTATGAAATAACCTTACTAAACAATGAAAATATTACTCTAAAATGCTGTACAACCCTTAATCCTGCCACCTTGCTTCCAGACTTACCAACTTCAGGAGAACCATTACACAGTTGTGAAACACTAGTGTCCATGGCAGAAAAGCCTCAGGATGATCTCTTGGACACTCCCTTAAAAAAATCAGACCTGGTCTTATTTACTGATGGTTCTTCTTTTATGAGGGATGGCATACGCTACACTGGAGCTGCTGTGGTCACAGAATTTGCCACTGAATGGTCAGCTTCGCTGCCCTCTAACATTAGCACTCAGGGGGCAGACCTCATAGCTCTGAAACATGCCTGTATAATTGCCAAGGGTAAAAAGGCAACAATTTACATGGATTCTAGATATGCTTTTGGCATGTGTCACTCAGTCGGGATGCTATGGCTCCAGAGAGGATTTCTAACTTCAGCTGGAAAAATCCATAGCTAATGCAGAAATTATTAACGAAGTTCTTTCTGCTCTCCAGCTTCCTGAAGCCCTAGCTGTAGTTCATTGCTCTGCCCATATAGGTGACACTGACCCTGTCTCTAAGGGAAATGACCGAGCAGATGCTGCTGCAAAACTAGCAGCCATAGAAGGGCCTGAATTACTTTTAACATTAGCAACCACTGATGACTTAAATTTATCACTTTCCTATAATGAGAAGGAAGTGGAAAAATGGAAACAAAAACTCAAAGCAAAACAAATCAACGGAGTATGGGTGTCATCTGAAGGAAAACCCCTGCTCCCTAGAAGTTTCTATCACCAAATTTGCCAATCTGTTCATAATAATGGCCACTTTGGTTCCCAGGGCATCATGGACTCTGTTAAGAGAGTATGGATAGCCCCTGGTATAACTACCATAGCCTCTAAAGTGTGTTCAGCCTGCTCTACCTGCCAGGCATATAACCAACATGCTTTTGGTGGGCGTCCTCTGGCTTACACACCTTTTGAGCAACTGCAGATAGATTTTATAACAATGCCAAAGGCTGGACAATATAAATTTTGTCTGGTCATAGTAGACCAACTGACCAGATGGCCAGAAGCATTTCCTACAGTCTGAGTCACAGTGGCTTTTGTTGCTAAGGTGCTTTTAAAAGAAATTATTCCTCGCTTTGGCCTGCCAGCATGTATTGATTCCGATAGGGGAAGTCATTTTTTGTCATTTTGATTCTGTTCTAAATCAGATATATTCTTGCTTGGGGATAACTCCCAAATTCCATGTTCCATATCATCCCCAGAGCTCAGGCCAAGTTGAAAGGATGAATAAAGAACTTAAAACTATGATTGGCAAATTATGCACTGAGACCCATTTAAAATGGCTTGAAATTCTCCCTCTGGCCCTATTTTATCTTAGAAGCAGGCCTAGAGGAGACCTACACATCTCACCATTTGAGATGCTTTTTGGACATCCACCTATACAGGGTAAGCTTTTCTCCCCAGCATATACATTGCTATTAGGGGGAGATATTACTATTGCTTCCTAAATACAGGAATTACAGAACAAACTGCATGAACTACATGAATCCAGAGCTGCAGTACAAGCTGGACCACTAGACTTCTCACTTCACGACCTGAACCCAGGAGACAACGTATATATATAGAACTTCCAGCATATGGGAGCGACTCAGCCTTCCTGGGAAGGACCATTCCAAATATTGTTAACTACTCTAACATCTATAAAGGTTGGAGAAAAGGACTCTTGGATTCATTGCTTACACGTAAAGAGAGCAGCTCCTATTGAGACTGATTGACTGTATCCTATATAAGCATTGGAGATAATTACCCATTGACAAATGGAACCGTTTTGTTTTTTTTAACACATTGAATTTTTTCCCCTTTTATCTTTTTCCTTTCTTTTATTATTTTTTCTTTTATTAAAATATTTTATTTTTCCCTTTTCTCATTTCTATGTACTCAAAGTACAATATTAAGCAATATTAATTTTTATTCTATAATAATATTAGTTTAAATATATATATTTGCTATATTATTAATACATACCCAAACAGCTTTAGACTGTGGGAACCTGCCATTTATTGATAATTGTTATGGGACTGTGATTAATGTTTGTGTCTGATTCTAGTAAACGGGATCAAAAAAGGAGCACAAAGGTAACCTGAATAGTGCCAAAAGAGCTCACAGGTCAACAAATCAAAAACCAAAAACCAATCCAGGTAGGATTGATGCACTTCTAAGCCAATACAAAGGACTTGAACCTAGTGTGAAGACTCAGGGTTGTGATGTTTAACATTTGTTAAGACATAGGCCTTCCTTGTGTCCACACTCACTTTGAAAATACTTACAGACGAGTATCCCCAAACTTGACTCCTACTTGGCTCCTATAATCTGGTCCCTTTTCTGTCTTTCATAGTGTGGCAACTTTCTGTAGTCCTGGCTACTGACAGGGTAAATTCTTAATTGCTTATATCATTTTAATTGGGCCCTGATTCAAGGATTATAGATTTATTTTTCCTTTACTTAGAATTTTTACACATAAGACTTTGATAGTCTATATTTTCATCCAGAAATTATCTTTTTTATTTAGATTTTTCTGATGTCTTTTTAATTTCTCTTAGCAATTGATTCATATACCTCATAATTCAGCCATTCATCCCTAAGTGATCCTGTGTTTTTCAATTACCCTTTTCACGGGGAAATGTAAAAAATATTATTTTAAATTGCAAAATGTAAATTCCTTTTAAGAAGAATTTTAGGTTAAGAAACATGATACCTCTCTGAATCCAAAAACTGAACCATTTGGAGAAGACACCATGAGGACACCTCCAAACCACAAGCTGCACAAGAAGATCAAGAATGAACTTTGGGTGTGCTTGATTGAACATTTATTTGTATCTATACTTTCCTGCCAAAGGGGAACTGACCCCTAACTGGCTTTTTGTCAATGCGTCCAGCAATTATTGGTTTTATTTTTTTTCCCCTCTTATCCTCAAATTATTATAATCTTTAAGTTGAGTATGTTTTCATGATCCTTTGGGGAAAATCCTTTTCACCAAAGGATCAAACGGCGAAATGTAAAAAATGGAGATTTTAGCCCTGGACTTCAATTCCCAGGAGTTCTTGGCCACTTCCCAAAATGCCTTGTAACCTCACCTGGGCCAAGAGTGAGATGGGGTATTTAAACTGACTGTATTTGCCTAGGCTCTCTCTTCCTGCTTGCGCTTCCAAGCACATGTCTCTCTCCTGGCTTCCGTGTCTGGTCTCACGCGGCTCTACCAGGCAGGATGTAGAATGATTGTGAATGGGCTCTCTGGGCCTAGGCATGTGCTTTCTTATTTTTGTATTTTTATTTCCTAATCTTTAAAAAACCTATAAAAATATAATACTTCTAGCAGAGAAACTAATTTTAAGTGCTACATCACCTCCCATGGGCTTAATGAACACATTTGCATAGATACCTAAATATACACATCTAGCCCTTCTTTCTTGAGAATCAGTCCAGTATCACCAACTGTTTGTCGTACATCTGTAATGTATGTGCTATAGCCATCATAAACTAAACATGTCCAACATAGAATTCATTATCTTCTGCCTCAAATCCACCTCTTCTGTTCTGTTGTGGGTACCACCATCCTTCCAATCTCCCAAAGATACAACCTTAGTCATGGTTGCTCATTCCTTCTCTCTCATCATTCATACTAATACAACCAATTAAATGATTACAGAAATAATTTACATTTAATTTTTAAGTAATTTTATTGATATTTTACATTTATATAATTTATATTTTCCAATATATTCCCCCCTGAACTACTTTCAGAGAGCCACTCCTTATAACAAAAAGAAAAAGAACAGTTCAGTAAAACTGACATCAAAAACAGTCTGATTTTATATATACTATTCCACACCCATAGTACTCTGCAAAATTTTGTGCAAAGTAGTGTGTGTGCACTGAAAGAAATAAACCTTAGTTAAGTTAGTATTGATTATCTTGATTTATTTTAATATATGACAGGTTCAGATAGCTTTTAGAATAAAAGATTAAAGCATATAATCGCTGTATTAAGAGATATATAATCATGACAGTCAGGGATTAAGTTCTTTGTTTTTGAAGAGCTGAGTTCCGGCAGAACTGAGCTGGCATGCATGTCCATTTCCCCTTTTCAAAGTTTCCTTTTTTGGTTGACTAAGTCAGACATCTTAACCATGCTTATCACAAGTAACATAACTTTCCAGTTAGCACAATAACTCCATATCAAGATTGATTGATGTAAAACTAACCAGATATTGATGATTATTATCCCCAACACACCAACACCTTAAACACTGGCAAAAATGCCTAGCTAGCCACAGAATGTTCCAGGATGTACCTAGCTTAACCCCAAGGCAAGTGGTCACGCCCCATTCAATCAAAACATTTGTCAATAATCAGTAATTTTTCCAACTCTCTTTTATGACTATAAAAATAAGTTCTGTAAAACTCCAGTTTGTCAATGGCTACTAAGGAGTCACTGACCTCATTTACTGGCAATTGTTATCTTTGCTAATATAATTGTGCTTGGGATTTTTTTGCTTCAGTTTCAGGTTAGTGTAGATTTCCTTCTTCTTGAGGGCCAAGTTTGGTCATTATAATTTCACAGCATTTAATTTTTATCATTGCAATAAAATGATAGCTTATTTCCATTATGGTTATTATGATTTTCCCCCCTGAATCTGATTAGTCTAACTTTGTATCACTTTTTTTAAGCTTTTCCATGCATATTTATCATTTCTTTAAGAAGTGAAACTGCATAGCCACTTACATTGAAAGATCTAAATACATATAAGTCCAATAACCTCCTAGATACCCTGCAAGTCTCCCTCAAATTCTTGTCCTTTCATTCCAATCACTCGCACATGGTAGTAGCTACTGTGACTTCTTTGTTGTAGCACTTTGTACTTTTGTCAAAGACCCTTGTCAGAATTTCTTTAAATTCCTCAAAATTGTCTTTTTTAATTGCATGATGGAATATTTGAATGTGAATGTCTTGCAACTTGTTTAGCTTCTAATTTTTTTTCCATTACAAATGGGAAATATCAAAATCAATGATAAGGTTCAGAGTACATGCTTATTATCAATGGAATGGTTGGATCAAAATATGAGTTTTTTGAGTGACATGTGTACTAAGACATTTTACTCTAAAAAAATCTATAAATTTCTACCACTATCTCTTTACTTCTACCAGCATTACTGCTAATAATTGGGAGTGGGAGGCAGATTTGATTAAAATTTCAATACCTAATTTATATATAATTTTGATTGAGCAATTTGTTTCATTTGAAAATAATCTCTTAATATCTATTAACCATTTCTCCATTATGAACTTTGTCAATTTTTAGTACTTTTTTTTTCATATTTGTCTCTCATATTTGATATCAACTATTTTAAATTTGGGAGATTTTGGGATACTTTTCTATTTTCTTCATTAAATACATGTTAATTTGATTTTTATTTACAATTCCTTTTCATTATTTAATAGAACATTTTCTTAATTCTACATTTGAAATAAATACATAATTCCATTTTCTTTCTTTTTTTTGTAGTTGATTTTACTCATATATTTCAAGGATACAAAC
This sequence comes from Monodelphis domestica, assembly GCF_027887165.1. Classification (NCBI taxonomy): domain Eukaryota; kingdom Metazoa; phylum Chordata; class Mammalia; order Didelphimorphia; family Didelphidae; genus Monodelphis; species Monodelphis domestica. The sequence continues at coordinate 17,633,475 of NC_077231.1, read as the reverse complement.
CAGGAAGAACCCAAAAGTATGAATAGTGATATATAGTTTTAAGTCCTTTTCCTGCCATATTGCTAACCAATTTTCCCAGGTAAATTTCTTAAATACCTCTTTTGCTAGCTTATATTTTCTATAATTTTATAGAAGACCAATGCTTATTTTGTTGGATATAAGGTATCCCTATGTTGAATATATAGTATCCCTATTCTATTGCCTCTCCCCACCCCTGCCAGTACCAGAATATTTTGATTAAAAAAAGAAATGTGTAATATGCTTTGATGTCTGCTACAAGTCTATCTTTCTATCTTAAATCTCTAGGATTTATTTCTAGTATGAATTTTCTGATGCTGAATAAGTGTTGTACATCGAGTGAAGGCCTTACCGCACGTAGTACATTCATAAGGTTTCTCACCACTATGAATTCTCTGATGTTGAGTTAGGTATAGTTTCCTGCCAAAAGCTTTTCCACATTCACTACACTGATAGGGCTTTTCTCCACTATGAATTCTTTGATGTAGAGTAAGACAATGGCTGTTTCGGAAGGCTTTACTACATTCATTACAGGGATAACACTTTTCCCCTGTATGAACTGTTTGATGACGGCTAAGGTATAGATTACGGCTAAAGACTTTTCCGCACTCACTACATTTATAAGGTTTCTCTACAGAATGAATTTTCTGATGTTCACTAAGGCTCCCTGGACGACTAAAGGCTTGTCCACATTCATTACATTTATAAGGCTTTTCTCCTGTATGTATTCTGTAATGGAGAGTGACTTGTGAGCTGTTGCTAAAGGCTTTACCACAGTCTTTACATTTATATGGTTTCTCCCCACTGTGGACTCTTTGATGTTCAGTAAGGTGTCCCCTCTGGGTGAAAGCTTTTCCACAGTCACTACATTTATAGGGTTTATCTCCATTATGAATTTTCTGATGCCGAGAAAGGTCTCCTCGCTGACTGAAAGCTTTTTCACATATGTCACATTTATATGGTTTTTCTCCAGTATGAACTCTCTGATGCAAACTAAGGCCTATACTGTGGAGGAAGGCCTTCCCACATTCAAGACATACATGAGATTTCACGCCAATATGAATTTTCTGATGTACATTGAGTGCTGAGCTATTGCTGAAAGCTTTCTCACATTCATTGCATTTATACGGTTTCTCCCCAGTATGGATTCTTTCATGTCGGGTAAGGTATGTAATTTGGGTGAAGGCCTTTCCACATTCAGCACATTTGTGAGGTTTGTCTCCATTATGAATTCTGTAATGTTCAGTAAGACGACCTTTTTGGATGAAGGCTCTCTCACATAAGTTACATTTATAGGGCTTCTCTCCAGTATGAATTCTTTCATGCATGTTGAGTTGAGAGCTGATGCTAAAGGCTTTACCACATTTGTTACATTTATAAGGTTTCTCACCACTATGAATTCTTAGGTGTTTAGTAAGGTCTCCTTTCTGGCTGAAAGCTTTTCCACATTCACCGCAATCATATGGTTTCTCTCCATTATGAATTTTTTGATGTCGAAAAAGGTCTCCCCTCTGGCTAAAGGCCTTCTTGCATATATTACAACTATATGGTTTTTCTCTAGTATGGATTCTCTGATGTTCAGAAAGATGACCTTTCTGACTGAAGGCTTTTTCACATATGTCACATTTATAGGGTTTCTCACCAGTATGAATTCTCTGATGTACAATGAGGCCTGCGTGATTACTGAAAGGCTTCCCACATTCGGGACATTCATAGGGTTTCTCTCCACTATGAATTCTGTGATGTAGAATTAGGGATGAGCTATTGCTGAATGCTTTTCCACATTCATTACATTTATAAGGTTTTTCTCCATTATGAGTTCTCTGGTGTGCAGTAAGATGTCCTTGCTGGCTAAAAGCTTTTCCACATATGTTACACTTATAGGGTTTCTCTCCTGTATGAACTTTCTGGTGTCGAGAAAGGTCCCCTTTCTGGCTAAAGGCTTTTTTACATATATTACACTGAAAGGGTTTCTCTCCAGTATGAATTCTCAGATGTACAAACAGTCCTGTTCGATTGCTGAAGAGCTTCCTACATTCATGGCATTCATAGGGTTTTTCTCCACTATGAATGATGTGATGTAGAATAAGGGATGAACTATTGGTGAAAGCTTTTCCACAGTCACTACATTTATAGGGTCTCTCTCCATCATGAATTCCCTGATGTTGAATAAGGTATGTGATCTGATTGAAGGTTTTCCCACAGTCTCTGCAGATGTATGGTTTCCCACTTCTGTGACATTGAGTATGGTGTCGCTTCTGGTGGAAGGCATTGCCAAATTCAGTAAATGTGTAGGGTTTTTCTTTAGTGGCTATTCTTTGATCTTCACTTAGGTCTGAGGGGTCATTGAAGGCTTTCTTACGGGATTTCTTTCCTGAGATTTCATTACGATCGCTCAGGTCTGAAGAAAATATGTTATTTTTATTTGTATCATACTTATAAAGCTTCTTTTCTGAAGAAACTTTCCTTGGTGTATCAAGGACTGGATTTTGATTAAAGCTTTTCATAAACTGATTAGATTTGCGGCCTTTGGTCCTGTTTAAAATTTTATCTCGAGTTCCTTCAATCAAATCTCTCTCCTGATTAGCTATATGCCCATCAAAGTTGTTTTTACAATTGTCAACTTCTCCAAATTCATGGTCCCAGGGACCACCCTTTGTAAGCCTTTCCTGTGATGTGTCCTCCAAGGAAATGTACTGAATAGAGAAAGTCTTCTTGGTCTCTGACTGAAATTCCCAATCTGAAATATAAAAAGAAGAGAAAGACAAAGAAAAGAAAAGAGAAGAAAAAATAAACAAGAGAAAAAAGAAAATACATTTTTTTTTATTTCCTATTTTCTGGGCAGGGAGAAAGGTCCATTTCGAAGTGAATGAGAATAATGATTAGAACACTATAATAATACAGAACATAATTAACTTTGTGTCTTTATCAAATCTAGAAGTTTTTCACTACAACATCTCTCCTCCACTCAAGGGAAATAATTGAGGTTGAGGTTGAGTAGGTCTAGTAAGAGTAGGGTTATTAAGAAGAAATAAGCTCCTGTCTCTATTTTGGAAACAGATATGAGGGAGAATATCTTCTGTGCAGATTTCTACTCTGAGTATTTGCTCCCTTTAAGGGATGTTACTTCTCAAATTTAGGAATGATTTTTCGTCTTCCTTTAGGAAAGTGACAGTTATTTGTCTGGCTATCATGTCTTTCAGCATACAGAGCATAAAAAGCACACCATAAAGTAATCACATTCAAAGGGATTGTAACGTGTCATTTCCTTCTAGATGATGAAATAATAAAAGAAAAAGATAAGTGATTAAAGAAGTTACAAGGAGGAACATGGTAAGGAGAGGTGATGGAAACAAGCAGAAATGAAGGTTAAAGAGCTGGCAACAGTGGAAACACTGATATTATAACACCCTGCTCAGCACATCATTACTGTTAAAACAGATTCCTAACTAGTCTCTCACCTTTTAATTCACTGAGATTGATTACTGCCTCTACCATGCACTTCTGCTATGCTATACATTCCTCGTCTGTTTTCTGTTTCAAGGTCTTGCCTTCTAAAACAGATCATGAATTTAAGGAGCCAGTATCATTCACCTGGCAATTAATCAAAATTCCTCAATGAACAAAATATAGACCTTCCCCTTCCAGAGCTCTGCTTAGAATAGGCAAGGCCAAGAATCCAGTCCCTTCCTAGGATATGGTAAGACCTTTAAGGGTGCCCAGTTGCTCCTGTCACAGAGGGATAGCCCATATGGTCAAGGAGGTTGCCTGGGTACAAAAATATGAGTTAAGGAAGCCCAAGAAGTGGAGTCATGAGAGAAATGGGTAATATGAGTGAGATGTTCCAGAAAACTGTGGTTATTGAAACATCATCACCAAAGGGCAAATGCTGTTTGCGGCAGTGAATATAGTACTGCTTTTGAGTCTAGAAGAGCTGAGTTCAAATCCTTTTTCAGGCATGTCCTGGCTGCAGGACCTTGGAAAACCATTTTATATATCAACCTTGGTTTTCTCTTCTGTAATAATATAATAGCTATCATTTATGGAGTGCTTTAAGGTTGGCAAAGTGCTTTACCTCCATTATCTTATTTGGTCCATACAAACACCATGGAAGGTTAGGGGCTCTTATCCTCATTTTACAGATGAAGAAACTGAGACACAGATATGAAATGACTACTGTGGACTTCCACATTCCAAGGCGTGTGCCCTTTCCAATGTACCACCTGGCCTATTCATGTAAAATGAAGGCATCAAATCTATGACCCTGTGAAGGGCTGTTTGTGAAGCCTGACTCATAATTAACTGGAGTCTCCTTGAATAGAAAAGGACATTTATCTAGCGGAGCCAGCTCCTGAGCAGGAAGCATTTCTATGATCTCCAGTGACAAGAAATACACTAAATTTAGATTGCTCTAATTTCTGGTAGTTTTTTACATGTCAAACTAAAATCTCCTTCTGCCAATAAGGGCTAAGTTCTGTCCTGTTTTATGTAATCAAACCAAATGACTCTCTTCCCTTCCAAGACTTGAAGACAACCCTCTATCTTCCCTTCTCCATTCAACATCACCCTCTCCTTTAATCACACCCCAAGCCAGCCTGAGTCCCCTCCTGTGGAGACATTCCACATTCTGAGGGAGCCTTTTACAAAATGGGGTCCATCACTACTAATTAAAGTGGTAAGCAGAGCAAAGTCCAAGAGAACCATCTTCTGACCTCTCATTTCCCACCCAACTGATCATTTGGACTTGGTGTTGCTTCTGCACTAAGCATCTAGTAAACTCATTACTGGAAACCATTGCCATCTTTTATAATCTAGTCAGTGTTCCTCTAATTGGAGGGGGGAGCCATAAATTCTCCATATAAGGAGAGGAAAACGACTGCCAGCTCCCTTTCTCTGAGGCCTTGTCTCAAGGGCAAGGACTTTCTTTTTCTGTATGGAGATCTCCAGTCCTCAGTACAGGCACTTCATAAATGTTTGATGGCTCCTTATTCTGGGTCTTTGCACAAGGGAGTCCCCATACCATCCTGAGTCTACTCCTTTTGGAACATTCCACTTACCAATGTCTTTTCCAAAATGGGGCATATTAAAGGAACAGTGATCCAAGTAGAGCAGGACAATCTATCTCCCCTCCTTACTCTGGGATGAAAGGAATGAAGATGAGGAGGAGAGTCATCACTGGCATTCCTATGGCAACCTAAGGTTTACAAAGTGCTTTGCATAAGTTTTCTCACTTGACTCTAATCTCGATTCCAGACACAGAAAGGAAGTCTCCTTGCACAAAGCTTGCTCTCTTCCCCTTCTGCCAGCCTTACTTGTCTTACCTCTTCTTTCTCTCTCAGCATCCTGGCACAATCTATTCATTCCTAAGGCCCTAGCTTGACCACTTGCACTAAGGATTCTTAGCTCTGCAGGAATGGAATCAAATGAACCTGAATGGAGCCTGGGCTGTGCCCTCAAGGAAGAAGTCAAGGGATGTGAAGGGCAGAGATGACATTTTGTCACTAGCCTTGCCGATAGGTGAGTCTGAGCTTCAGATCCTGCCACTTAGCTGTGGTGTGACCATGACTAACACACTTGACCTCTTAAAAATTACCTCTACTTCTGCATCTGTAAAAATGGGGATAAAAACTTTTGTGGGACCAGGATAGATATGAGGATCCAATAAGATGGTGCAGGTAAAGCATAACCAGACTAAGAAGAGGAGGAACACACAGAACAGGTTGACAAGGTCCACTGGCCGCATACGGTGGAGGTCCCAGTGCCAACCTTCCATATTCTCTTGGAGGCCAGGCCTCCCCCCTACATTGTGTCCATCCCTCACCTCGACAGCGGCTTCTCACTTCTTCCTCCAGCAGCATCCATGGGCCTTTCCCACATTCCAACTGGGAGATCAGCTCTGGTTTGGAACCTGGAAACCCTGCTTATGGTGAGAGAAATGGGAGCACTTTCTTGAGTCCATTCTAGCTCCCACCTGTTCAGAGAAAGGGTTTCTTTCTAGTAGTACCCTGGGGAGTGGAAGGAGGCAAGGCCTCTGCTGTATACTCTGTCCTGGGATCCCAGGGAACTATTTTGGGGCTCGCACTTAATAGTTGTTGGTTACAAGGACTCTCAGGCTAAATTTAACCTCTTTCTACCTGCAGAGCTTCCCTTAGGAAGGGGCCCAAACAGCCTATCTGAAGAGTCAGGATTCTTTGTTTCTTGCATACCCTGTCCAGAAAGAGGCAAGTAGTCCTTCAAACAACCCACAACCCTTTGCAAGGGAAGATACCTCTTGCTTGGGGAAGAGAGATGATGACTCCCTCCCTTCCCAGCTATGGCTTCTTACCCACAGAGACAAAGTTCTCATAGTTCTCCAGCATCACCTCCCGGTACAGGCTCTTCTGGGCATGGGTCAGTTGCCTCCATTCCCGCTGGGTAAAGTCTATAGTTACATCTTGGAATGTCACAGATTCCTGAAATGGCAAATGAACTGCTCATACTTGACCCATCCTCAGGTGGGTCAGGAAGCAGAGAGAATGGGGCAAAATATGGGTGGAGCGGTCTGGGACATTACAAAAAGGAACCTTAACCTAGGGTCCCGGATGATTCATGAACTGCCAAATCTGCCAGTTCTTTCCCCATCCTGACTCTCCTTCGCCCCTCGGCAGCCCTGGGTCCTCTTGAGTCACCCCCTTTCTAGTCTTTCCTTCTTGTGTTTATTCCCCGGTCTTTCTCCTATCTGTCCCAATTCTCCTTGGCCCTTGATTTTTGAGTGTGCCTGGAGGCCTTGTCTTGGGCCCTCTTCTCTTTTCTGTCTATATATTCTTCGTGTCCTTATCAGCTCTGGTGCATTTAACTTTCATCAGCAATTAACCCTGTATATATTTTGTTTCTTTGCATCTGTTTCCATGCCTTCTCCTCCACTGGACTGTGAACTCCTAGAGGGCAAGGACTGTGTTCCTGTCTTTCTGTGTATCCCTAGTGCTCAGGACAGTGACTGGTACACAGAAGGTAGTTCATAAATGTTTCTTTTTTACTGATTTTTTTCAATAACACATAGAAACAATTTTTGACAATTGTTTTCTGATAGATTGCGATGCAGATTCTCTCCTTTCCTCCTCCTCCTAATCCGTGGCAGTAAATAGCCTTATTTTTCCATTTCCCCTATCCCATGACGGAAGACACATACTGCACAACACAAAACTAATGAAGGAAATAAAGTGGAAGGTGGCATGCTTTGATCTGCAATTAGACTCAGAAAGTTCCTTCTTTGGCTGTAAATGGAATTTTTTTCTTATCATAAGTCCCTGGGGGTTATCTTGGGACCATGTTTTATTGATAATAATTAAATCCTTTGCAGTTCATCATCATACAATATTTCTGTTATTATATACACGGTTCTGGATCTGTTTGCTTCACTTTGTATCAGTTCATGTCATTCTGATTTTTTTAAAAACTCATCCTGTTCATCATTTCTTATGGTGCAACAGAATTCCATTACAGCCATACACCACAGCTCATTCAACCATTTCTCAATTGATGGACACCTCAATTTCTAATTCTTTGCCACCACACACACACAAAAAAAGCTGCTAAAAATATTTTTGTACAAGTAGGTCCTTTTCTTTTATATCTGATCTCTTTGGGATACAGACCTAGTAGTGGTATAGTTTTATGGTCCTCTGGATGTCATTCCATATTGCTCTCCAGAATAGTTGTATCAGTTTACAGTGTCACCAACAGTGTTATTAGTGTCCCAATTTTCCCACATTCCCTACAACATTTATCATTTTCTCATCTCACTCTGATAGGTATGAAGCAGTATCTCAGTTGTTTTTGTATTTCTTTAATCATTAGTGATTTGGAGCATTTTCTCACACGACCATAGTTTTAATTTCATCTGAGAACTGCCTGTTCATATCCTTTGAGTATTTACCAGTTGAGGAATAACTTGTAATAATATACATTTGATTTAGTTCTCTCCAATTTGAGAAATGAGGCCTTTATCAGAGATACTTGCTATAGATCCCCCCCCCCCCCCAGGTATTTGTTTCCCTTCTAATCCTGGTAGCATTCACTTTTTTGGAATCTTTTTTTGTCTTGTTTGGTCATAAATTCTTTCCTTATCCATAAGATTGACAGGTAACCTTTTCCATGTTCCCCTAATTTGTTTATGGTATCATTCTTTATTTCTAGATCAATTTGACTTTATCCTGATGTATGGTGTGAGATGCCGATCTATGCTTAGTTTCTGCCATATTGCATTTCAGTTTTCCCAGAGTTTTTATCAAATAGTGAGTTCTTCTCCTAATAGTTTGGAACTCTGGATTTATCAAACCCTACATTATTATGGTCATTAACTGCTGAATATTGATTTCCTAAACTATTCCATTGATCCACCACTCTATTTCCTAATCAATACCAGATTGCTTTGATGATTACCACATTATTGTACAGTTGGAGTTTTTAGGCTTCCTTCCTTCATATTTTCTTTTTCACTAATTTATACTTGATATTCTTGACCTTTACTTGATGCTACAGAAAATCAGTCCTGATCTAAGGGAAAACAAAGCTGCTTGGGACAGAGCTATAATGGGTTCTTAAGACAAAGAGGCTTGTGAAGGAGCCAGCCTTGGTTGATCAAGGAGGCTAAATGTATGTCTTACTGTATGCTGAATGCTGGGTGGGCTCTTAGAAGGTGACAGTTGATTCTTGCCTTCAGGGAGTTTATATATAGCACATTATGGAGAATTGTTTTCAGTATTCCAGATGAGGCAATGAGAGATTTAATGACAAGGTACAGTAGAATAACTGCACCAGGAGTCATGGTGCGAGGGGGAGGTTCAGGACAGTCTGAGAAGGAAGGACACACTTAAGTAGGGGGATCAGAGAGCCTTTCCCCAAGGAGGTAGCATTTGACCTGGGCCCTAGAGACAGGAGGAGGCCTGTGGATGGTGCTCCAGTGATGGGGCAGGAATCAGCCCACTGATGTCAAAGAATAGAGAGCATAACAGTCAGCTTTGATCCTCAAATGTGTCAAATGGGGAAAGGTTAACTGTAGATAGAAGAAAAGTTGGAAACTAAGTGTGGAGGGCTTATAAGGAGTCTGTAGTAAAGTAGAGAATCTTTGAAAGGTTACGAGCAGAGGAATGGTATAAAGGAAATTATATCTTCAGTTCTATAGAGGAGGGACTAGAAAGTCCCAAAGGCTCATCTAATAACAGAATTTCCAAATCTTAACTTATAAGACCATGTGGTTACCATTAGAATTATTTGGTCCTATTGAAGACTTGTAAAGGAGGTTACTGGAACCAACTGAATAAGGAATCAGAAATAATCAAACTCAAACACTTAAGTGTTTGAGAAACCCTAAATGATAAATTACCTTATAAAGCATTTCTTACCTTAAAGAATTATTGGGAAAATAAAAGTAGTTTGGAAGGAATTAAGGTTGGACCAACATCTGAAACCATATACCAGAATACATTCTAACTGGATATATGACCTGACTATTAAAGATTATACTAGTGAAAGTGAGAAGAGAGCCAGGTCAGACCCCTTTCAAAGCTAAGGTTAGGGGGTGAATTATTTGTTTGTTTATCTATCTATCGATTTATTTGCTTGCTTATTTATTAAACTCTTACCTTCAGTCTTAAAATCAATACGGTGTATTGGTTCTAAAGCAAAAGAGCAGTAAGGGCTAGACAATGGGGGTTAAGTGACTTGCCCAGGGTCACACAGTGGGGAAGTGTCTGTGTCTAGATTTGAACCCAGGACCTCCCTCAATCCACTGAGCCACCCATCTGCCCCCTGGAGTGAATTCTTTAAAAAAAAAAAAGGAAGGAAAACTATTGGTATTTTATTTTTAACATCATCTACACTTCTATTGTTTCCTTTCCCTTTTAGAGAATTCTAAAACAAAGAGATCACATTGAACATATGAAATCAAAAAAGTAATATACTATCAAGATCAAAACATCAAGGATAAGGGAAGATATTGGGGAAATGGTCATACTCAAATATAAATGTGGGCTACTAAGTCATTAATAACGATCCCAGCAAGATAACTGTTGACTTGGGAAATCATATATTAATAAGATCTGTGAAAGACTCGTTGAAGTCAGATGCAGATCAAAGCAGACTATATTTTATATTATTTACCGGTTTACTTTAGGGATTTCATTCCACTTGAATATTCTCTTACAACAATGACCAATATGGAAGTATATTTTACATAACAATGCAATCCAGATCATATTGCTTACCATGGGGAGGGGGTGAAGGAAAGGAGGGAAGGAGAAAATTTGGATCTTAAAATTTTGGAAAATGTATGTTGAAAATTATTACATGTAATTGGGAAAACAAAATATCTTTAAATTAAAAAAATCTGTGTTCTATGGTGTTTTATATACTTTGTTAAACATTTCCATATATTTGCATGTAAATATCTATATTTATAGATATATTTAAAAACCCTTGCTTTCTGTTTTGGTGTCAATTCTAAGTCAGAAGAGAGGCAAATGCAGTTAAGTGACTTGACTAAAGCCACATAGCTAGGAAGTGTCTGAGGCCACATTTGAATCCAGGTTTTCCCAACTCCAGGGCTGGTGTTCTATCCACTAAGTTACCTAGCTGCACTCCCAATTATTGTAATCTGGTTCAGGCTGCACTCAGTTTGACACCTCTGATTGTAATGCAATACAGGAAACTACACAAACAACACAAAACATTCCCCAATGAATATACAGTTAAAGATGTAATCACACAAGTATAAAAAAATGGTAAATGAATAACAAACAAATGAAAAGTGTTCTAAATCTCTAGCAATAAAAGAAATGTCAATCAAAACAACTCTGAGGTTTAAGCATATGAAAACTGGCCAACATGACAAAAGATGGGAACAATCAATATTCGGGGGGGGGGGGGGGAGAGGGTCTGGAATATATACACCACTGCACTCTGGAAAGCAACCTGGAGCTTTGCTAAGAAAGTGACTAAATTGTCTATACCCTTTGACTCAAAGATCTCACTGTCAGGCAGGGATATAACCCAAGGAGATCAAGGAAAGAACAGGGGTCCCATATACACCAGAAGCCCTCTTTAATAGCTAGAAAAAGAAACAACAAGAAACAAAGCATTAACTGGAGGGTAGTTAAACACACACAGAGGCCCCTGAAAAGCCTAAGGAAATATTTTTGAGCTAAGTCATGAGAAATGATCACCATGGGGAGCCAGATGGCTCAGTGGATGGAGAGCCAGGCCTAGAGATGGGAGGTCTTAGGTTCAAAACTGGCCTCAGACACTTCCCAGCTGTGGGACCCTGGGTAAGTCACTTAATCCCCATGGCCTAGCCCTTACGGCTCTTCTGCCTTAGAACCAATTGGTTCTAAGGGTTTAAAGATAAAAAAAAAGAAAAAGAAAGAAAGAAATGACCACCCTGAGGGGTGACACTCAGGAGTCACTGAGAACTGATGCAACAGAGTTGGAGAAATAACTGATCCAAGGTCTTGAGGACCCCCTTGTAGAAGAGAAACCACCACTACCACCAAGCAGAGCATTGCACACTAACAGAAACCACCCTGCTAATGAGGGTGGAGAGTTGGAGATGTAGAAAGGCCCCCCCA